>NC_134571.1:37684282-38000116 GCF_050947875.1 Dermacentor variabilis
AAATAACCCGCTCAAGAAGCTTACATGGAATGCTTGTAAGTGATATGGCTCTGTAATTATCTGTAAGATGTACATTACCTGACTTATGCAAAGGAACCACCTTCCCTGCCTTCCAATCACCGGGAATGGCGGAGCACTCTAAATATTGCGCAAAAATATTGGAGAAGATAACAGAGGAGTACACATCAGTTATTTATAATATTTTTGACGTAATCGAATCACATCCAGACGAAGATGAAATATTAAGATTACTAATGAGTTTACCAACGCCTACAGAATCAATTATTATGGGAATCATAGGAGGAAAGTTACGGTCATGAAAACATGGAAAAAAGAACAGGTGGGGTTTTACAGAAAAAAAAAAACGCATTCTTAAACACTGAGCAGCGCTGTGGTCTTAAGAGGGGCTAAAGTGCTATCATCACGTGCCAGTTGGATAAGACGATTCTCCGAGCCATTGACAATATTCCAGAACTTTCGCAGGTTAGTCTGCAACATTTCCGGTAAATTAGTGTTGAAAAACAACTCCTTGGCATGCTCGGTGCTGTTATTGTACTGCATCTTTACTTGGAAATAGGCAGCCCAATGATCGGGGTTATTGGTTCACTTAGCACGACGAAAAGGAAGTTTCGAAAAGCCGTCTTGGAGCAGTAGTAAAGTAAAGCAACCGTGGGTTAGAAATAATATTTCGCTGTGGTATGAAGCGCGGACTAAAGAACCCAGTTTATTTTTATAGAGACACCAGTTTTCGTCAACTGTGCGCCCAGAGAAACAGCACATAAAATCAAGGAGGAACGATTGCATTTCCGCTATTATCGACGTTGCATCTGCCCGACCGTATTCGCGAACCACTTTATGCTTTTTGTATGATAACGTCCTTGTTTTTATTGTAAAGTGAATCAAAGAATGATCACCTATGCCAGGAAAGTAAGTAAGAGGGCTAACTGCATCAGGCATGTTGGTCAACGCAAGTATGTTGGAGACGGACACAGTGGTTCGAGTTGGTTGAAGAACAAGTTGGGTTAAGTTAAAATCATTAAAGAGGCTCAGAAAATTAAAACAGTCAGAGTAATTATGTTTAAGAGTAGTAGCCTCAGTTATAGTACAATAATAATAACCTCAGTGACTGTACAATACCGTCCACCCGCTCATAATCTCTATGCTATGCATATTTCTTTTTTCATGTCTTAACGCGATGCCTATCGCATTTTCTTTCTTTTTTGTAATTTTCCTTTTGATCCCTCGTTGTGCGATTATATATATAAGGCTGATACGGTATATACAGCTTATACATTCTTGCATGCATATACAAAACACGAGTGCCCTTTTTATATCTACCAGATTTTGTTTAATCGCATATTGAGCCTATAGTGTGATTGGGCTTGTTCAGGCCGAATCCGATTTTTTAACTGCATTTGCCATATAGAGGATAACTATAACGTGAATTGGCAAATTCATTTAAAATAACTACTTGGACATGGCGTTTTCTCACGCAGCTTATCTGGCCTCTTCCAGAAATGCACCTGGAAAGGCGAAACAGTGTTATCTGTCACAGACACTTTCTTTTTTCAAACAATTAAGAGCTATATATGCGAGGTATGATATATTCTTCCAAAATGCGCTTGCTTTAATGTTTTTCTCCTTAAAACGCTTTCTGTATTGTCACCTTTTAACAGCATCACCAAAACCGAAGACGACGAAAATCGAACCCGGTTCGTGGCTTCCCCCCCCCCCCCCATTGAGGCTTCATCATCTACATCATTACGCTGCGAATTCTTGGCCTATCCCCCCTATTAGGTACGTGTCACAAAAGAGGTCCGTCATCTTCATCGTCATCTGTGAACGTGTGTCCTATTGTTTCTGGCCAAAAACCCGAGACGCTCTGCACGCATCGACGTGCCCGCGATGTTAACGATAAAAGAAAGGCACCGACCAGTGACCTTGCGTACATTAGCGACAGGAAATGAGTTCCCGCTCTCAGCAGCGGTATAGCTACGTTTAAACGGGGCCGTAAAACTTTGGGCGAGTCGCCTTGTCGAGCCGGAATCTGGATCTAGATGGTGTCGAACCGGGAGAGCGCTGGAAGTCATAATCAATATGTTCCCCCAAATGAACGAAAATATAATTTTGAAATAATACCTTAGCATCACAGTTAGATATATGTACAGTTATTTCGTTCGATATAGCCGATCTTCAGTCGACCGCAAATGTCTTGGGTGACCATATATGCTTATGCTTTCAAAAAAGCTTATATGGAAAAGGCGATGTCCCCAACAAATTAGCAAACTATCCCTGTTGAGCATCGTTTCTGTATATATATATATATATATATATATATATATATATATATATATATATATATATATATATATATATATATATATATATATATATGAAGATCCAATGCATGTTTTGGAATCTATGTGAAGCGAAGCTTTCGGGAAGCGCTTGATGACATGCTATCCTGTTATGCGTTTACATGTTGACAGGGAAGACGCAGTGACCTGACGACGAAACCGTGATAAGAAATAAACGAAATCGAGGTACTACATGATAAATATTGGCGTATAAACTAAAATTGAACACGCATACGTCCCATGAATGGCGTTCATGCTGCCCGATTTTTGTACTGTATAGTAAGCCGCAATGAAACCCGAACGAAAAGAAAACAAATAGAACACCTCTTACGTTTTATTTACTTCAAAGTGTCGCATGTGATCGCGGCGGAAAACTGGAGCCGAAATCGCAAAGCTTTTCGTTCGTAAGTGCTGTTTTTCATTGGCTGATCGCCTTCGCTAATAATATGTCCTACATCACTATTGGCTGGCAGGAACGCTAGCGTAAGAACGTTTTGTTAACACGGGCCCTATTCCCTAAATGCGTTACAACTCAAAAACAAAAAATCCTGCGAATGAATCACCCAACTACGCAAACTAAACGGCGCGTTATTGGTGCCTATATAATACAGTGTTATCCACTGTCAAAGCCAGCGCTTAACCACTAATAAAGCCAATATAACTGGGACATTTCTCCCCCCCCCCTCCGCCCTTTCTTTGTATCAGAAAGAAGTGGCTAATATAACAAATTGAACGTATACTACATCTACATACATAAAAAGTTTGTCTGCCTGCCCTCATGTCAAATATGAGTGGTTATCGGTGACAGAACGCTAAAAGTGTGTTGCCATCACGCACTGCATTACATAAAAAAGTACGAGTCAGTAAACTGCTTGTTCAGCGGTGTTTGCATGTATAGCAACAATTTCAAGTGTGACATTTCAAAATTGGCCTCAGACTTGTGTATATTGCACGGGATCAAAGTCAAGAGCAGGCGGGGGGGATATTTAAATGTATACTAAATGATGAAGTGACACCGTTCATTACTGTAGCGATTCATTTAATTAAGTGTTTGAAGAAAAAGTAATCGCATGGAATCAAGTCGACATTCAGAAAGACTTCAACAAACATGAGCAGGCCGATGTGCCCGACTGGTCATTTCACAACCGAATGATGTGGAGCAGAGGACACAGGCGTTCGTTAAAAAAAAAAAATATTAAACGAATAGTAAACTCTGGGGTTTTATGTGCCGAAACCCAGATCTGATTATGCGTGAGGCACGCCTCAGTTGGATGCTCCGGATTATATTTGACCGCGCACCTGGCGGTTTTCATGAGGTGTATACTTTATTTATTTTCAATACTGCCAGTCTCTTTATCGAGACCATAGCAGGTGGGCATATTGTTACAATCTAAGTACACGAGTGTTGCACAATCTTAAATCTAAGTACACGAGCGCTCTTGCATTTCGCCCCCCTTCGGAATGCGGCCGCCGCGGTCAGGATCGAACCCGCGACCTCGAGCTGAGCAGCGCAACGCCATAGTCAAGCTATTCTGCGACGAGCGAGACGTTCATTCCAAATATAGAAAAACGCGTGATTAAAAAGCTAAGCAAGTTTTTGGGTGAATCAGTAAACGTGTTCATGAGTAGGGAGAGTTTTACAAAATTCAAACGCTCAGAAAAAGTACAGGGACACACGGTGGCTCGTGAAGTATACCTGACTTATTTCACATTCGAGAAAGTCGTCCGAAATGCATTTGTGTCACCATACGTTAATCTCAGAAAAAAAAAGTGAATGTGATTTGATTCGTAGAAACTAAATTCCTTGAGCTAATGATTCACCATTGCGTCTGCAGATGTCGAAAGGGTAAAGTCCCATATATTATGTGCCTTGTAGAATAAAAAAGAAGGAAAAGAAATACAGCTGTATAATTGTAAGTATTGTGAGAATATATAGTTGTAAATCTTTTCACCTTCCTTGGCTTTGTGCTTTATTTCGTGCTCGTATTCTCTCCCTCCACCCCCCCCCCCCACCTTCCTGTTAACGAGTGTGGTAAATGGCATCGAGAAGATTTCATTTGTGTCAACGGGACACGTAAACGTAGACATTGGACTATATTTATATGTAATGTTTCGATCAAACACAGGTAATACTAGGTGCACACGTACGTATCAGAAACGTAGCATGGCTAGCGCTCTGCATTCGTGGAGGTACACAGGAGCGCATCAGTACCTTCAGGCGCTATGTGGAAACGCATTAAAGCAAAGTGCCTATAGTCAGTGAGCGCACCCGTATGGCGTGCAATACAGGAAGACCGCGAAGCGGCACGCGTCACGCGCACTCGTCCCGCCGTATCTGATGATATACGACGGCCATTAAAGGAAGAGCGGCTTCCATGCGGTAGCCGCTGCAGTCTTTAAACGATTGGACTGCGAATGGCTTCCCACCGTTCGCACCGTTTATAGCTAGTCCGATAATCGGCACCGGGGAGGGTGCCGCGGGTGCACGCTTTCAGCCGTCCTCGGCGCGTGGGCTCGGAGAGCAGCCTCCGCGCACGGCGCGAGAGGTCCCTGCGGAACGATCGCGTACCACTGTGAGTTACGGCGTTAGCGCTTTGAAGTGATGTGGGTCGCTACGAACGCGCGGGCTGTGGGCGTGTCTAGTTAGAGACCGGATAAATGTTTTCGGGGCTGAACGATGCACGCTCGTCCGCGGATAAGTGGTGAAAAACGTGTCTCCAAAACGAAGAGAGCCTCCTGTCCTCTGCTTGGGCCCCGCTGACGTTCGCGAAATGGATGGACCAAGCGGTTCGCGAGGGGTCTTATACAGGGAGGTCCACACCGCGTTCGACCCGCTCTGCGGCGCATGTTCGCTGTACAAGGTGGCGCGAGAGCAAGAGCACGTTCTCGCGTTCCACGACGTCGCCTCGGGAGGGCCTATGTAGCGGAGAAGATGCTCACCGGGGTTCGGCTGCACCTGGTACGACGGCTTCATCATCCACTCGTAGGGCGACCGCGCCGGCGCCGGCCTGGACACCGGCTGCGGCTGCACGAGTCCCGGCGAGGGCGTGCCACCGCTCAGGTCCGACGGGGCCAGGCCGGAGTCCGGGCTCGTGGTCGGGGGTTCGGGCACCGCCGCGTAGCCTCCGTACAGGCCCTGCGCCGTGGGCTGTTGCTGCTGCTGCTGTTGCAGGGTGGCCCAGTCGTCGTAGCGGTAGCCTCCCCCGGTCCAGTCGACGGCGTCCACCAGGCCCCCGTGAACGGCGGGGCCGAAGCCGGCGTACTGCGGGGGCGGCGAGCAGCTGGTCGGGTAGCAGGTGGCCGCCGCGTACTGGAAGGCGGCCGCCGCCGCCGCGGGCCCAACTTCCTGCCGCGCCGGGAACATGGTGCGCTCTGCTGCCGGCGAGCGGTGGCGGTGAGCGGCGCCGGAAGGCCGAGCGGGCCCATTGGACCCCGCCTACGGGGGGACCGCCCAGGCCGTGGGCCGGACCCGCGCGTACCGCCTCGCGGGACGATCGCGCCGACGGCGGCGCAGCGAGGCGCTGCTTGCGCGCCTGATTTACGGCGGGCCCGTCCGCGGTTGGAAGGCGAGAGATGAGGGGCCCCGACTCCCGGGGCCTGCGGCGGCTGCCCGCGCGGGTCCGCGCGAGCTGGCGCTGGGCCGCGGGCGCTGTATCGAAGAGCACACACAACGGGCCGCCGCCCGCGTTTATTGTTTTACCGTATGCAGCGTCGATGATCCTTTCCGGTGACACCCCCTTCTCCGCAGCAGTCGTTTGGCCCGCGTCATTTCGCGCACGCACACTATAGACGGGGCTTCCCTAAACGAGACGCCCTCGCGTTTCTCGAGCTTCGCTTCTAGTATATACTGTCGTTTTTTTTTATCGCGTTGGGGAGTCAACAAGGTGTGGACGTATAGTCGTGCGAGTTAGCGTTCGTCTTGACGACAGCGTGACAGACGAGGCGAGGCTCATGTCGGGGGCCCCTTCACTGAACTGGACGAGGTGAGCCGCGACGCTTGACTCTTTTCCGTTTCTCGGCGACCTGATTTTACTAAATGGTCCGCGGCCTGTGTGCAGTGATATGGGACCACATAGCGATAGATGTCAGAGGGCACGATTGGACAACATTTGTTTCGAGATGCGTTATTTAAGTTCGGCGAAGGACAAACAATTATTCCCCAATTCTCTGATTTAACCCTATTCCGCTTCAACCTCATCATTCTACATCTGCCTCCTCTGCACCCCCTCCTGCGTTTTCCTTATTTGAGCAGCTTATCTCTTCTACGCATCACGTGACCTGTTGACCTCTACTTTCCCCTTTTGATCTCAACTACAATATCATATACACGTTCTCTAATCCACTTAACATCACGTCTTCCAAATTCCTTTCCATATCTCGCCGTTCAATCCTTTGCTTGCTTATTGCCTGCTTTCTTTCTTTCTTTCTTTCTTTCTTTCTTTCTTTCTTTCTTTCTTTCTTTCTTTCTTTCTTTCTACGCTCATGCAGATGCATAGCAGCAGGATACAGCGACTACGTACCTTAATTTTCAAGGATATCGGAAAGCTGACTTCCATGCATGACTTGGCAGTGTACAGATGAAACAAACTCCAGGGGTACCATTCTAAACATTGTCAAATTCCACGACATTATCGAATTCGTCATCTTGTCAGGTTTGATTGGCCCAAGGGGCTGCTACGGCCTCTCTGATTGGCTTAAAATGCGGCCCTTTCAGAATTTGGCAATATGGCGGAATACGGCAGTACCCACGGTTTATGGAACCAATGACAAATACCGACATTTAAGTCGGCTGTGCTCACGCTGCGAACGTATCTTTACGTAGCTTTGCCATTCACTTGCAGACACAAAGAGGTGTACAATTATGGCTTCATTTACTCGTATTCGAATGCACGCCAAAGTATACTCTTTATAAGGACACGTAAAAATCTGTCAAACGCAGAATGTTCACGATGTCGACGTGTAAGATTCCCAAGCAAAAATGCATGGTGCGCCTGCGGGTGAAGACGAGATCATGCTTGGTGCGAATCGACACTTGAGCCGTGCATACTCGTCGTGACATCTGTGAAGCGCGTGTGTCCCATTACCGCATTATTAGCGGCTTGAAAAAGTGCATGTCGTTCATGCGGAAATCAATCACCGCACCGTATATTTTATCCTATGAGAGCGTACTGCAAAGAGAACAAGCGGTGTTGGGAAGAATAACGTTCGCTGAAGCAGTTTAGTTAGAAACATTCAATAATTAGCTGTTAGTTATTTATTATATTTAGGGCACAAGTTGTAGTTCAGTAGTGAAGTCATCTCATGCTTCGCAGACACCCTAAGACTGGCACCATATTTGAGATATATCCGCTCCCAAATTATGACAGAAAAAAAAAAGCATTGAAGTTTCAGTGAAGATTGCCCCGAACTGATCGAGGGCGGCCTTGGGAAAACCGATAACTAGAATGGCAAATGTTTTTCGTGCATGTTTTAAAGACGAAATTTTGGAACGTGGGGCTAGTCTTGTAGCGTGTTTTCTTTTTTCTTAACAGACATGGCTTCACTACTGTAACACTTTAATTTCGTAAGAGCAAAATGTGGCGAAAGCAATTAATTGAATAGCTAATTAGTAAATATTTTATTTAGTTACATTGACATTGCGATTTCTGTTGAACATAACTTTCACCTCGTGCAGAAATCTACCTGAATTATAAGCGGAACAAAGCTCACTGTCACTGGCGATTTCTAAAGAAAATATTTCTAAAGAAAGAAGAAAAGAAGGCAGGTGATATAGAATGGATACATAAGTATAACGCACCTATAAAGAGCCATAATATATGCACATTATGTGGCATATTATGCAGAGTGACTGACGTTCTTCGCCGAGCGAGCGATCGATGACAGTGAATGTGTCGGTACACCAGTGGTCGCTGTCGTATAAAGGGAGAACAGGGTTGACCACGTACAGGATATTTGACAATGGTCGCCTCAGTGTCGCGAAGCTGGAAAACAAACGTACTATCAGCATAAATTCAAACGCGATCAAGTCTAAAACTACAATGTGTTGCGCGTCCAGATTCCACAGCGTTTTAGCGTTTACAATCGTGGCTCACTTTAGGCTCCGAAACCTGCCCTTGGGGTTTGGGACTGTAAACCATGCTTAGACACCACACCGTCAACATAGTGATTCCACGTTACGCTCCCCTATCTGATAACGCGTAACAGGTGTTCTGATCGGCCTATTCTAGATCGCGTTTCAATTTGTGCTGATGCATATTCGTCGGCCACGGCTAACACCGCAATTCCAGTCAATGAGGGTAGCTGCATGGGCTTGTTTTTATGGCACTTTCTACTCTGCCGTAGCGCAGGCAGAACGATAGGGACACAGAAAGGCACATTAGACAGCGCTGTGTGTTTTTCTGACGTGTCTTTGTCGTTCTGCCTGCGCTATACAACAAAGTAGAACAGCAATTTCTCCGCGCACGCTACAGTTTGAAAAAAAATCTCACTGTCTCTTTTTCTATTTTTTAGGGGGGGGGGGTGTACACGCAGTCGTCGGCGAAGGGGATAAAGAACACGGATCCTTCAACCACGTGAACGGGCTGATTGCCTGCAGCGTCACGTGACGACGGTGAGCCAACGTTCTTTCGAGATACAGATTGTTTGCTTATAAAGAAAGAAAAACTGCGCAGCCTATACGACCGACAGGAAACTGCGCGTGTGTCAAGGCACTGTCTGGGTGGGTGGTACAAATCACACTTCGGAAAGGGAAGCGCACCTTCGGGTGACCGTTGGTGCCTGCGGTACCGCCCACAGTCGCTCTCGCCGCCCTTGCCTTGGCGCGCCGACGCGGAAGGCTAGCCGGCGTTGCGGCGAAGCGCTCTCTCTCTGCCGCGTGACAGGATGGGAGGCCGGCGCCGCCGCAAGGCGACATATTGACTTATAGGACCAAAATACCGAAAATGTGCAAGACGTTCCGGAAAAATTCGTCCAAGAATCCTTAAATATGTGTGAAGAAGACGAGACTGCACAATTTCCTCGATATCTTGTTTTTACCGCAGCAGCGCCCACCGTAGAAGCAGAATTATTCGATTAGAAGTCGGAGTTTGCATAGTAACCACCTTGGTCCTTAGCCGACAAGGCTAGCAATATGTCCATGTAATAATATCAATTAACATGCTAAGTTATACAGAGTGTGTCCGCTCTATATACAGTCGTACAGAATAAAAAAGAAGGAAATGTCGGTGTAGTACAACACTGCACAAATGCAATAGATATACGATCACGAACGGAAACACAGAAATTCAAAGAATGGCAATAAAATAGCGCACGATACAGAAACAGCTTGGTTTATAAGAGTGAAATGTATATGCAAATACAGAGTATTGTTTAGCACAGTTTATGAAGTGTACGACATTTTTTAATACTCAGCGGGAAAAAAAAACATATCTTATGTCCAGAGTAAGAAATTCTGCGCTTTCCGTGAATGTTGTCACTTAATGGGAGGTTAAAGGAAAACTGAAAATGATTTTTAGTGGGACAATTAGGTCGTGCAAATACCGAAGTCGAAAGAGGTTCATTGTTTTCTAGAAAGGTTTTAGCCATGCAAACAATATTATATAACCGCGCGCAGCCAAAAGTTAGTGTACACAGTAATTGCGAAAGGGATTATGAAAATTCGATTGCTTAACTTTTTATATTGAATTACCAGAGGGTCAATACTAACGCGACGCCTGAAGCCCGTCATCGGTAGAGTTCATAGCCGTTTTTTTATAGACCGTTTACAGCATCAAACCCATGGGGGCCGCCATATTTGGTCACGTGACAGCGCCCGCCATTGAGCGCCTTCTGAACGGCATTTACGCGCTTGTTTACAATGGCAAAGGCGGCCGCGGGCACGGCTCAGAAAGCCGTCATTTCGGCTCCCACCGCGAGTAGTGAGCGGGTAGAAGACGCAAGACTTCGGCCAACGCCGCAGAGGCAGCGCATACCTTTATGTTCAAGTCTTTACAACGGTGTACTTGTAAGACTGTTACGACCCTGCGTCTGTTGTTAACTCTGTATATGCATGTGCGATAACTGCGTTCGGTAATAGGAATGAGCGCGCGCGCCGAAGAAAGCCCGTTTGCGATCTGCTCCGATCATCACGATGGTTGGTTCCCACATGCGTCATTCTTGTCGCCAGCGCTGATCATGTTATAACTTCGGAATGGTTTTCTGATCACTTACAGCGCAGATTAAAATGTATTCGCGAACACGCGCGTGACCAAAATGTTGCAAGTGGCCGAGCGATCGCTCGCCGGCTGTATGATTCACGGCGCAGAAATGAAAACTCGCGGCGTCTGACCATTATTCCGCACTTGAGTTCGCTGATATCGAAAGTGAAGCTGTTCGAGTGCGTCAATCGCGTTTGCCGGCAGCTGGCTATGTCCAGCGCTGGCAGTCTAGAGCTTGTTGTGCTCGCCTTGCGGGAAAGTGTGCATGACGAATGGTCGCAAACACCGGGTACTCCTTGTGCAGCTGAGGCGGATGAAATTTGTACACAGTCTCGTCCCATACATTCAAGTCGCCGTCGCAGTTCTTGCAGTTCACGACAGAGCGCGTCTTCCCTTTGCTATTTAACGTTTTAATTAAATGTCATTAAGCGATCCCCAGCCTGTCGGCGGAACGTTGCTGGAGCTTTCGGCAGCAGCTCATGCCTGCTTGATCCCGCGAGATTTAAGAGGTGTTCAATGGCGGCGCGCCTGGGGCGGCTCCTGGTGAGCGGTGCGCAGATTGCTCGCTGTAAAAAGTCTATACACTAAAAAAAAATTAGGCCCTGCTAATTTCTGCGAAGTTATGAATTCCAGACAACAAACAATCGTATGCTGTACAGGCGCCCATGCATGAGTGACGTGCCTGTTCTGACAACGAGGCATCAAGTCTCGCATTAGTATCAATCGTCTTACAATCTTGGTGAAAAAGCTAATTCGCATAATCTTTAGAATCACTTGTCAACTTACTGCATCGAGTCATTTTAATATGTATATGCCGCTATGCCAAAAGTAATCCATGGAGGAAGTCACCCAAGTAGCTCATCTTCCCTCCTTAAAAAAAAAAGAAATATCGAACTCGTTTTCTGAAACGCCTTCTATATGCGTACGCATGCAGAGTGCCATACGTGCCACATATATACACAAGTGCCAAACCCACGATCGGGCAGTAAGTTACGCAGCGTACGCTAGACGGCTGCGTGATAGTTTTGTCTACCTGGAATTCTAATTTCACTCAAAGCTTACGAAACGAGGTTTCTTTTTTTAATTTATGTCCCCGTCGGAAAGTGACCGTGCCGAAACCGAGAATCAATGCACAACCTCAAGCTCAGCAGCCGAGTAACCTATAGTAGCCTACAGCCTACAGTGCGACAGTGGCGTTTTGCATTTCTCGTCGCATCTATGGCCGCGTTTATATCAATACGACAGTGGCGTCTCGCATTTCTAATCGCATTCATAGCCGCGTTTACATCAATGCGACAGTGGCGTTTCGCATTTCTCATCGCATACATAGCCGCTTTACATCGATTCGACAGTATACAGCGTTTCGCATTTCTCGTCGCATCCATGGCCGCGTTTACAGCATTGCGACAGTGGCGTTTCGCACTTCTCATCTCATCCGTATCCGCTTTACATCGATTCGACAGTGGCGTTTCGCATTTCTCATGGCATCCGTAGCCGCGTTTACATCAATGCGACAGCGGCATCACGCATTTCTCATCGCAACCATAGCAGCATTTACATAAATGCGACAGTGGCGCTTCGCACAGCACACCACGTACTGTGCGACAACGTTTACATGCTGCGCTTCTGCATTCGTCCGAAACAAGCTGGAACCTGTCTCCGGCAAACTGTGTCTCACCGTTGAGTGCAAGGAGAGCACACGGCGGCAGGCGCCGTCTCTCTCCCTCAATGCGACACGCCAGCGTTTACTTGCAACGCGTGAGACGACTTAACCCGTCTCGAACTGCGCTCTCCTGACGCGTTAATGCGATTCGCCTTCCTATATAGCGCTTTACCTCCAATTACGTGGATGCGGTGTGCTAGAAGCACAATTCGATGCGTGTACTGACGCATTCCTGTACATGCGGCTAACCGTGCAATTAACGCGCCTCCAAATAAAACAGATATCGCGATTCTTTAACCAGTATATATTAGAATGCCTAAAACGCACGCACAAATAAAATGTATTAGTTTACAGTCCGCGTGAAAGCGTTACTAAATTTTCGAAGGTTTCCCTAAAGCCGCATCAGTGGTTTTTGTAAGAATGGAGTATGCATTTCTGTCGACCTAATTTCACGCATAGCTCACATCACAGGGACAGCGATAGCTTCTTACAGCGATAGCTGTTACGGGCTCATTCTCCTGGTCTTGATGGCTGCCGTTATCCGTCGCTGGAATCGCGAAATCTTTTGCGAGAAAACTACAAAGAAAGAAAAATTATCATTGTGCCGCGAGAATTTGAATTTACGGCCAACCCATTCAAGCCAGTACATGCATGATTCTATGTCCCAGCCACTCTGCCGATGCTACAGGAGCGCAGGGTACTGATTCTGGAGGACAAATCTGCATGGTTAACCTCTTATGCTCTTATGTATAACAATTTTTGTTTCTTTCGGATGTATGCCTTCTGTTTGTCGACGCACGAGTTTACGTATTTAGTGCACGTAGTACGTAAATGATATCCTCGTGCTCACAAAATCTGCACTGCGAACGACTTCCCGATGTGTAACGTGTGCATATCGCGTGGGCCATTCGTGTGCATAAAATTACTGCAAATAGCGAACATCACACACTCAATTTTGCGCTCGCAGCTCACCATATACACCACTGCTGCTGCTACTAAATACTACTACTACTACTACTACTACTACTACTACTACTACTACTACTACTACTACCACTACTATTATTACTATTACTACTACTACTACTACTACTACTACTACTACTACTACTACTACTACTACTACTACTACTACTACTACTGCTGCTGCTGCTGCTGCTGCTGCTGCTGCTGCTGCTGCTGCTACTGCTTCTGTACGTTTCATCTTTTTCTCTCCATATTTCTCTTCATTTTTTTTTTGCTATGTTACACCAATGCTACCCCAGGTAAGCTAATCACACGTCATCATTTTTTGTTATAAATAAGATTTTCGCTCTTTCTCTCTCTTTGTGACTCCCCGTTACCGTCCACACCAGCGTGGTGTAAAAGGATAGTCCCTACGGGTGCCCCATCTCGGCTATTCCTACCGTCAGACCGTCCCTCTGTCACTTCATGCAGATTAATTTATTCTAATTCTTAGCAAAACCGTAAGCAATCACAGACTTCGTGCCGGCGTCAACGTGATGTCACGAATTTCGAAGATTTTTTACAGTGAAGTTGTTAGCCTCCCGTTGGCCGGACATCTTTCATGTCGTCATCCGTCGGCAAAAATGTGGGCCGATCCCGGAGGTAGTGCAATACCGGGCCTACCCGAGGCGGAAGTGAAGCAGGCTTCAAGTACACAGAAAAGTAAAGCGAAGAATGCATACATTCTTTGTAATCACGCATACAACATACAGAAAAGCATTTGTTTCAATAAAGAGCAAGCACAAGACAAGCATCCGAACCACATAATTGATTATAAGGCGCTTCTGATAACAATGCAAAGCACGTATCGCTCCCCGCATACGTTTCCCGGTAAATATTACTCTTGCGCAAGCTGCTGCGGCGACAGCAACTTGCGACGTGGCGAGTGACGTCATTAGCCTATCGTATATAAGAGAACCAGCCAAGCAACCGATTTCATTGTTGTTGCAGCACCACTATGGGTAGGCAACGCTTAGTATAGGACTCCCGAGGAGCAGCGTAAATACGAGGATCCACAAAGGGAAAAAGAAACAGCAATACGACCAGCGGCGGCGTGCTGTCAAAATTACCATTACTCCCATTACTACAATTATTATAAATTGCCGTTGCTACCACTCTAAGACAATAAAGCATTGCATTCCCATCTCAGCAGTTGTAGTGGCGTTTTTCAACAGTTTCGCTGGACATCCGCTTTCGCAGGGCTGGATGGCGTGTCAATTTTTGTTCTCCTCTTAACCAGAACATTTTCGCGCAGGAAATGTTCTCGAGGCCTGCTAGGATGAGCCTTCGGTTTCTTTAATTCTTTTCGTCGGCCCCTCTTTGTGGACAAACAATTAACGAGATCGCAGTAGACGTTCTCAAAAGCACATAATGTCACTTTCGTATATATTTTGCATCTTTTTCTTGTCTGAAACGTATCTTCCCAGATAAGCATCAGGACGACACGTGCAAATTGTGTCAGGAAAGACCAGCAACACCCAAACACATGCTGTGGGTGTGCAATGTAGTTATAGAAGGGATGGCAGTTACTACGGAGACCCTGTCGTCGAAGTGGGCCGCTGCTCTGCGCAGCTCAGACCTCAGAATCCAGACGTGGGCAGTCCAGCGAGCCCGTGAGGTGGCGTTGAGGCAGGGCTTTGAAGTTCCCCCGTGGGAGACCTGAGCCCGGGTCGCGTTAAACCTTGCCGGATGTACAAGAAAGTTGTATCCATCCATCCATCCATCCATCCATCCATCCATCCATCCATCCATCCATCCATCCATCCATCCATCCATCCATCCATCCATCCATCCATCCATCCATCCATCCATCCATCCATCCATCCATCCATCCATCCATCCATCCATCTATCCATGCATCTATCCATCCATTCATCCATCCATCCATCCATCCATCCATCCATCCATCCATCCATCCATCCATCCATCCATCCATCCATCCATCCATCCATCCATCCATCCATCCATCCATCCATCCATCCATCCATTTCTTGCCTCCCCAAGACCTCTCCCAAGCTAAAATTGCCGCGTTACTAGTGTGGAATAGTAATTTACTAATTACGCTTAACTGCATGTCTTTAGTGTATCTTTAAACAAGACGAATTTACCTCTCCAGCACTATATACGTAAGAGCATAACTGATCCCATTCAAGAGAGAGGTAAAGGCAAAGGAAAGACAGGAAGGTTAACCAAAAATTATCTCCGGTTGGATACCCTGTACTGGGGGAGGGGCAAATGGATGCGACAGGTGATAGAGAGAGAAAAGGATAAAAAAAATGAAAAAAAAGAAAGAATGAAAAAATAAAACCTACACACACACACACACACGTACACACGAACTGTTTCTGTGGACACTGTCACACAGCCCGCAAAGGCGTTCCTATAGTGTTACGTTGTGTCACCGTCCAATCCTACGTCACACAGTGTAGAATCACAATTTGTCAAAAAGTCCCGTGTCTTTCAAGTATCGCAGCAGCGCCTTCATAGCGGATCGCGCTGATGTTCTCGTAGGCCAGTTTCCAAGGATGTTGTTTTCTGTTATAGAGCTCTTGTCCAGTTTGTCTAGGGTGGCTGAGAAGACTGCTTTTTCGGCATTTTTAAATGCGTACCCTCTCTTATCGGAATGGCCAACAGCCCACTTTGTGACTTCTGCGGGTGCAATGAAACAATCGCGCACCTTCTTTGTGAGTGCCCTGATCCCATTCAAAGTGCCGTGTATGGCTAATGCTGCCAGGAACGTGGCGGGAGTGCAAATGATGCGATGTTCGCTTGGCTGTCTTGTCGCTGGAAGAAGCCTGGCTCATAAAGAGATACTTAAATAGAAGATCGTAACTTAATCAATATTAGTAAATAAATTACCATTCTAGAATACCAGAAAAGAATCACAGTTCGAATACATTGCATTGGCAAGCCCGAAAAGAAGGCAAAAACACGAATGGCGTGTGGCGAGGCCACCTTGAAGTTAACTCCCGCACCATACACTGTGACAGCGTCTGCTCAGACTCTATAGTTACTTTCTGACGCTAAATGTGGATTGCACAGCATCCTAATATAGCCGACGAATTGAACTTATTAAGTTTTAAGAACGTTTACTGAGCGCCACAACGTTCAAAATACAAAAAATACGATCAAATACATGATGTCTCATTGAAGTGCTGGCGCTGGGGTTGCAGCGAAAAATTAAAACGAAAAAAGAAATCGAAATTTGAACTTTACTTTCATTTTTTTAAAATAATCAACATATTATTATAGCGACATTAGCGAAAGCATATTTAAAAAATATAGAATACCTCATCTGTCCGAACTAGCTTAAAATGTCAAGAAACCCAAGCTCGAAATGTGAAGCGATGACATCCGACTTGATTTGTGTTTCAGGTGGATTATAGTTTCGACCTTTGTTATTCGTTTGAGTCGCGCTCCAACCCTCTGCGGTGACTCAGTGGCTGTGGCATTCTTCTGACCACTAGGTCGCGAGTTCGATCCCAGGCCATGGGGGACGCATTCCGACGAAGGCCACACTAAATATGCAATAGGCGACGTCCAAAACATGGCGTGTTTCCAGCTCTGGAATTACTTCCGGCGCATGCAGCTTGCGAAATTCCTCACTGAGACGAAACTATCGATGATACGTGGATTTGGACATTTCTTATTCTGTATGTTAAGCTACGGTTTTGTTGTCTGTGAGGTAAGCACAACGGCAGATGACAATGGCTTGCACAGTATCGACCGAAAAAACAGTGAAGCGTTTGTTGTGTTGAAACTCTTTCAGTAATCGTTGTCAACGGTTGTTTTTCTTTCCCAGAACATTGCCAGTCGATCTGTAACTTAATGAAGGCTGCCCGGCACCGTGACTTAGGAACAATAACGGTAATAAATATAAAAGAAGACGAAATTTTGTCAGGTGGGCTTGCATGCCATCTGGTTACCTGTCCGACTGGAAATGGATACCAGTGGCCTTCTAATGCAAATGCGACTTCGAAAAACCGAACGACAGCCAAGACGCGTCGAGGCAATAACTTAAATAAAAATAAAAGAAAAGGATAAAAGGTGAAAGAAAAGGATAAAAACCATAGTTATTCAAAAACTGAAATCGAACAAATTTTTTTATGTTTTACTTTACCATGTAGGGCTGACATCTTCAGGTTTCCAGTACCCTGTTTCTCTCCTCACTTTTTTTTTTTTTGCGCTCGAAAATATCATTTTCACAGATGCGTACGCACACCCCATAAGTAAAAATAATAAATAAACAAGCTAGCTTTTCTAGTAAAACACGTTGTTCGACTAGTTGGTGCATTGTATTTAAGAAAAAAAACCACTCGTCAAAAAAGACGCACACAGGAAACATACAAGAAGACAGGAAAGAGGCTGGAAACCATCCTCTTTCCTCTCTTCTTGTATGTTTCCTGTGTGTGTCTTTTTTTTTTTGCTGGTTTTTTTTTCTTAAATACAAGCTCGGTTTACAGTTCAAGCAGATCATTTTTGGCGGCACTTGTTAAATGTTCGCGTGTAATGTGTATACGGAGTCTCAGCTGTAGTTGGCCTCATTAATAAAGCTTTGTTTCTGACCGACTATTATGCAGCTTGACGTTTTCATCGTTACGACACGCCTATTAACTGACCTTTATTAGTGTTTATTATTTGCCTGTGTAACACGTGCCGAAAGTTTACGCTGCGAATGTTTCCACCATGCAGTCTATGTCATGCCATTGTCGCGGGCATCTTTTTTTTTTAAATTGTGCCTTTGCCTGACGATAAGTTTTTTATATACTCATGTCAAACCGATGCCTTATAGGCAGACTCGATCCTGCCCTGTCAAAGTGTTGGCACTATCGTTATTTTCATGGTCTTGCTTTCCGTGGCCCTTCAATCTAAATGAAGTGATCCGATTATAAGTTTAGTTTGGCTCACCTATAAAAGCTCGGCGAAAGACATGCGCCCTCCGATGAGCTATTCGCGGAATGTATATTATCTGTGCCTTCATCAAAGGTTTTGCAGTGCTCTGTAAATGGCCAGAGTGACTATTGATATAAATGCACAATACCTGTTTACGTACGTATACTTGCTTTCGAATACAAAAATAACTTAGCTTGAAGCCTTGAGTTTTCACCGTGTGACAATCCTTAAGTCAAAGAGTAGTGACTGCAAACATGCAAGAAAACAAGAAGTAGCGTTGTTGTCGCAGGGCACATTGGTGAAACTTTGAGCAGCAGCGATAAATGTAATCATAAGCTACGCAAAATAAAAAGAGGAAAACCAAGTTTAAGCTGAAATCTTAAACAGAAAAAAATAATACGGAATTCAAAAGTCAGACTAGGAGAATGTATATGTATAGTAATTAGAAAAAGTTGAAAGTAATTAAGGGTTTCATTAAACTATTAGTGGCATAAGCATGAAACGGTAATGGTAGAGAAAGGAAGTAGGAACACAACTTTGTTTCGTTGTTTTTTACTACTTCTTTATATGCTACGTTTACCGCAGCTGTCTTTATTTCGCTTGACTGAGCGAAATAATTTCTTTGAACGAAGGCATGGAGTTGGTCTGAGCCGGACTTAGGTCCGCTTCTGCTATTGTCCCGAGAATCTTCGGCCAAGTAAACACAAAATATCTGCAAATACGCCCGAGAGACTCAAGTGTAGCGTACTACAGTGAGATAAGCAGCACTGCGCAGAATCAGGTGGTAAGCACGTACAGCTCAGGTCCCCGGCAGTTTGCGCACGTTATGCGTTGCGAATACAAAAATAAAAACGGCTCGCAAACAAGGTTAGATAAAAGAAACGAGACGACGCGCTTCGCTGTGTCCTTGCTCCTTTTCCTGTTTTGCGAGCTGGTTTGCTTTACAACGTCAAGTCACTTTTAGCCCAATCTCTCGCGCTTCTCGAATTTACCTTACGCCTGGCGTCGCGGCATAAGCTTAGAACTTTGGGGCACTGTCTCCACTTATAGCCGCAGCATCAATTTTGGGGTTAGTTGGATTAAGAACGCGCAGAACCAACGCACTGTTGGAATATAAATGACGCGAACTTTGTTTGAGTTAGCGTGGTATAGCAGCAGCTGCAGATGACATCAACATAACCAGTATACACTCCTGTATACCCGTTACTCGTCTGGATCAAGAGATCGAAGACGATGTATGATGTTTGTCGAAAAGAAAATGGTGATGAGAAGGTTATGCAAAGAGTCAAGCATAGTTATTTCCGCAAAAAAAAATAACGTTTTCATACGATGAATGAAATTTTCTTATAATGATTTTGATTGTCAGTAAGACGTCTTTCGTTATTATTTACTTACATTCAATGCAACAATTAGGTGAAGAAAATAAAATTGAAGCTGACGCCCAGAGAGCGTAAACTCGTACTGCTTCTTCCAATCATATATATAGCAGCCACCGGTACTGTTCATGTTTGATATCATTGCGAAACTCAGCGTCAGCTCTCATGTAATAAACCAACAATTTTACATAATAATAACAAAGAAAAAAACGGAATTTTACACGTTGTTATGGTAAAGAATGAATAATACGTACATGAATAACAAGAAACGGAACGCTGCTAACCAGACGCGTCTTCGCAATGTCGTTGCTCTCCGAGAAAGATGCCAGTCCGAAGCCACCCCATCCCGGCGTTCTTGTGCATGCAACATCACGGAAGCGACAGCTTTCCCTCTTATAGGTAAGTATAAGGAAAACTATATACCTGAGAGCGTTAGTCATTAACAATCGTGGTCGTGACAGCGGATGGGGAAAATCATCAAACCGCAGGCGTATCGGGCAGTACCTGATCGTCGGAGGGTGTGTTCAGATAAAGGACAGGAGGTCGCGATTATTTTTAGTTTTCAGTGAAATTTTTGTATGAGGTAGGAAAATGTATCTGTAGAAAGCAATGAACCTTTGTTTTGCGAAATGTAGCACGGACTTATTGGAAAAAAAATGTATTTCGCTAAAGTTGGAAAAGATGCGCTTTAATTACTTGCAGCATTTACAAATTCGAAGGACTATCGCTCTAAAATTAAAGTATGGTGCATCAGCAATTTTTTTTCCGTAAATCTACACTACTAGTACTATAGATCCACCGGACATTAAGCTTATAACATCCCAGTAAGTTCTTGAAAAATTTCCAAACTTCGGTTTTTGAACAACTTCCTCGGTTGACTCCATAACCAGGGTTCTTTTTTATTTCGATTTTTGGGCGGGTTGGGGGCACTTTAGCTAAGACGATGAAGCTGAAAATATTTCTGACAAGTTTTCAGAAGGTCTCTCGCAAAACTAAAGAAAGAAGTACACTACACCAAGTATTTATTTCGTTATAAAATAAAAAAATGCTAAAATTGCAATAATAGCGAAAATCGCTACATTAGAGACGTTTTAAAAACATAAATGCAGCTAATTTTTAATAATATTTTATACAATACCTACCCCGCACTTGTAAATGTAGTACTTAAAAAAACATGTTGCAATATTTCATTCCAAGGGTGAAAATATAGCCTATTTTAAGACCCATGTATGATCATCCCAACGACGTTTCTCACTCTAATAATAAAATATAAATCGCACTCGCACTGAATCCTGAACTCACTCTTTCTGTTTTAGTAAAGAAGACTGACTCAAATTGCGTCTTTTCCGCCTTTTTTGAGCCGTGAAATGAGCTGAGCTTGACATTTCAGGGCTCCCGCATCCGTATTCCTACTACGTAGTACACTGAGGTAGCAAGCACGCGAGAGCGCGTACAGCAAGTTTTTAAGGACTAGTCAGGGGAACCTATTTAGGGCATTGATCTCCAACTACATCTGCTATCGGAAATGTTCCCCGTGTACATGAACGACGCACCAGCCCAGTGAGAAAGCGCGATGACGTAACTGAGCCAGCTGGGTATGTTCAGATGAGGACCGCCGCAGAACGGGTCCCGAAAATATTTTTTTATGTTCACTTAAATGTTTATATTAGCCATAACAATCCTTCCACACCACGGAACTGAAACTACTTTTCAAACATAGTTTTTTTCACACACAAAAGAAATCCTAACTGAGACAACGTGCAACAATGTCATCATCGAGTCGCAAAACGTAGTAAACTTTAAAAGCGCGTGGTACAGAGATAAGTTTCCTACACGTTAACCCATAATTATATATGCACTGGACTCTAGGTTGCTAAAATTATTAAATTAATTTTATTTATTGATAAAGAAAGACGACTTGTAATACAATTAGTGTTCACCGTTTTCGGTTTGAGCAAGAAAAGTACGCCCATCCTTTTTTAAAATTTGGTTTTAAGCGAAAGCGGTTTGTTAAATCAAATTTACCAGAGCGCCAACACGGCGATCAGTGTGCGTCTGGGACCAAGCATGCGCTCCTGGCGCAAGAAGCCCGGCGAGCTCAAAATTACGCGGCCGCCTGCAGCGCAAGGAAACGCAAGCTAAAAAGCATGCTGTGTCACAACAGCATGTTGCGAAACGATATTCACGTGGTGAATAAATACGATATACGAATCTTCTACCTAGTACAACGCAGAATTGATCGAGGAAGAGGCTGTCAGCGTACGGGTGATGCCCCAGCGGCTATCCCTTTCACCGAAAGGGCACTTTGCCACAACAATTGTGCTATTGCGGTAAAGCCCTAAAGAGCAAAACCCCGTAATTTCGCGATTCGTACTATACGCGCTAAACGGGGACGTCGCTCATACTGGCGACTGCTCAGTGTCGCGGACGTTTCTGGCCTATGATATCCCATCCAGCCTATCTGTCCTGTCACTGCGGGGCAAGGCCCACCACGAAGATCGAGCGGCGCGTTGACAACCTTGCGAGTGCGTTGCGTCAAGTATTCGTGCGCTGCGGCTAGACTTGCTTAACAGTCACAGTTTCTCGCGCGACGAGAGTGACTATCTGCTTGTACGTATTCCAAGACGCGCAACTGCGGAAGAAAGATTCCCTTCAAGATCACCCCGAGAATTCGACGCGATTCGGCCTGTTCGGGTGGATTACTTCAAAAGGGGGGCATCACATGCACGACAAATCTGTCTTCCGTTACCCAATTAAGATTTCACTGATGCACTTTTCTTTATTGATTCACTTTAGGGCACGTGCAGCAATTGCGAAATTGAAACGGAACAATCGCGAAGGCGTGCCTAATCAGTAGAAATCCTAAGACTAGCACTACGTTTGAGATACCCTTCCTTAAAATTTGTCGATATATACATTGGCGTTACAGTTGATAATTTAATGGTTGTGTTGTCGAAAGCCTCCCGCTGGCAGTGCGGGACAATAATTACGAATACGACTGCGTGACTTAGCAGATTTTGGGGGCGGATATCTGGAAATTGGTGCGCTTTGGGTTGTTTGATAAGCATGCAGGAGTTCAGCACTGGCCGGCTTCAATTTCGTAATTTAAACGTACGTCCCAAAGTAAATAATACTAAAAGCAAATTGCTAAATATTTTTAATTAGCTAGTTCAGAGTGGCGATTTATCGCGTAGGTAGCAATCGCCCCTTCCGGAAATTCACTTCGAAAAGCGAAACAAGGCCATTCTTCGTAAGGAACTTTTTAAACATCCGTTCGAGCTAATACGAACTTATAGTGAGTTTGGTGGTACAGCAATGGAACCTATTTCGTGCAGAGTGCGAGCTTGTAAAAATAGTGGAAGTAGGCTTTTTCGCAACTATTGAGTTCTACAGAAGATGGCGGACCTCCTGCTTCTGGCACCATTGAACCGCAGGTGGGATTGCAAACAGCGAGGAACAGATGAAGGCAAGCGACAGCTGCACCACTCTCCCACTCTCGTGCTCTCCCACTTTAGTTCCGCATCTAAGGGCGACGTGCGACAGCTTGCTTGGGCCAAACTAGATGTGTGGACAAGTGCACTTGCAAGAGAGAGAGAGCAAGTGATAAATGAAAGGCAGGGAGGTTAACCAGGACTGCGCCCGGTCGGCTACCCTACACTGGGGAAAGGGAACAGGGCACTTGCAAAATTTCACACATCCCTCATTGCTAGTCCAAACAAGCAGGAATGCATGGGTGCAATCGCCTATACAAGCTCTGTGGCAACTCATTTGGCATGCTTGCGCTCCCGGTCACGTGCTGCAGCGTGTATAGCTGATTATACAGTGCGTGGGTCTCAAACACGCGGCCACGGTGTCGTATGATCTATTAGACCTTGTGTAAGTGAGACATTTTCGTATCTCTGTAGCAAAAAAAGCCAGAAGGGCGGATATGAACGAGACAACGCTAGCGCTGGCCTTAAGACTTTGCTGTCTGTGGTTTCGCGCTGTAAACCTATGACGCATCTGCAAGCTATACAGTCTCGTAACAGAGCTTCTCTCCGCCGCCTGTGCGCATCTCTACGCATCTATGCCTGCTTAGTTGGCTTAGAAAGCGCAGCCACAGTTTCCGCTCGTGAGCAAGAGGTCGCAGGATCGAATCCCGGCTGATGCAGTATACATTTTACTGGAGGTGGGATACCCACGTTCACGGGAAACTCCGTGTACGTTGGTTTAGGTGCACGTTGAGAAAATACAGATGAGAAAAGTATTCCAGAGCCCTCCGCCGAGCCTATATCGAAGCCTCTCTCATATGTCAAGCGTAGGTTTGGCATATCAAACGCTGCCTAATTCATACCAACCCTATGCAGCTATCTCTCCTTTCTTCACCGCAACAAGGAGGCCTTCAGAGAGCCGCGAAGAAGATCGGTATCTACCGAAGTACCACCAGCCTTACCCTGTCCCGATACTGCTACCTTAGTACCAGTAAGGACTAGATCAGTACCACGTGCTACCATGCATGCAGCTCGTTGGTTTGTGCGCATTTGAGAGCTCTCCAGTATGGTGTCGTCACATCACACTGTGTACGTTAAACTGCCTTAACAACAACAAAAATAATGCAGGCTAGACACAGCAACGACTGCCGAAAAGTAAGATCTGTCAGCGACCTGGCGGGCGCAGCGAAGTTCCTGTGAAACTAACGAGACAGGGTTGCATTTACAAGCCGCCGCAAGGACATCGAGGTACACGCGGGCATCCGCTCTCCCGCGTGCACGTCTGGGATCGCTACCGCCTATACGAGCGCTACGCGCGCACGAGCGCACGCGTTCCGTCGAATTGGGGCGCGCACGTCCGGTCACCGGCGTCCACGTGACGCCAACCGTGGGCCGGGATCGGCGAGACAAGGGCGGGCACATCCCGAGAGCGCTGAGCCCGCGGTGGCCCGCTTATCTGCGGGGCGCAGCTAGCGCTTCTTATCTTGTCCGAGGCGAGGACGTCCAGGAGGAGCCCGCGATGTTTGTTTTGATCCCGCGTGTACGGGGCTGGCTCCGGGGCTGTTCTCTGATAACGGGGCCCGTCATTAGCTCGTAAAAGGGCGCTCTCGGATTGCCGCAGCCACCGCGCAGCGCAAACAGGGCGCGAACGCGCAACGCCGCTTATCTCGGACACCTGTCGCGCACCTTTTTCGCCGGACGAGCGAGCGAGCGAGTGACGGGGGGTCCCGGGGCGGGAGTGTTTGCGTGTGGCGCGACGTCAAGCGGGCCCGTCGAGTTCAGGAAAAAAAAAAAAGTCGACGACAGGGCGCTTAGGGTCACCGATGGGCCGTGAAATGCGCAGTGGTGGTCGAGTCGCAGTGGCTGCATGGGTGTGTCGCGTGGCCAGCGACGCCGCGTTGGCCACTATGGCGCGTGCCCCATAGCTAACGTTAGCCAAGCTGTTCAGCGAAGAAATTATTTCACTGTGTTTGTTAAATATTTCTTTTTCTTCGTTGAACAGATTAGCCAACGTTAGCTGTGGGGCACCGTATGTACTCGGGGATTGCACAAGAACGCTGCCATTGAAACGATGGTGCTGTTAATTTGCAAAGCATTCGGTTCTTATATACAGACTAAATTTCTAGATTTTAAAACCCCTTTCTCAGGTGGGCCGACACCCGAGTCCGCGATGGTCCAGTGGGCGTGGAACTGCGCTGCTCTTTACGAGGTCCACGGTTTGCAAAATGCCCTGCCCCGGCCTCCCCATTCCGACGTGGGCGGAGTGCAGGAAAACGGACGTGCACCATATCTTGGGCACGCGTTAAAAAATAATTCGGTCTCCACCACTATAAACGGTGTATCTCATAGACCATTATAGTTACCTCGTTCGCTGTCCTGGATAGTGGCCTTCGCAGTTTTTCAGGGGAATCGAACTTGTCTGGCAGCTACGAGTAAGGGAACAGTGGAGGGACAAACCCAACTCGTGCCCTAGCTCCCGATGTCAGCAGATGCTTCCTCTTACCAGCCTCTGTTGCGCATATGGTATAGGCGTCTCCGAAAAGTCAGTGCCTATGCTTTAAATTTCTTACACCTGTAGCTTGTGGTATCTAGGGCATCTATAGCCGGCGGCCTCTCGACGGACGCCGGTCAAAACATATCTGCCCGTGGCGTGGTGCTACCCGAGATCTGGTGCGCGCTCTCTTAACGGGCTGTTTGTGGCCCCGGTGCCTTTCGTGGAGGCCACGGTTGAATCCGAGGACCCACATCTCCGCAGTGTAAAATAAATAAATCTGAAATAAAAAAAATTAAGAAGCAGTTTATTTCGAGCAGTTCTTTTAAGAATTTCAGTTTCCTGGCTGTAATTAAACCGCACACTTTAAATCGTTGCTCGCACATGACTCACCCGTGTGCAACGTCGCCAGCATACAACGTTGTCGAGAGTCTGGTTAGGCAATCTTTAGTAGAGGTCACCTGCAGATGTTTAACTTCGCATACACATCAGCCATAGCGTTCTCCGCTTTTCACTAAACTTGATCTCGGTGGTCGTTGTAGCTCTTTCGGGTAGTGGGCTGTGTTTCTGCGTCGTAATGGAATCATGCACGCACCCAGAGAGAATAGTACTACATATAAATGATGGCTTTAGGCCTATTTTGGGAAGTGGGTGTCTGTGAAGGGAGCTCATTTAACACAGCAAGCTGGGCGAGTTCGTGACTGAACATATTTCTAGGCGTGGGCAGCGCAACCCGGACGAAGGACAAAAGGAAGTGGACGATATACGAACGCAGACTAACAACTGGCCGCGCATTGTCGAAATTGCCCACGCAAACCTGTGTTTGAAAAAAAAAAGCGAAATATTGTATAAAAATGGAAATCAAATCAACCGCGAGATTGTGGAAGCCTACTTCATGCATGTCAACTCAGGCGCATACGTCAGCCATACTTCCATCTCTCTGCATGATAAGGAAACGAAGTTTCTGTATGGCAAGATAAGCTGACACCCGTTCACCACTCGTACGCGTCACTTCATGACACGATCCCATCCTCTGTATATTTAATCACTTGTTTGGAAAAAAATAAACCAGTTTTCAGTCTGCGCTCGTATCGTCCGCTTCTTTCTGTCCTTCGTCCGGGTTGCGCTGCCCACCCCTATAGGTATATATGTTAAGGGATCCAGCTATAGGCACGGCTCACTATGAAAACTTCACACGTGAAGCTAAACTTTTTGACGCTAGCCTTGGTCGGACCCAGCCTTCATATATAAGCTAATAACACTTCGACATGCAACAGAGGTTCATTGTTTAATCCACAGCAAACCTAACCTTAGCTCTTGTTCAGTTGCACGGCTTGATGCGGCTTATGAACTCCGATATGTTTGTCGAAGTTCTAACCTCGCTCCTGAGGTTAGAACTTCGGACTTCAGACTTTCGAACATAACGTTATATATTTCTTGAATAAAAACAAGTAATCTGGAAAGCTAATACATGAGTTCCCGAGTAAAATGCTGTACAAATAAATGTTATTGACCCAATACTTACGTCACAACACAACACAAGTGACTTTATTTTTGCGCGCAGTCTTTCTTTTTTCAGTTGTAACTTAAAATGGTTATGATTTTGGATTCTTTATATGCTGCACAAAATTATTGATATTAAGTTTGTGCATGATTGTAATGCTGCTATGCAAGGAAGTTTGTTAGCCTCTCAAATGCACTGTTTGTCAACAATGGGCGGGCCTCGTCAAGCACAGAGCCTTTAGCCTCCATCCTCATGTAGCGATGTACGTTTGAACATTGATGTATGAAAAAAGGTGAATCTATCAATAAAGAAAGAAAAGAAATGAATAAAACAACGTTCCTTACCTATAGCTCAGGCCTATACAGCTCCCGGAACGTCTTGAGTCCTTCGCATTCCAGCACGAGGTGATGAACATAGGTATAGTTACTTCCCTAAACCATTTTACTTGCGGGGGTGATTGCACGCGACTAAAGTCATTTCGTTCTCCTTGCTACTGCAATAATGCGATGTTGTCGCTGTCGTAGCGTACTCTGCCTTGGTTGAAAGAACTTGTGTCCCTCAAAACGGTCCTCTGGGAAGAGGGTAGTGTGGATCAGGGATCGCAGCCAGAAGAATTTCTGTGCGGCGTCTCTGGCGGCAGAGCCGTTCCTCTTCAAGGCCTTGCTGTGGAACGTCCGGGGCCGAGCACCGCACATTTTGAACACTGCCTCATAAGCTTGAAGTACCTATAAGCTGCCCTCTATTTTAACGAAATATAAACAATGTGACTCGTTTGGTTCATCGAGGACACCGCTGACGCTTTGTATAACCCACTAATATATGGAAAAATCAAGGGTTCAGCAAATAATTGTAACAATCGCAATTAAGCCATAAGCGTCAAACTGTCCCCGCAAATCACCCCTAACGTTGCTCCCATATCCAACTAGTGGGAGCTCGGTGTCGCGTACGATGCTAATAGGACGCTGCATACGGAACAGTGAGGATAACGGTTTTATCGCGTACACTTTCGAGAGCTTGCTGAATATGTTTTTTTTTTCCAAAGGCTGAAAATTTTCCACACACTATAAGCTTCGCACGCACAATAGCGATAATGTTCCCTTCATGTTCCTTAAATTTAAACTCACTGACAGTTATTCTAGTTCTGCCAGGACAAAGCTATATGGCTAGATTCTTCGACGTTCCACACACTTAAAGCACTCTATATAGCGCTTGAACACGTAATTTACAGCAAAGGCCTTAATTAACTCACACACTCTGAATTTTGTCTTCAGATTACACGTAATCGTAACTCTATTTCCAAGAAATACAAACGAGGTGACTTGTATATGTAGTTCACCGAGCACATCGCGGGAACCTCGAATAACGCGTGAAAATAAAGAGGGAACGAGGGTTCAGTAGTGATTTGCGAACTTCGTGATTATTTCGGAAACATTAAAATTTCGCCACAGATTACACTTAGCATTCCACCTCCCCCTTTTCCTTCCTTCCCCATTTCCACCAAATGAGAACTCGGTGTGACATAGAGCTCTCGATAGGTACACGGGTGAGCGAATAACGGCCGTATCACGCCTTCGAGCACTTTCTGAAGATTTTTTTTTACAAAACCTGTAATTTATCTACACACTTTCACTTTCACATGCGCATTGTACATAGTTTTGCCCCTATTTCCACAAAGTTCAATCTCAGTGAAAGTTGTAGTTCTCCCAGGACAGCAGGCTAAATTTTGTGCCTTACATAAAATATAATGCTGCGGAGCACTTGAACATACACGCAATTTACTTCAAAATTCGTGACTGGCTCACACACTTTGAACTTTTCCTACACATAACCCATAACCTACCTCATAGTTTCATTAAATATAAAGCAGATGTCTCATTTGAGACAACGTAATACGTGGCTCCTAGAAACGCACGAAAAACTGTTGGCGACGAGGATTCGGAAATATTTTGCAAAACTCATAATTAAGCTGGAAACATTAAAGTATAGCCACACTTTAAACTTACTGTGCACCCCAGTTCTTCTCAATTTTAACTTCGTATGACGCAAAGTTCTCAAGGGTCACAATGGGAAACATTGCAGATAACGGCCGTAAAACGCCTTTGCCGCTCTTGTTTAAAGAATACTTTTTTTACGCTCGGAAAAACGGTATTATGTGGTACGTGTTGAGCAGCAGAAAGCTATCGGGAGTTTTTCATGTTGCTCTACAATTTTCTCATTGACACTTTTCATCTAATTGTAACATTTGAGAAGTGATTAATTAATTAAGGCTAATTATCTAATTCGGCAGAATGAAAAAATAATAATGTGATTATCTCCAAGCGACGGCAAACAACATTATCTTGGTTCTGTCCAGTTACGTGACATTTGCGTATTTTTATTGTCTGGCTCAAGTTACATGAGAGGCCCTGTATATATATTTGCAGGAAAGAGACGACGAACTTTTTGGAAGTACGACGTGTTTACTTAACGTTTTCGGCTGGTGGACCAGCCTTCGTCAGAGTACACGACGAGCTTTTTGGAAATAAGACGTGCTTACAAAACGTTCTCGGCTGGCAGACCAGCCTTCGTCAGAGTACACTGTACTCTCACGAGGGCTGGTCCACCAGCCATAAATGTTATGTAAGCACGTCATACTTCCAAAAAGTTCGTCGTCTCTTTCCTGCATGTGTTACGTCGGGTCCTGCGTGGTCAACTTTGAAGAAACCCCCTATATACATATTCTGGCACGCAAGAGATAAAGCAGACGACAGCAGACAGCGGCGCCGTTTCAGACAGACGGCAGACTTGCATGCGTCGTGTGGATGTCTGCGTGTGAAAGCGCTCAGGCGAACTCTCGATGTTGCAACCCTGATGACACTGTGTGACTTGTGTAATCCTCCACGGGCTGCTGCTAAGGTGGAGGAGCATGACTAAGCAAGTGAGCAGCAAACCCTGCATCAATTGTGAAGACACGCATCCGTATAATGTCCTCACAAGCTTTCCACCACTGTCTTCATGAAAATCCGTTGGTTATATATACGAGGTGTCCCATTTAATAGGCCAACGTTTAAAAAATATCACGCAGAAGCGGGCATAATTGAATGATGTTTTTTTTTTTTCGCGTTCTTTCTTTATTTGGACAAAGAAAAATTATTACGTAACAGGTAAGAAGTTAGAAGTTGCTGAATTCGATATTTGCTAGAGCGCTCTACAACTTTCTCATTCGAAGTTTTTCCATAATATTAATACTTGTGATGTTGGTTAATTAATCTTGACTATTTATGCGATTAAGGAAAACGCAAAAAAACATAAATAGTGTGACTTGCTCTATACAATAGCCCACAGCATGCATTTAGTCGTGTCCTCCTAGAGTGCTCCGGCACATTTTTAAACCTTGACTAAAGTTAGCTGAAACGCACTGCATATCTGAACGAGCGCGCCAACTTGCAGATGATGCTGGAATCTATGCATATAGTTAGGATGGAGTAAATGTCGTGCACCTTCTCTCCGTGAAATGAAATGTGCAGCTTTCGAGCAAGATCGGCTGGTGATTTTTCTATAGCATTGTACAGTAAAAACATTGGCGCTGACTTCGTAAGCTTCGTAACTCCGCGACGATGGTCAGTGAAAGAAAATCTCTTTGTGCAACATTCATCGAGCACAGCACTGTATATTCGCTTTACGTTGACTATACATCCACTTCGTCGTTCTGATTACCGATGCGTATCGGTCACGGTGGCGCAGTGGCTGTGGTACTGCGTCGCCGAGTACGAGGTCGGAAGCTCGACTCCCGACAGCACAGGCCGGCATATCGATGGGGGTGAAATGCAAGAACGCTCGCGTGCTTGATGACGAACCGCCAGCTGCGGTCAAAATTAATCCGAGGCCCCACACTGAATGCGGTCTGCCTCATGAACCACTATGCACGTTCTGGACGTAATAAACCCCGCAATTTAATTTAATTGCTGATGCATGCCGCTTGTTTGCCTCAGGAAGCCGAAGACAGCGTTCGTGCCGCAGAGTATCGAGCAGGTATACCGCGATTTATCGAATCAGATGAAGAGAGGATGATCAATAGATACTTATCATCAGGATAACCAAGAGAACCGAACGGACCAAGTGCTTGTCCTCTTTGGCTCCGTTTCCTCCGTTTTCCGTTAATGTGAACTATACCTGCTTCACAGTGCAGTTTGGCTCTGCAGATTATGCATTAGCGAAATGGAAGGCGCCATATTTTCACTCGTTCATGCAAAAACTTGAGTCAGGGTCTAATCTTGGATGGCCAGCCGCTTGCTTTATACTCTGCGTAAACACAATTAAGGGACACCTCGAATTAAGGCCGTCGCTTGTCTTTTAAGTGCCGTGTTTAAGGTGAAAAAAAATATATTCGGGTTGCTGAATTATTCGAGGACAGCGGGTCCTGTAACGAGCTAACGCAAACGAGTACTGGGAGAAAATGTATGTCTGTTAACGTTTCTTCTTTTAATCTTTTGGACAGCTATCGACCCAGTAATTACGTTATAGAGCCTCACTGCTTCGAGAGCGCAACAAATAATTAATTATGCTGCCTTTTAAGGCAACTAGTTCTCAACGCCCGTTAACTACACAGCGCGACAGCGGGGTTTTCCTTGGCTTTTCCAAGAGAAGCACGCAATGGGACGAACCAATTTGGAAGTTTTCGACAGCACCGCCATTGTGTGGTCTTCAACTGACAGGTATATATATATACGTATGCTCGTGAGTTGTTTGTGGCAGCACGTGACCAGCACATCCGTTTTCGGTGTCGTGGAAAGCCGCGTTGAACTTGGCGCGCGTTTTAGAGCGGGTCGCACAAATAAACGGATCGCAATTCAGGATTTGAAGCTTCACACAGTAATTAAAATTTGACAGTTACAAAAATAATCATAATAATGACAGAAAAGAGAGATAAACAAGCCAATGCGGCACGTAACGTTATCGTGCCAGTGCTCTTTTAAATGGACACTCGCCGTGTAACGGTTCTTCGCAAGCGAAGCCCCAATACTGAGTCATACTTAGCCCGACCTTCGTTCTCCACATCCTCTTCCCCAAATAGGCATGTAGTCGTCGGTTTAAACACGGTATTCTCCCTATACATCTTACCAGTTCTAAGCGCGATTTCATTCTAAGCACTCTCCTCTAGTTCACAGGCGAATGATCTTGCGATAAAGGGAGAGAGCAGGGGTGTATAAATTATCTTATGTAATGTATTGCACAGACAGTACGTTCAGACAGTTTTCTGGTAAACATTCCTCGTGCATTATTTGCCGCCTCTCCGCTTTTGCGCACATCTTTGAAATGGGCAGAAGTGTAAAAGGCGGAAAGCTTTTATTTAGTTATTGTTGTTCGTCAGTTTCTAAAATTTGTCGTCATGACAGAGAGGTGACGCACTCCTGAAACGGCAACATTTACGCCTTTTTTTTCGCTTCTCTTTAGCATACAAATCAGTGGCAGTATTTTGTGTGAATTCCTCTCCTCCAGTTTTATTAATAAAGTCCTACCATTTGCCCCACCAAGTATAGTGGATGCCGACGATATGGTATGCGCGGGACTTCCTGCGATACAATGGCAAAATGACTGGAACCATGACCTCCGAAACTGAACGGCGCGCATTTCGAAGGCCACAGTGGAATTAACATACCAAAGCTTTCTACACAAAAACTACTACAGGCAACTATATGGCGCAGCGATCGTTCAATTGCCACGGTAATTGCGTTTTACTGAACTTCCAAACAAATATAGTTTTCTAAACGAAGCACATGCGGGACCGTCGCGCATTGCCTCACTTATAACGCGGCAATCCGCACTTATATAAAATTGCCGCACTTACATATCTTGTCGAAAACTGAACAATTTCCAAAGTCGCAAAGCCGTTCCAAGCCAGAAAGACGAAATTTAGACAAATAGATGCATTGCCTATCATTATTCTATAACTATTCCATTCCTTAATATTTACCGTCATCGGTCTGAATTCTCAACTTCCAAACTTTGCTTGTAATGAAGAAGAAACCAGTGACCATTTCATTCCTTCTTTCCACCGCTACACCTTCTTGCGGAAATGACTATTCCAAATTTATTATCATTTGGGGCTGCGCGTAGTCTGGCCGCAGCTACATGACAGTTTGCAATGCACTCCATAAGTATATAGAGACATTAAGCCGGTTACGTTAATTACTAGAGGCTCAATCTCTCTGCTAAGATTTTGGGTCACGATCTTTAAGTATACGATTTCGTTTACTAAGTTCGCTATGTTTTTTCATATAAATCATTTTATTTTCTTGCTTTTTCAAACTTTGATTATTTATCGATACCTATTTAGTTTCTCATTTGTGTGGATGATCCCCGTCGTAGGTATGTGTCATGTTGGAAAGGACTCAACATTTTAACATCAATCATTTCCATATGACACCACTGTCATGAGTTCCCTCTTGTAATTTTTCAGTAGACGCTATGGAATGGAAAATTAAGACTTGTTACGAAATATTACGGCCGCCTGTAAAAGTCAAAGTCAACGCCTTGCTCTAGGCTCGAAAAAAAGATATAACCAAAACATGGAGACCACTGCACTGCTGTATACTCTATGCAAAGGTTATCGCGGAAGATTGTGAAAACGTGCCCCTTTATAACGACTCTGATAAGAACGCCGACGTCCGTATCAAGATGGTCACGTTTCCATGTGCATGAAAAGTGTATTTCGCAACATGCACTACAGTTTAAGCCGACTGCATAGAACAAGACGTGGGCAATAATTCTTCATGCGAGTCCACATTAAAGCGACCTTAAAGGAAAATGTTAAGCCCAGTTAGATTGATGGTTTATTCGTCTATAGAGGTCTGTCATCGTTATCTGTGTGCCAACATATGACTTTGTTGCGAAAGAAATTGCTTCCACTGGTTTCTCCATTGCTCCTCAATTTCGTGAAAGGGAAACAAAATTGTCAGTCACCGCACTGTAGCACGAAGCTGCAAAGGTAGCCCATAAAAGAGTTTCTCAAAAAGAGAAGCTTCGACGTTCAAGAAAAGATTCATCTTGGTCCAGGTTTCATTTGTAGCTTCGTACTACAGTTGGGTGCATGACAATTTTTCCATTTCGTGAGCATTACTCCACCTTACGAGCGTCCTCAGAACTGATCTGTCATGCTCTTTAATTTGATTTGCCCTCGCCAAAACGGACGAGCTGACGTTTAAACCACACTTGAACTCCCTCTCTGCTGGTTACTTGATTGGGTTTAAACTGTTTTCGTGTTTTGTTTTTTTTAGCGTTCCTTTCAAAGAGACCCTAAGGAGCAACACTACGTTTTGTTGGACTGATGAGGCTATAGTTGTAAGGTTCTAACTGCATTAATTTGGCGAAGAGAGGTTGATTACACGCAGAAATGGTAGCTACAAACTTTCGGCTTCCTTTCTTTTTTCGCGTCCAAATTGCAGTTACATATGTCATGGCGTGACGTCACGCATTCCATATAATCATCATTATGTGGGCTGTTTCTACGCAGTAATGTTGTGAAAGCTTGTTAGAATGAGTCATTGGTTTCCCTAGAATACAATATAATCATTTTTATAGACAAACAGTAAACCGGTCCTGAGTATACGCCGTCAAAACTTATGACCTCACTGTCGCTTACGGTGAAATTGACGTTATCAGTATTCAGTATTTCTGTATCAGTATTCAATAATCAGTATTCAGTATCAGTATTTAACTTATTATGCCACCTTATTGTTCATTTAGTAGACTGAGTGGTTTTAACTCCTCCGGTATTGTAGGAGTGTCATGTGATAAGGTGATGAAAATGTGGAGCAGCCACAGCGAAAACACAAGCGACACTGCTTTATAAACGGCAAAAAAGCATTCATTTTATCACCATTCACTAAGTTAAACACTTTCAATATACATTGTAAAGATAAAGGGAGTGGCAGACAACCGCTTTTCTGAGGGGGCAGCTGCTCGTCCCGTATTTTTTCTTTTTTTCGTGGAATAAATTCGCTCTCCCTAAATACAAGGAGGCTGAATGTGAAACGCCCTCGGGGTGTACGAGAAGTCTAAAAAAACGGAATCGAATATCACAATGCGCAGTTGCTGTCGCAAAGGGAATGGCCAACACTCCCCGTCTTTTTTCTTATACACTCTAAAAACAGTGACACCCTTTGGGGCGTACTTTTTGTAACACAGCACACTCTTAAGCAAAATTACCCCCTTTTGCCGCACAACGATAATCGTCGTCTGTCTTGTCCGCATATCCTTTCGTTAACGCGGTGAGCCCGATACTTCCAAGTCACGAACGGCATGCCCGTTATCAGCGTGACATGTCATTCTCGACAAGACAGTAACGAGTGCGGAGATTTCAAGAAAGGAAACGAAAGCAAGACATATGTGATGATAATTGTTGTGTGACAGAAATCCACCCCAACGGTTGCAAACCTTTAGAGTGTGGGTACACAGCATTAACGCATAAAGCACAACAAGCAGCGAAACTGTATACGCCCAATATTTGGTCACATGGGACCTATATCGATAGGACAATGTTGGCCTAATGTTGGACCCACTTACAGTGCTACTTGATATTCGAAAATTTATAAACATACTTTCTCTCCTAGTATTTCTTACTTTTCTTCTCTCTCTTTCTTGCGCTGCACCTAACTTTCGCGATGTTTTTATGTAGCAAAAATAGTGCTCGCGCGGCTGGGTGGCGACCTCGACCGGGCTGGATGTAGGAGAAGTGACGCACTGGTCACATCTCATTAAGGTCGGTCCTAAAGCACTGACGAAGCGAACTCGCAAATGGTTGTTCTCGTTCTCTTGCAATGACAAAATGGAAAAGTACGCTGCTAAGTAGATAGCCATCCGAAAGGTCATACAGACAACCACTCAAGGGTATGCGAAAAGAGTCCACACAAATAACAATTCTCTGTGACGGCCAAAAATTATACAGCGAACAGTAATAATAACGAACAACTCGGAAACAAAATTAAAAAAAGAATCGTACGCACAAGGCATACAAGTAGTAACAGCGCAACACTGTACGCAAATGTGCGAAGACATTTTTTAGTAACTCGAACTTTGCGCTCGTTGGTTCTTTTATACTCAGCTAAGAGCTTATATCCTGAACGTGTGTAAGGAATAATAGCAGTCGAAAAAAGAACGTCTATAGAAAACGTGATTCGGACAACGAAAAATACGGCAATTTTTCTTTTCTTTTTCTTTCATTTCTTTTTTATGTCTCCTCTGAGTTGGCTAACGCCGGCCAAAGCCGGGGCAATATTCGGCTCCGAGCGCGTTGCGAAGTAGATTAGCGTTTAGACCTTGAGCTATTTCTCGCTCTATCGCGAGCAAAAAGGTAGAAACGTCATTCGCCAGCTTTACGTGCGTCATGTGTTGGTCTGGACAAGAATTTTCGCAGCCTCTTTAATCCAGGCACGCTAAATGCGCGTGCAAGTGTTGGAATAGCTTAGGCTTAACTTGCATTTCTGTACCACCAGTTTAAGTGCTGTATCTGACAAGAAAACAACGCTTCTGCTCTTATATGTACTTTTCAGTCATACCATGGCCAGATGTCGGTTTAATTGAAAACTATTCAAAACATATTCGATCATGTAGAACCACAACTTCGCAATGGATTCTACTTGTTATTTGCGACTTCTGGCTATTCACATGCGTCCACTTTATATTCCTCACGAAACTTCACGAAACAAAGTCAATATTCACTTCACGAAGCAAGTCCAGCGGTATCTTATCCCATGACCCAAATGAAGGTTTTTTTTTCTTTTTTTTTAAGGAGCAAACTTTAATATGTGAAAAATTTATACGTTCCCAACCACCAACAAAAGTAGATTGTCTCTGACAGTCAATAACCCAATGAGCGATAAAGCGGAGATAACACAGAGAAAATATAATAAAGTTCTGAATCGTGGACTGTTCTAAAATACAGAAATCTGCCATAGGTTCCGCTGTATCATAATCATACTACTCGTTATTTCGTTCCATTCGTATTACTATTTAAAATCAAAACAACCTTGAAGTTCACCGCCCTAAGAATGGTACTTACGTGTATACGCACCAGCACCCGAGGGCGTACATTTAAAGGGGCGGTGGGGGAATCCTAGAAATTGATATTTATATCAATCTCCATAGTCTTACACCGAGCACCCGGCAGACCTCCCGACGTCACATTTCATCGCTCACCGAGTGGGGCATCTATTTTTGACAAACGTTTGCCACGTAAGCGTATACGTCTATGGATCTGAGCAAAACTCTCGTCCTTTCGGTATGTTTTCGGCCAGCCCCACAATCGAGTCACATCCTCACTCGGGGAGGAGGTGGGATTGAGTGCTAACGTGGGGCGAACTTAAACAGACCGCCGGGCCTCTCTCTGACGCGAACTCCACCGCTTACCGCATTCCTATGATGGACGGAAAGCAAAAACGCCCGTGGACCGTGCGTTGTGTGCAATTTAAGGAACCCCAGGTAACAAAAAAAAAAAAAGAAATCTGGAGCCCCAAAATATACGGTGTGCCTCATGATGAGATCACGGCTTTGGCACGTGACACCTCAGATATTAAAATTTAATTTTCTCGGTTTTTCAGCGACGGTTCGTAGCGAAGAGTGCTGTGTATAGGATAACCGTCCTTCGAAGTTCATATAGGTATATTTTTCCCCAGCTGATGACGTCCAGCTTGTTTACAACTCGTCCGAATTGTCCGAAATTCCCATTTCTGACCAGTTAAAACCGACATGAAACATACTCGGCCCGCTTTAACACGTCTTGACTATTTAAAAACTTTTTGTGCACGAGCAAGGAAAGCGACAAAGAAGAGGAGCAACACAAGGACGAGCAAGGAAAGCGCTCGTCCTTGTGTTGCTCCTCTTCTTTGTCCCTGTTTGTTTGCGCACAAAAAGTTCTTAAATAATGAATCTGTTCCAACTAGGCCGACTCGCAGTGACGCCTTAACTATACGGACGCCAGATGTGCGTTATCACCAGTGGCGTTGTCGTGCTGTCACGGTATCAAGGCACGTGCGCGGTCCGCTCGAGGAGGGCTAGAATGTTTGCAGAGTAGCGCAGTGCGTTTGGGGGGGGGGGGGGGGCGCTAAAGCGACGAATCCAAGCGGGCGCAACGTCAAGCTGCGCTCAGTCGAACCTGCCGAAGCCAGGGCCACTCCTGGCATGAGCGCTGTGTGCATCAAGGAGGCTTTATAGAAATTGGTAGGTGGCCCTAATCTTTGACTTAGGAGTCTCTTAGTGGCACTCGCACCTCGGCGTTCGTGTTCTTTAGGTTAACTTTAGGCGAACGCAACGCACGAACCGAACTCGGAGGCCACTGTTTCCTATTAATTAGCTGGTTAAATATCGTGCCACCGTCTTGTACGTGACGTCATTAGTGACGTCATTACTTACGCTTTCTGCTTCCGGGCTTCCAGGAATTTCGCCAAAGTCATGCTCACGCGGAGGGTCTCTAAGGTCGACGATTCTTTGCTTTGGTGTAAGGTAATCAGTGATTTCTAATTAATTCTAATTATTCCAGATACCTCAGTAACTTAACTTGCAACTAAACTTATGCTCTTATATCATATCTATAATTAAACTCGCGAATTTTGTACTGTAATATTTCCTGTCTATCTTTGTCTGATTTATTTTGAATTTCGTCCCCTGGTCGTCTCAGGAGGTGAAACTGAAGTGCTGCGCAAGAAACAAGAGTGTCACTCGATGCTCGTGCCACTAAAAAGTAAAGCCTCTTTGGTGCGCACACGTACATTAGCGTTCCTGCTGAGCAGCTGAGTGCCAACCCCGTCGTGGTGCATACGTCAAGGCAAATCTCTCTAGTCCTTTATTTGCACGCCTACGAACGCCGACGCTTTCGGTCTCTTACCTCGTATGCCATCAAGATGCGACGCCTGCAACGCCGTTGGCGATGCTCCTCGCCACGCCAGAGGGGGGGGGGGGGGGACATTCTGTAAGTGTCCACCTAGTCGACATGTCCATGTCGTATACAGGCTGCTGAAGTTCGGATTGGCTAGGCTGGGGTACGTGTGAGGAGACAGACACCCCCAGCCAATCAGCACTTCAGCACCAGACGAAATGGACATGTCCACATGTGTGCCTCGAGCGGCCAGTCGCGTGGCAACTTGGCGGCTTTTTTCACGCTCAGAAAAGATACTCTTATGTATCACGTATTGAGCAACAGAAAGCTGTATCGGGAGTTTTTCACGTCGCTTTACAATTTTATCATCGAGACTGTTCATCTAATTATAATATATGAGAAGTTGGTTAATTAAGACTAATTATCTAATGAGGTGCAATGAAAAATAATTTGAGTATCTCCAAGCGACGGCAAACAACATTACCTTGCTTCTGTCCAGCTACATGGCATTCGCATATTTTTAAACTCTGGCTAAAGTTAGCTGGGACACCCTGTATATGTCAGAAGAATAAGCGAATGCGTGCGTGCGTGCGGGCGTGCGTGCGCTATAAGCACACGGTCGCGGTATCGAATCACGGCCCCGGCGGCCACATTTGGTTGGTGGCGAAATGCGAAAACACCCGTGTACTCCCACCACGTCGCCCACTAAGAGTCTCCCACTACCGCACGTAAAAGCCCATAAGAAAATAAAATAGTCGCTTAATCAATTCACCCGGCACCTATACTCACGCTCATACTCTTATCAACTCTGTTTTAAAGCCGAAGCCTCCCTTTGCCAACCTCGCCTGATTTCGTGACCGTAGGTGCTGCGGCGTGGCTTTTCTCTTGCCGAATAGGCCAACCAATCGCAGCGGAGGACGCGCGCCACGGGGTTCCTTGCACCACCACCAAATGGCGCTCGCCTCCGCGTATCCGCAGCCAGGTGACTATTTGCCACCGCCCCGTTTCAGAGGGGGTGCTAATAAATCATCATTATCATCGCCGCGGCAGCGGCGGCGCCGGCCGTGCGGAGTGAAGAAAAAAGAAGAATCAGAAAGCTCGCCTTCGCGCATCTGCGGCAAGGGCAGCGGCGGCATTACATTAGGCTCGGTATACAATGCCTGAATAAAGCATTCCTCGTCATTTTGTGCCAACATTCAACAAACACAAACCCGTGTTTTGACTCTATCTTTATGCACTCACACAAAGCTTCGCTATACATATAGATTCGAACCTAGTTGTATCTGCTGCCCCGCCCCTCCGTTTTTTTTTCTTCTTTTTTTTGCTTAGCATTATGCACAGGGCTCAGCGACTGAAACGGGATACTGAGACCGCACGGCGGTCGGTACTTTTTGCTCCACCAGTGAGCGATGGGTCATCGCTATAGAGGGCGAAATGCAGTCACAATGCACCACAAAGGTTCTCGCTTGCGTGTGGTACAAAAATTCACCAGCTCGGTATCTCCAGCACCTACCAGTGGCGTAAAGACGTCGGATGCCGCGATCCGAGTATCACGTTTTAATAGCTGATTTACTATTCTGGACATTGTCTAATTGCTCCAAGTTGTCTAATTCGGTTATGGCGGCGCTTTGAACCAATCAGAGTGGCCCACAGCAGCCTGTCATTGGCCCAAAATGCCGTCATTACCAAATTCGACAACATGGCGTAATTTGACAATGTCCAGAACAGTACCCCTGTATACCAACCAAAGCCCTCTTGATCGACGCTCTTCTGACGTGAAACGACATGGATCGCAGCAAACTCCGACTCATCGGCACTCACTCACATACATACCGAAGTCCACTCACGCTCGCCGACAGTCACTCACCGTTGATACTCAGGTTCATTCAGACTCGCCGCCATTGGCTTTCATTCATACTCACGTTCGGCGTTCACTGTTGTTCACCCTGCTGTTCACGCTGATTCCCCGTTTATACTCACAGGTTCACTCACATCCTTCGTCAATCGCTATAACGCTCTATCTCACGCCTGCGATATGTGTGGAACCAGTAGGAGTCAGTCTACTCGTGATTGGGCATGCCGACCTATGGTTCCAACTACCTGACTTTTTAAAAGCGCCTGGGGTGTGTCGACGTGACCGCAAATTTCACCGTGTATACCTTGCTCAGCGTGTGCCTTTGTCTCGCAGCTTTCTGGCTGCAGACACTCGAACGTCTGGGCAAATTTATAGATGAACACGACATCGATTTTCAAAGGAACGCTTCAGCCATAAGCAGAAAGCTAGTTATCTAGCCATGCTGAAATTTACAATGAAGGACCAAAAAGTCTTATTTTGGGCTCGCACGCCGAGCCCGCGGAGCCAGAGCTCGAAATGGTATAGGGCAAGTGCTGCTTCACTACTGCAAAAATTATGGACAAATGCTGACTTCATTTCTGCTGATGAAGCTGCGGATGCTGTCACCCCAGAATTTCTGGTGTCGACGTCATACCTGTAGAGGTGTGACCTTCTCATTGTGGCTATATTTTTTACATGCTCTGGCCACACTAGCGTAGGAAGTCGCCATTTTATTCAATCTGTCTAAAAAAAAAAAAGTCTAACTCCGCCCACCTGCATGAAGCCAATAATTTATAGCATGTTTACAGCAAAACTATACGCTTTCAAAGCAGCAGTTTTGATGAGTGTAGGCCGTAGACGACAGGCAAAACAAGCTAGCGCGTTGCAAACGCATAGTGTCATTTGACTTGCAACTGTCGGACACGGCAGTGAATGTCCTTTGGACGTACGGCAGTGAAGTGCTGAAGTGACCTTGTGTCACAGAGGAAGGTGAGCCAATATTCCAAGGACGATAAAATTATCGTAATCACGGATGTTGCGTATTCAGCGTGCACTGCGCATTCGGGATGTATTTATCTGCAATTTGTCTAGATATGTTCAAGAACACTTGTACATTGGCGTTTAGCTTCAGGCAATGGTATACACGCAGCCAGTAAGTGCGAATTAAGACAGCCGAAGTGCAAAGTCGGGCGCTTTACGTCTACGCAGAAGGCAACGCGTAGTCTGCTCTGATTGGCTACAACCCAGTCAGCCAAGTGCAACACAGGCAGCGCACATAGCTACAGTGTACTAAAATATTCTAGTATTCTAGTACACTAGGGTTTTTTTTTTTTTTTTACCTACACTGACTGTACGAGTGTAGCTAGCGTAGGGAGTCACCATTGTTTTTATATATATACACACACATTATTGTGTTATATATATATATATATATATATATATATATATATATATATATATATATATATATAACACACTCTAATAACAGTTGCACTCGAAAAAACTTCGTGCGACCTCGAAGAATTGTTCCCCTCAAGTGACGGCCTTATATGAGTGTTTACAAGACCTCACAGTAGGAAGCGGTTCTTTTTCACAGCCTGACTTCCCTCGCACCACCAAGAGATTGACGTCTCTCGGATGAGCCATATGACAAGCGGATTCCGTTAAACACGTTAGGAAGATGTACGTATACCCTATGTGTTTCGTGCGTGTTAAGTCGCACAAATGCACATCAAGGAAAAAAGCCATGTAATGCGCTGTGAAAGTTTTATTACACAAAGGTACAATCAAGAAATCGTTTCCTCGTACCGAACGCGATTGCTTCTCGGTTGCATTTTTTTTTTTTAATATTGTCTGTCTAGTTGGGGGTGCGGCCCTTACACGGATTTATACGGTAAGACTCTTCCTTCGTGTAACTGTCTTATACTTCTCTATCACTAACACGGCTTCGCCTTTCTGACGAAACTGCAGCTTTTCTTCTTTCCTTTTCTCCTTGAGTCCGAGCATAAGCGCTGCTGCGCTTAACTACTGGATTCTGATATGGAGTGAAACCGGCTTGGCCTCATTTTGGTTAATGACTGAACTATATGCTTGTGACCTCTGCATGCAAGTGGCGATGTTTCAATCCCCAATAAATATTGTAAATTATTAGAACAGCTTTCTTTTTTTTTAATGAGTTGTTACCATTGCCTACTGGAAACAGAGACGGTACTGAGACACACATCATCCACGTGCATTTCACACACCGTTGATCGAAGATTGCCGAAGGGGCCACTGATTTCTGCAGGTTTTTAAGGGTCAAAAAAGCACGCAAAGCAATTTGAAACAAGGTGAACACATAGCAAAATATTCATTCTCTAGGCATAGGCTATCCATACCATCAGAAATAATTTTTAACTGTCTACCTCCTTTTCCTTAAAAAGTATAATAAACTTTGTGCTGTGTATATATTCAAATACATTGTTTCAGATGCGTGCATGGGGTTGACAGCAGAAATAAAAGAAAAATGTTGAGGTGAAAAAATACGGATGAGGTAGCCGTCGCTGCTGCTTCCAATGCGCATGTCCTCCTATTGTCAGGATTTGCAGAAATAAAGAAAAAGTATGAATTAAAAACCGTGCACGTCCGCGCGAACAATGATGCAGTAAGATTTAAGTCACAATAAGATTTTAACTGCAAAGGTAGAGACAACTCAATAGAAACCTGATACCGGTGTCGCACGTACACTTCTTATCGCGATCGGCACCGATCCGGATAGAAATTCTCGACTGCGATTGACTCTCACGCAAATTTTGTGCAAAGGAGCCAATCACGGCCGAGAACTTCGATACGGATCGCCAGGATCCGGCTTGATCGCGATCAAAAGTGCGACGTGTGACACCCGTATGAAATGATGCAGGTAACATAACTCTGGTAATACTACTTTGCGGGGGGGAGGCTTCGGAGGGAGCTCAGCACAACATAACTGGCACGCCCTGCACCTTTTACTTTGTGGCGCCGAGCACCTTTTTTTTTTTTTTTTTTTTCTGAATCGAACAAACCTATTATCTTACTCACGCTTGGGGCAGATTGTTTTAGACCCAGGTGCGCTGCGCATTCACGATATATTTAGGTGCAGCTTATCTAGATTTGTTGCTGAAAAGAAACTCGTACATTGGCTTTTAGTTTCAGGCAAAGGTGTATACCATCATGTGTATACGCAGCAAGTGCGAAGTCAGGCGAATTGTGTAGTCAAGCGCTTTTCGTCTGCTTATGGAGAAGGTGGAGAAGCATGGAGAAGACTACCCCCAGTCATAGAATAAAGGACCAACTTGCGCAGTCTGCTGTGATTGGCTGCAGTCAAGTCAGCCACGTGCAGCCCAGCGCACGACGTCATCTGTCCGGCACATGGCCCGGCATTAAATTCGTCTGCGCGAGCCTGCACAAATTGTGGGGGGAAAAAAGATGAATGGCGGTTTAGCAGACAGAAATTATTCTTAGAAAGTAGAGTTTTAGAGTGTACTACTGCTACTAGCCATTGATCTCCACTCGATTCTCCGAAAAACGTGTGCGCACGGCACGCGACGCAAGCACAGTCTGGCGACGCTGTACTAGTTTCGTTTCAAATGTTTCAAATTATTTCCTTAGCAACGCAACGGTTATGTGTGCGGCGGTTTAACGGAACTTGTCCAGCGGTTTGAAAGGGCACCGCGTACGGACGCGTTGTTCCCACGCTCCGGCTGATAACAAGAGTGCAGATTACACTCATCAAGATGTACATAGACAAGGTAAGTACATGCAACTATGCTAAACATTAAGCTATAGAGTGCTAGAATATTCTAGTACACTTTGATTAAGCGTAGAGGTCGTCTGCCATCGCGAAAAGTTCTAATACTTGACCGGTAATGGCGGTAAGTTTGAAAATTGAAGTTGATGAAAACGAATTTCAGTTCGCTCCGAGTTTTTTATCGGGCTGCCTGCTGCACACTTGTCTGAGGCGATGGCTTAGCGCAAGAAAAATAAATAAATAAATGAAGCTCTTTCGCAGGTTCGATCTCTCAAATACAGGAACCGTATCTGGGTACGCAGCTTCGGAGTTACCGTTCGTAGTTCAATTGATGCCTTCCGTACATGTTATGCGCTCGATGGAGCGCGTACGCCTCAGTATTTCATTTCGCGTTTGCAATGTAATTCCGTTATTTCCTTGATGGAAGTAAGTGTATTGGCAGATGAGCTTAATTCACGTACGGACAGAGAATTTCTGTTTTATTCAAATATAACAACGCGATCGCCTGCCGTTCAAATTCGCAACGGTTTACATATATATATATATAGGTTGTTCGCACTTCTCATATAAGGCAGCGCATTTATGTATTGATCTGCGAAGTGTGAATACTACTAAGTAGCAATTACAGTAATGAATAATAATAATAATAATAATAATAATAATAATAATAATAATTTCTTTAGAATTATCAGGCCTATCTGCTTCTGGGATATGACCATAAATTGAATACTTTAAATAATTTATTGTAATTATGTTATATATATGAAACCAAACATTACATTATACTTTCAGGTTCCTAACTAATGTGGTTCCTCTCACATACAGTCATCAGCCCTGAGTCTAGCAAATATTTTTGTGTGGAATAAATAATCCATTAATATAACTTTACGTAACCTTGTATTAGTTATCTTTTTCTCTTCCTTGTGTAAATGCAGTTATACTAATGAGAGAAACGCAACACTGCAGTTCATTGATGTCTACGCGTGTCTCTCTTTAACTGTATGAGCCGTAGCGTTGTCCTAATTACAACGCCCTTCTCTCTTTTTTCCTTTATTTCATAAACTTTTTTCCTATATTTCATTCTTTGGTTATATGTTTGTTTGAGTTTACTAAATGGTCTATTCCAAGACTCTAATTTTTCCATGTTGTTGGTTTTCATTACAGGTTATCCTTGAAGGGTTCCTGAGCTACCAGAAAAAAGCGACTCTGGGCCCTCTTTCCCCAGGTCTCAACATCATAGGTAAGTAGTTTCTGCATTCCTTTACTTTTCATTTGTGCTGTGTTACAAGTTCTAACAAAGGAAAAAACAAGTCCATTTCTGGCGCCGCACAATGTTTGCCATGGTTCTTTTCTTTTCTTTTCTTTTTTGTTTTCGCCATTGTAGTTGGTGAGAATGGGGCTGGAAAAAGCAGCCTGCTCTGTGGTAAGTAGCTCTATGTTTTTTTGTTGCCCCCTCCCTTTCATTATTTATTCAATGGCAATGTTCTCACACCTATAGTTTGAAAGCCACAAATCTGATAATTTGTATGCTTTAGCAAAAAAAAAAATATATATATATAGCAAAAAAAAATCTGCATCACTTTCTGAAAAAGTTATACTAGTGTGATTTTTGTTATACTTAAGAGAATCATTCAGACATGGAGTACTTTTCACAGAAAGCTTTCACACGTTCTGTGATGGTACGCCATGTTTTACAAGAATTTAAAAATGGAAGCATTTAGAAGTTACTGCTGTCTCACTTCGAACCCATGCCCCATGCAGCTATGGATGTCCCACCTCATTGGGCACAGTGGCCATTGACAGTGGTGCACCAAAAGGAGGGAGGGTGGCTTAGGGTGAATAACAATGCATTTTAGTAATATATGTTGAATTAATGATAAATTTTTACATGGGAAGGACTGGCTTGATGCGGTTGGGGGAGCGGAGTAGAGAAGTGATACAGAGGAGTGGAGCAAATAGTACGGAAGATGATAGATCACAAATGATGGTCAATCTCTGCTTCATGTGCAAGGTCCCAAAGGTACTGCAGTGTTATGCGAGCTCGACCGTCGTTGATGTTTTTTTTCTAGGATTTAAGGGCCTAATGTGTAACTTGAAGTATTTCTGAGGGCACTTCCACATGTGTTTCATTGTTGATTGATCTGCATGGCATGTCGAGCAGGTGGCTTATCGAGGGGTGGGATCACTTGGTTGGCATTCTTGTGTACACAGTGTTCAATCATGCAGTTTGGTGCTTTTATGGTGACAGCAGTTATGTGGACACTACGTGCCGTCATACTCATGGCATCAGCGCCATGTACTGTATGCCTGCATGCATATGTGTCTGCGAAATTAATAACAGACTGAGGGGCTTGATTTTTTATTAGTCACAATCATGTCAAACAGACGAGGAAACAGTTTCTCTCAAATTAGTTGTCTGTTTGTTTCATGGTTTAAATCTGTGTGTACGCGATCCGAAAAAAAGCACTTAGCAGCATGAGCAACAGCTTCATGAGGCAGTGGCCGCAGCGTATCTGATGGTACTATAACCATAACCAAAGTGCAGGAAAAATTAATACACCAGTATGTTTCCCACCTTGTCACGTGAGTAGTGCTGGTACATGGGCTAGTTTGTTCTCGATTCATGTTACCAACACAATAGAAGTGGGGCACGAGGAAACGCAGACACCACAAATGCAATAGAATTGTCGCATGAGGCTGGAGTCTCCTATTCTAAGTGCATTCCAACATTTCCATACGTCACAGCACCTCATAGCATTAATCCTCGCAGCCTCACAACCTAACCAATCAGTGTTCCCAGTAGCATATCTCAACAGACATTCCAGGGAGCTATCGCTTGGCTTTAACAACCATCTGCCAGCGACTTCTGCTCAATTTTTGTGCAACACAAAGTTGTGCTTGCATTTCCGGCAACCAGTATGACTCCATGCAATTGGAACTCATTATTAGGGATTGTAGTCATTGCATTGCAACAAGGACCTGTGCAGGCCAGGGAGGAGGAATGGGATGTCAAAGAAGGCAAGAAGTTGAGAATAATGACAAAAAATAAGATATCTGTTGAAAAAGTCCTTCAGTTAAATTGTGGCTGATGACAATGACAGCTCAGGACAGCTTAGCTGTAATGAGGCCAAGCAATGACATTACTCTGAATTTCCTTCCTTTCCTCCAACAAAGAATGCACTGTCTTCGGGACAATCTTGCTATGAAACCACTACTCAGAAAGTGTGAAACAAATATGTTAGTCAATTGCACTTCATGACAGCTCAACTGTGATGATGCTATGCAATAATATTACCCTGAACCCTAAATGATCGAGCCAGGGAACATGAGCAAAAGTTAACGAAAGATGAATTGGCGCACTTACCTGCGCACTGCAATGCCTGTCGCTGTGCACCTCTTTTTGAGGAGATAAAGATTCTGGGGAGAAGCCATGACCAGACTGCACGTGAACTGATGGAGGCTTATCACATAAAAAAGAAAGGCCAAGACTGTGTTAGCGATACCTCCATTAGGTTCTTTCAATCGAAAATAGATTTTTTTGATAATTGGTTGCCATGCTAAGCTGATGGGTTATTCTTGTTTGCTGCGATCTGCGCATGTTCTATTTGCCTATATATGCCCACGGGCTGCAGTGAATAAAGCAGTTGAAAGTTACCGCTCGCGATGTTTATGTGTTCTCTCCCTCTGTCCCCGTCTTTATTTGCGGTCAGTATGATATGCAGTAAATACCAACTAGGCCAAAGTGAAGTTCTTCTGGAGTACAGCCCACTGGTTAGCTCAGGCTGACCTCTCTGCCTTCCTGTAAATAAATTTCTCTCTCTTTCAACCCACTGTTTAAAAGCAACACCAATTGCTATTCCCTTCAACAGTGGACTGTGCTGTACAGCACTTCTGCTAACAATTGGTTTCACCACTGTTTGCAAGCTCACTTACTCCTCATTTCTCATGTCTTCTTGCAGCTATTGAAACCCTGATCTCAATGGAATTTGAGTCACTCGACCGTGCGCAGTGCCTAGGCCTACTCAGTTCTGCACCTGGAGTGCAGGTCAACACCGCCACAGTGGAAATGGTTCTCAACAACACCACTCGTGATCTGCCAGTAAGCATTACTAGGCTGTATAGCTGAGATTTGACAGCCTTGCCACACAGACACTTTCAAGCATGCTTGAATTAGTGCAGATCTAGAACAGGACAGATCAAGGACGTCTACCTGTTTTCGAGCCTTCTGTTGTTAACCATGGCTTATGTTTCCATCTGGTTTGAAAAGGTCAACCAAATTCAGTGAGGATCGAAACTGTTCTTGCTGGGTTTATACTCCTGCCACAAGAGCACATTTTGATGTGCCTGAATTAAAGGAGATTAAACTCAGCATAGAATGGGGCCTTCTACTTGTCTTTGAACCTTGTATAATCATTCCTCTTGGTTCAATCATGCTCAACAAGTTTCATCAACTACAGTGGGGATCAAAAATGCCTTTGTGACAGGCATAGCGCTTGCTGCTATGCATAGCTGCGAACTTTCCCAAATTTTCCATGATGTTTACAAATTCAGCTCGGTCTACATTTGTATGAATTTTCCTCAAGTTTTACAAAAATAAGTTTCGTGCACACAAAAGTTATGCTCGTCAATCTGCAACCATACCCTTGTAAGTCTTCTGATTATGAAAGGACATAGAGGGGTACTCGCTTCGACCAAGTTTATTCAGGCAAGTTCCTGAAGCAGGCAATATCAAAGCCACAGTAAAAGTGACTATGATCTGAAAGCCTGCTGGCTTGTCAGTTTGTGCTGTTCTGAGTTTGCTGCATATGGACCAAGCTTGTGTGCTGCATCTAAAAGTAAATCATGATTGATAGAGTGCATATGTATCCTAGGAAAGTGGGCTCAATGTGTTGTGTCTGCAGAATCTTTACGAATTTCAATGTTCACAGTTTGGCAGTTGTGTTGTTGTAGCACTTGCTGTTGCTACAACACCAGCTCCACAAATGGAAGCCTGTCATGTGCCAGGCACATATGCAGCTGCGCTCTGGTAGATTCAAATAAGTACCACTGCCTTCCGTGAATGCTTGCATTCTTTTGATGAGATGAGAGTGTGCTCACCTCAAAGTGCAAGTAAAGAGCATGCAGGGAAGCTGTATGGCCCCTGTAGGTGGTGTAATGTTTCAATTGTTGGTATAAGACTGGTTGAAAAGGCAATATCAGTGCTTGGGCTTGGATAAGTCATTCCCAGCTGCATTTAATCAGGGACACTGCAAATTCTGGTGCATTTCTTGTAGTGCATGATTTGCGTGATGTAAAACATTGCTCTATGCACTCCTAAGCATTTCTTGAAAGGGAAAAATTATCATCCACCCAACTGTAGCATGAAGCTACAGATTTACCATTTCATGAACTTCCCTTCGCCTTGCAGGCTGACACATAATTGATTTGCCTTAAGTATTACTTGTGTTGAACACATTACAGACATGAAGCAAATGTTGCCATTCACGCACATTAGGCCGATATATTGCCCACATCTGTTTGGTTTGAAAGATGTAAGCTGGAATTATTTCATGGTATGCACTTTTGAATTCTGTTCTTACATTTGTTTCCTCCATGAAGTACCACACCAGCTCTCAAAATTAGCACATTTAAAAAATTTTCCTTGATGTTTAATACGAAAGATCTGTAGAACTCAAAATCTTGTTTCTGTGTGAGTGCATTGTAAATAAATGTTGCGCTTGTTGGTTCTCCAGCACAGAGACTCTAGCACTCCATCTTATTTTTTTTATTTGGGGGTTTTCCCAGGAGACATACATAGTAAAAGCTTTTGAAAAAAAAATGTGAGGAGACTGAGGCAATGCCACGTGGCATTGACTTGCACACGGGCAGAAGGTAGGCAACTGTGTGTGTAAGCGGATGGTGTTCGCAGGAAGTCGGAGTGTGTTTGTGGGACAGCAGATGTTGCAACTTGCATAGGAAGTAGGTTTATGGTAAGTTCGCGAGAAAGTGGCCTCGCCAAAGTGAGCCGCGTGCGGTGCGGTGTAACGGGACGTAGAGATCTCAGGATCCTGCCGGACTATAATTGTTTCTGTCAAAGCAAAAGAGATCACGTAAGTGCATGAAACCCTGTGATACAGGTACTGCTTGACAATAAATTTGTTCATCTGTTGTCATTAATACAATGGCCATAGTTCTCTGGAACATCATGTTTGAGCTTTAACACTTCAGCTGATACATTATATTGCTTGCCTTGATTTCAGAGTAATAAAGATGTTGTGACTGTGACAAGAACAATCGGTTCATCTTCTACGACACTGAGGCTTGGAACTACCACAATTGGGTGAGAGTCTTGACCTTTTTCTTTCACATCCTTTTAAAGTGAATAGCTGCTAATGGCTTAGGTCTAAGAGTTTTGTGTTTTCTATACGGGCTGTGCACCCAATTTCATCACTTGAACTTGAGCTATATTTTTTGCAGTTTCATTTCATTTCCCTTTCCTTTATTCCTTGTCATTGGCTTGGAGACTGCCAGACTGCTGTTATTGAAAGGACCAGTCACATAGCATGACAGGCTATAAGAAGGATGAAAAAATGGATTGTTACAGAACACTATGCCCCTTGGGTCTTCCTCATGAAAGGGTCTCCAGCATTCTCCAGAACAAAGCTTCTCCAGCCGCACATAAGTCTCCCATAAGTTGCCAGAGATAGCTGCAACAACCTATTTTTACACTGAACTGGAAACTGGAACTGATGGATAAACTGTGGAAATGAATGTGGTGATGTAAAGCAGCGCATTCATAACTAGTCAACAGTGTGACATGTCAACAATTGTTTCAGAAAGTTAAGCAATTATGGCAGCACAAAAAGAGCACAGGTCTCAAAAAAGAAACCTGAATGTAAAGAATACATGCAGTGGAGATCTCACTACCTCTCACTGCACTGTGTCATGGTGAAACAGGTAATCGTAGGTAAGCAATTAGCTAAAAAAGAAAAAAATAGAAGCAGTGTAGTACTTAGATGTTTCACTATTCATGATTTGCGGCTCCTCAGGGTTGGTCACAGGTGTTTTAAAGGGGTGTGTGACGGTGGACTTTCTACACTGCTACGGCATGTGGGTTTGTTCGGACACCAAGTGGGCCCTTGTCCTTTCAAGAGCAGCCATTTGTGTAAAGTGAGCAGTAGCTTTAATGTTACTATAGAACCCTGTATATGTTTCAGGAAGAGTTGCTCATATGGAGGAATGCACACAGAAAAAAACGAGGTAGATGAAAAGAGTGTAAACTATTAACTTGGCTTATTTGTATTGTATCTGCATGTATAGGCAGTGTTCACAGGCGACAAAAAGAAAAGGGAGAAAATGAGGAGGAGAGAGCAAATCAAGCCTGCCAAATGTCAACACAAGTTGCACAGGAAATTGTGTTCAGCGTGATAGAAGGCAACAGAAGTATCACTTGCACAGTCATTGCACTTTTCCTTGATGTGAAAAGCTTCTAAAAGCTCATGGGCTATTTTATTTTTGCTTCTGCCTAGTATCTTAATTTTGTTAAGCAGTGGTCTACATCCTTTACATGAAATGCAATAAGTGGGCAAGTGTGCTTCTTCTCTTTTCCTAACTGGCAATGCATGCTTCCCTGCGTGTTCAACAAAATTCAACTGTTCAACAAAATTAAGATTCTAGGCAGAAGCAAGAATAAAATAGCCCGTAAGCTTTTAGAAGCTTTTCACATCATGGAAAAGGGTGATGACTGCATAAGTGATACTTCTGTTGCCGTATATATCACGCTGAACACAATTTCCTGTGCAGCTTATGTTGACATGAGGCAGGCTTGATTTGCCCTCTCCTCCTCATTTTCCCCCTTAATTTCTTTGCCACGTGTGAACACTGCCTATATATGCAGATTCGACAGAAATAAACCCAGTTGATAGTTTACACTCTTTTCGTCTACCTCGTTTTTTTTCCTGTGTGCGTTCTTTCTTACGCGCAACTCTTCCTAAAACATAGCCATGCACCAACTCGCCCAGCAAAAAGTTAAATCAGAACCCTGTAACAGCATTAAATGTGGCAGTGCCTTGGTGCGGAAATTTTAGCTCAGTGGTTAAAGTTAGCATGCTAAGATTTCCAGTTTCCACATTTCCCTGCATTCTCAGTGTGCTGATGATTATTTCAAATTTGAGACTCTATTTGTAGTAGATTGAGATAAGAGTTTCGAGGAGTCGTAGACATCAAGTGTTTTTTTTTTTTTTTTATGTTTCAGGAAGAAAGAATTTATTAGCTACCTTCACTCAGCTGGCTTCTCATCTGACAACATGTTTCACGTCATCAGACAGGGCCAGGTAGGCTTTCCACTGTTCTTTCTGAGATTTGGTGCAGGCCAAAAACCTGGTGATGGTATTACCACAAACATTCTAGGTTCAAGATATCCTGCGCATGTCATCCCTGGAGCGCCTGCGCATGTTGCAGCGCTTTGCTGGCTGGGATGCACTCACTAAACTGGAAAAGTTCTGGGAGGAATCCACAGACACAGATGACTTTGATCGACAGCACATCGCCAAGGTCACTGAAGAGTGCCGAAGGAAACTGCAGTTGGATGAGCAGTATGCGAAAGAAGCAAAGGAATACAAGGCACTGGAGCTTGAGATCAGGTGGATGTCTTACTGGTGCATGCCTGTCTATGCAAGCAGCTTTGAAAGGCCCTGTGATACCTCTTAAACAGCTCCTCACCAGGCCCTATTGCAAATTTTGGTTACACCCTGGCAGTTGTAAGGTACCATGCCGTCTAGGGAGTGTTCTACTGAAATAATTTTTCAAGTTGTGTCGTTATCAGAGGAGATAGAAGAAATTGAACTGTTTTGTTATGTCATGCCACCAAGAGGTGAGAGACACTCTTCCCCTTTGCCTCGATTAATGTCTGCCAGGGGCGTTCCTTCCCTGCTTTCTCCCTTAGTGGAGCTGAGGGACCACGTCACGTTCATGTGATAAGCCCTGCCTCCACATTTTTTTCCCCTACCTATATTGATTTGCAGGGCATTTTTGGCAGCAGCATTGCACATTTCGCATAGGATGATTAAACGAAATCTTGGGCCATGGCTGGCGACGTTACAAGCCGTGTTTCTTGGGTAGAACCATTTCTGCATGTAAACTTCACTCTTTCACTTGAAATGTGGCTCCCTCGGAAAGAAGAACAACACAGGATATTCTGTTCAAAATTTTGAACATTTTCGCAGCACACAGCCATTTTATACTTTGCTGACACGGTCATCACCATTTGGTCAACGCGCTGTGCTTGTTTTTTTGTAATGCTCAAACCTGGTGAGGGGACCTTTAATTAATGGGGGTTTGAAAATTGTTCGGTGTTAAAGGAGTCCTAAACACCCTTTGACATTTGCTTATATATTCCGAACGGATGTGTATATTGCATAGAGAATGCCATAATCATAATTTCCAGTGAATGTGCTAGTGCTACACTTCGTGGGAGCATCACAAGGTCAAAAAACAATCCTGTACTCCTCTCCTGGCTTTTACGGTGCCTCCATTGTGAGCCGTGATATCAACAGGGTGCTCCAGGTGATGTCACAATGGGTAAAAGCTAGCGATTGTTCCGTCATCGAAGGATAACAGTGCCAACATGACAATAGCCAAGCGTGTGTTCCGAGAATGGAGCAGGGTTCAGTTATTGTGCATCACTGAACCTCCTATAAACCTTCCGTTCAGTTAGCTTCATGCGGAGTGTGCCTAGGGGCAGACAATAAAGGAGCCTTTCTTCTGGTGTGCAGATGCAATTGCCTGTAGCTTTCGCTGTACTGTGTAGAGTTTGTGAGTGTATGCGGCAAGGGGGAGAGATCGCACGCAAGTGGGGAGAGTAGCAAAGCAGAGCTAGAAACAGTGGCGGCCATGGTTTCGCTCATCAAATGCCTGTAACTTTGCTATTACTACACCATTTTAAAACATTCTTGCAGCTATGTGTTCATAGTAGACTAGTACACATCAGCCACTATGTAACTAATTTTCAAGCTGAGGGTGGTTAGGGGCACTTAAAGGAGTACTGATGCATGTACTCACAGGTTATTATAAAAACTCTGCTGCACGCATTTTGCACGTAAAAGAATGAAACTTAGCAAGTATGATGATTTGGAAGCAAGATATTTTCACTTTATACTTAAGTTGGTCTCGACATGCGTTACCTGGCATTATCAACATTATCATGGTGTTATAACACCAAGCAAAATTTGCTTGGTGTTGTAATGTAATGTAGCAATAAGGCTAGTTACGATAATGTTTCTCACAAAAAGAATTTCGAGTGCAGCGCACATTTCTTATGCCTACACTTCCTTGTGGCAGCCATAGCGTTTGCAAGAACAGAGCAAGTCAGTGTATCATGGCGCCATGATGCACTCTCGTCCCAGGTACTAAAACAGATTCTGGTTTGCAGAAACAAGTATTATAGCGAATTACTTACGGTGCTTTGATATTTGCCAGTAACCTATTCTATGGTTCGGAAGGCTTGGACCTTCCTTTTAACGCAAAAGAATGAGTCGAAAGTGTAACGTCAGTGCTGCTTTAAAGAGCTCGTCACATTACAAATCTTCTCCAACAGAAAGTTTGTTGAATGTGTCACTCATGAGCAGATTTATATTTTGCAATCGAACACTGCCTCTGCCATGCCTTCATGGCTTTCCTCCTCCTTTTGTCATTCCTACTGTTCTCATAACCTGCGCTGAAATGCTGACACAAAGTGATACCCACATTGCTCCTCCTATAATCACACCAAGATCTGGTATTGCAGTGGGTTTGGAGGTCTGTTTTTTTGAGCTGCTTGATCTTAGAAACTACAGTATTCACACACTGTTCTTCACTACTCGATAGTGCCATTACTCAGTCAGTTATTGCTTTAACAGCCAGACCTAGCACCTCATAATGAAATCCTGAGATATTCACCCAGCAACAGCCGTAGAGAATGTCCGCTTTCCAGAAGCACTGGTATTCATAACAGATGGAAGAATTAACTGGTCAGCAGCCAAAATAAGCAAGAGACATTTAGAGCGTTAGTGAAAAAATTTCGAGTACACTTAAGCTTCACCTTTAAGAGTGGAACGCGATAGCATTCATAGATCCCTGACTGTTCTTCACGCTTCCTGGCAACTGCAGCGTATGTAAACGTAATGTTTATCGGGAAACACTGGTGGCGGACACTATACATGAAGGCGAGCTTTCTGGTAGAAATGCGGCCTCTTGTGTGGGCCGATCTCCTGGTACTGTATTGCACTTTTAATATTTCAGTCTGAGATCTAACATAACAGGTATGTGCTGTTATTGTTCTTTTTGCATGACATTTGTTTGTCGGCAGTCATTTTCAAGATTGCGAGGGATAACTTTGTAAAGAATGAAAGACAAGGTGTGAGCAACTTTGGTGATTAAACAATAGTCGGGTATGTGTGCTTCAATATGATTGTTTCCAAAAGGGCTGTCGACGCTGGACGCCAGACGCCAGATTTTCTACGACAGGGCCCTTCATGCTATCACATTACAAGAAAAGCAGACAGGCCGATAGAGCCAGGGTCATTACAGGTATAGGTAACTGTACAATGTATAGATAGATGTTTTAATTAAGAGAGAGAAAGATCAGAGAGAGTTAGGCAAAATGCTAGAATGCAATAGATGTAATAGAACCTGATCAGCTCTAGCAGGCTACGTGACCATTTGTCGCCACCCCATTTCGAAGGGAAGGCCAGTAGAGATCATCATCATCATGAGTTTCCTTTATGACAGGCACTTCTGGAGGCCCTGCCTTGTCATGATGTGTAAAAATATTTAGCCAATAAATGTTATGCTCATTGGAGTGTCACGATATTCATGAGAATGGTGGGGCTTTCAAGAAAGAGAGATAAAATATATTTTAGTAAAGGGGGAGCTAACTTGGGCGTCCTCTAGCACAAGTTAGCTATGCGGCATAAGCTTGCTACTCTACACAGGGGAATTGACAACGAAAAAGCACAATGAAAGATATAATGCAAGTTGAAGATAAAACACATAACACAAGTTCAAGATAAGTGTAAACAGCCATTTGATTGAAATTATAGGGCTTATAAGGACAGTATCGTGTGGCAGAATAATGCTTGGCACAGGTATCTGTGAAAGCGCTGTGCAACAATTAGGCGTGTTTATTTACCGCATCCAGAAAGTGTTGCTTGTCCCTTTAAGAAACCATTCTGCATGCACTTCAAATGTAAGATGCCAGAGAGGTTTTTAAACTTGTTGATGAAGGAAGGCAAGTAACCTTATCCGTCCATGCTGGTAATAGCACCTTGCAGCTCAGTACCGCATGCTATCCAGCAAACACACCCATTATATTATTCTCTCGCCATCTCCTAATCTGTCCTGGCATCAAAAGCCAAATAGCTCAGCTGGTATTCACCAGATGATTGTCCCATTCCCACCTGTAAAAACTAAAAACAAACAAGAGAATGTGCCAGCTGGCATTTTCACAACAGTCCACTTCAAGCGGTCAGTTATTTTTCACCTGAAGTCAGTGGCCAGTCTTGGTGAGCACAATATCTTCACTCTTGGTGAGCACAATTTGTGTACACAGTACCTGATGGGGATATGATTGGTGAAAAGTTGGAGAAGGTTCCACCTGTACAGTATTTGGCAGGTGTAGTGGTGCTTTGAAGCAATATTTAGTGCTTACTTCTTGTTTCTCCCTCTAGAACTGTAAATGGAATTTTCCTGGAAAGGGAGGCTGCTGCACTCAAGACAAAGCTGGAGCAAGTAAGAGAGCAATCAATTAAATGTGGCAGTGATGTATTTGTGCTTCAGTGCTTCGACAACCACACATGTACCTCATTCTGAATGATAGCATGCTGCGCTACAGCAGACTTAGGTGACTGGTAGGAAACAATACACGCATGTCCCAGTTTTGCCATAGATTTGGTGAATGATGATGCGAGTTAGAACAAGATATATTAAAAGAGAAACAAAATGTTTGAAAGGGTAAAAAATAATGGGCTTTTAGTTCTTACAAGAGATATCAGATTTTCCAGTAGGTGTACAAGTAAAAAATTTCTAAAGGTGTATATACTGCAATGTATACATACCTTGAATTAATAGTTTAGTGCAGTGTGTATACAGGTTACTTAAATGAAGACCCTTCGTGCTTGCAAAATAATAAAGAATTGTGTGCAATTTGGTTGTTCTTGCTACCTGAAGTTCCTCGCAGAAATGAATGAACACTGTACTGCCGCTGTGTGCCATATGATATACAGATGTGCAGAATTCTGCACAGAATTCATATTATGTAAGAAGCAAGCACTCGCTGAAGGCAAGGAGAGCATGAAGGAATTAACATATTTTATTTATGGGAAGAAATTCATTTAATTCATTTATTCTACTTTCTCCTTTTTTTTCGATATTGAAAAGGGGAATAGAAAACACGGCATGCAAACAGTGGGGTACGAACCCACAACCTCTACATGATGCCTTCGATGCAGTGTTAGCTGATAGCCAAGTTATGGCAACACATCTTTTCAAAGTGTATCAGTTCCCCTGCACTTTTCATCACTTGAAGGGCAGTTGGCTTCCCTAGTAATTTGCTTTTAAAGCTCTAATTTTCCTTGTTCCTTTGGCCAGAAGTACACAGTTTGCTGGAAGGTATTAAATATAATTTGTTTTCGTTTGTGTACACTTAATGAGGTTGAAAAGGAGGGATATACTGTGAGAGTCCACCTAGGCGACTGTCCATTTAGGCCACTGCTGACTGGTTAGAGCTGTATGAGTGAAGAGACACCTGCAGCCAGTCTCCTCTTCACTCATACAGGTCCAGCCAGTCAGCGCAGGACAAAATGAACAGTCAAATAGGTGGCTGGCCTCTTACAGAATACTTCCCTAGAAGAAGCATGTAGGGCCTGCCAGGTTATGTACAAGTAGTTTTTGTGTGCTGCTTATATGCGTAAAAATGTGCAGTGATGTGTGACAGGTGACCTGGAGGCTAACATTTCCTTTACTCTCCCAGATTGAATCCAGCATTGAAAAAATAGCGCCTCAACACAACCTTGCCAAGCGAAATTACGTGCACATCTGTGACGCACTCGAGGTGAGAGCTCAAAGGACAGCTAGTTGAACAGAGAATGCCTTTTCATGCACTTTTGTGTCATTTTTTCATTTATACAAAAAAGCATTGCTTTAAAGTAACAACAACGATCAAGATGCACAAAGTAAACTTGGAGCAAGACTTCCACTTTCAATGTGTGTACATGAATCAATGCATGCGTTTGTGCACAATTGCAATTCTATCGTAAACCCATCACTACCCTTCGGCCATGGGCCCAGACAGTTCTTGTAATTAAAGTGTGCTCTTTCTGCTCGATAAAACTGAACTGATAGCTCATACACACTCGCCACTTTCAGGTGAAGCAGCGCGAGCTCAGGCGGCTCAAGGAGGACGCACAGGAACGAGTGGGCAGGCTGGAGGACCTCAAGGAGGAGCTGTGCAGGGCTACAACAGGCATGGTCAGGGAGAGCCTGCAAGAGAAGCAGCTCGAAGAAGAGATTGGCACCGTTGAGAGGGCACAGCACGAGTTGGCAATGCGCCTGAGCGCTGCTGAGCATGCAGTGCAAGAAACAACTGTGAAGCTTGCTAATACCGTGCAAGCATTGCGCAAGCTCGAGAGAAAAGAGGATGATCTGGAGACCAGGTACACTTGTTTAACGACGGCACTTTGGCTGGCTCCTATTGCACTCTGACTTCTATCACAATGATATGGAGCCCGCTGCAAGTCGGATCTAAAAGAAAGCGTGCCTGAGCCAAACACTCAGTCACTCTCTCGGAAGATGGTAGGAGAAACAAGTTGATGTTGCTTCTCTTAAATGAACATGAATGGAAACGAATGTCTTTATGCACAAGCATAATTCTGTCATCATGGCAGACACCATGCCAACAGCAGGATTTGCAGCAGCCTGGAGCTGCATCAGATATCAGATGCTCTGTCAGGTTAAAGGTTAGAACACATCCAAGTGCTCTATGCTGGCATGTGGTGCTCTGAACAAATACAGGTGAATGTAGTCTGAGAATTCTACTTTGACTAGCTGAATAATGTAAAGCATACCACGACAGCACTCTAGAGTGCTTGAAAGTGACCAGTGGAATCTACCACTGCAAGTTCTCTGGAAATTCACGCTGTGGAGTAGCAATGCTGACTGTTGTAGTTTTCAGTCAAGTGGAAATTCTAGTAAGCGAAAAGGCTCATGAAGATAATTTTTGAACTACTATATTTGTTAACAGAAAAGCACAAATGGCATCAATGGTAAAATACAAAAGACTGAAAAACTCTACAAGTCATTAAACAAAAGTGACATGCACAAATTCACCTAAATTAAGTGGATCCAATTACTCTGATCTGCTGTCCAGAGCCCCATTCTGTTTAGCATGGAGCTCCACATTTTGCTGATTTGAATCTTGCATCTACTACCTAAAGTTTACTTGCTTAAATAGAAGCCATTGGGACATGCAAAGGTGGTTTGAAACGTTAATTGCTCAAATTAAAAGAGCTATTCAACACACATGGGTGCCTCTTATTTTTTAATTATAATGCTGGTCAGATAAATGGACATCCATACAATTGCAGCCACCCATATATAGTGTAATTTTTGCATTGCACATCTGGTTAGACAAGTTTGGAATGAATTGCCCTCTTCCAAACTGAAAGATCGCTGTCACTTCCCCAGTGAAAATTCGTATAGACATTTGTATTAGTCTAATAAATTCTTGTATTTGACGTATAAGATAGAAGTTTATATTAGTCTAGAACAATCCTTCATTAGTTTTCTATCAGTCCAGAAGCATTTGCATTGGTTACCATATTAGTATACACACTCCATCTCACAAATCATTTGCAGCATTGTGGAAGCTGCAGGACTCCTTAGCCAACAGGAAGGCTGAATGCCCTTCGAGATGTGTTCATCTGCACAATATTGTCTGCTCAGCAGCTGCTTAATTTGCAATTGATGATGTGCGTGCATGAAGGTCTTAACATGTCACGCATTGCTGTAATGTATCGTGTACCAAGCAAAAACAAAACTCTGTAATCCTGCCACTAAGACATTTATGCCCAAAGCTGTATTCAATCACTGCACAAGGATATTTCCTGTGTGCACCTTGTACCTTCAGCAATGATGCAGACGACTTGTGAAATGGAGTATAGTTCATTTGTATGAGTGCCTAAACAGTGTGACGACGCTTCTTGATAGACTAATAGAAATATGTACTAGGTCCACTGTCAGTTTCCAAGACTGTTACAGATAAAGCTTTCTGGCATTGTAAGTTGTAGTAACAGACTAAGGTCATGCATATTTGTGCTGGAACTGGCACTGTAATTGGAACTAAATTCCAGTTGGTCCCAACAGAATCCAATTGGAAGTTACTGTTTGAGCAATGCCCTTGAAATAACAAATTAGATAATGGTAATAGAGTAGTTATAATGTGAGTTCTCTTCAAAGATATCTTTGTAGTTTAGTATGATCAGTCAAGAACAGCATTTAGATTTTTTGTCCATTATAAAATCAGCCTAAAACTTTACTTATTTCTCTTGAACCACTGGCACTACTTAGTAACCCAAATCGTACCTATATATATATATATATATATATATATATATATATCATGTGAGGGATTGCATATACTGAAACAATGGAAAAGTCATTGAAGTGAATTGCCATTCTGTGTTTGTGCATGAGTATAAGCTACACAAATTTAGTGTCAAATGTTTATTGGTCTCTAGGCTATCCAAACTAACTTTTTATTGAATTGGGCTACTGGTTTTTTCCTATTAGAGCTTCTTAGATTAATAAGCTATTAGTTGCCAGTAACTTTGCAGACTATTAGTCTTTTTATTGCAATTTTTGCTAGGGTTGTTACACTGAAACATGGTGACAATGCTAAGGAAGACTCAACACACACAATATGCACAGAAAGGACGCTGGACGTCAACTGGCTTTAGTACACAAATGATTGCAGGCATGAAAGGCCCACATTTGCAGCTGAATTAAAGATAACATGACACACAAGTTGAATCGCCCATCATGCCCATGCTGATAGGTCAAGCATCCTCTTCTTCAAGTAATCAGTTTTACTTGAGATGCCAATAGAATATTTACATAATCAGTTATCGGCTTCTTGTATGCAAAGAGCTTCGTATATTAATCAAGAAGCCAATAACTGCATAAAGACACCAGATACCTTGGATCAGCATCCCCAATAAAGAAATTGATTACTTGAAGAAGGGGATGGGCAATTTCAGCGGTGTGTCATGTAATCTCAAATGCTGCTATGAATGTGAGCCTTTCATACCTGTAATCATCTGTGCATTAGAACCAGTCGATCGTCACTGTTGTGTCTTCCTTAGTGCTGTGTAATCATGTTTTATAATGCCAGTAACCAACTTGCCAAGTTTTCAGCAACAGAAGGGTAACCTAATTGATAAATTCGACCAGCAGGACTGCCCCACATAGTGTCTTTAACCTTCATGTTTGCTGCTGATGTATGTTACGCACTTTCGTTCGAGCTAATGTAATGTCCCTTCAAAAGTTCAATACCAACTGCTTAAGCTGATGTCATTTTTATTTTTCATTTACCAACTTTACCAGGATGGCAAAGTTGGCTGACGAGAAGAACTCGGTTATGCAGCGTGTATTCCACAGCCATTGTTTTCGCACGACTCAGGAGCGTAATATTTGGATTGAAGGGGAGCTTCGAAAGCTTGAATCTGCTGTGCAAGAAATTCAGCAACAGGCAAGTATTGCTGCATTCTGTTGCTAGTGAATCACAAGTGTGAAACACGAATCTACTTATATGATAAGTGAACCATTCACCACTGCTTGTTCTTGATCTGTGCACACATTGTTGCACACAGAGTGATTCACAGCAAAATGCTGTTTTCTCACCCATTCCTGTGCAATGTTGTGTAATCACTTGCGAAACACGTACCCAATCCTATGCGATCATACCCAATCCTGTATGATCATGGGGAGCCAGATACATTTTGAATACATATCAGCAGCGTAAAGCTACAAGATTATGGCAAATAATTTTGCTGGCAGGATATGTGTACTTGTACGCTGACATACTCCAACCATGTGTACCGCTGCAGGCAGTGCACTTTGATTATCCCAAATGCTGTAATTCAAAGATTATGCACAAATTTTACACAAAGAAGAATTTAATTGGAGTGGATATCTATCAACTGTTCAAAGTTCCAGGTGTGCGATAGTTGTAATGAATATACTTTAAGGATGTTTGACTAGCTACATTTCTCTGTAATCAAAAATAAACCTTCAATTGCTGTATATACTGAAATAGGTGTGAGACAACAGTAATTACTCCAACAATGCTTTGTTAACAACACTTTAGAGTAGAGTGGCCAGGACATTCCTCTTTCCCCTGGACAGTGCAGTTATGGAAAGTGTTCTCGCTGTCTTGTCATTGCTAATTGCATTCTTGCCAACTTCCTTTGCTTGGGATGTCACACACCGAACTGCCCATAGTGTGAACAGCTGCAGTCAGAGCTTCAAACTAGCAATGCTGAAAGGAACCGCTGCATATCTGAGGAAGAGGTAAGTTTTGCATGTGACTGTTTTGATGGCATAGATGGCAATAATTTCTGCATGTTCACTCCGATGGCTCGATAATCTTTTTTTTTTTTTTTGAAGGATGCACCTGTTTTTTGCTTGTCTCTTTGGCTATGCAGTATGTTTTAGTGACTGACCACAGTAGATGTGCTTTGGCATGAGATTATTTGTAGGTGCTTGACCTATTCCTGTGGCATGGTGTTTTTTCAGCAGCATGCAACTCCTCACTGCACGCAAAAGTGCTTCATGTAGGCATGAAATTGTGCTGGTTGGTTTAGGTTCATGTGGTGAATGGAACCAACAATGGGACAAAAGAAACAAACAGGACATGCGTGATATCAGCCAACAATTTTATTTATAAGTGTCATAGTAAATATAACGAAAGAACACAGCATACTTCAAGGAACACAGAAAGAGGCAATCTAGTAATGTGAAAAGTGCTACACAGTATGAGTCAATTGCTCAGCAAACAGGTGAAAGAAACAGTTGCAGATGGTAACCCATAAGAATTGTACCACCAAAGGTCAATCACTAAACAAATGTAACAAATGAGCAAATATAGAAATCAACAAAAAAGCTTTGTAACACATTACCATAAAGAGGACAACTGAAAGCAGGAGTGTACGAAGTGAGTGACATCAAAAATTGCGCGTGTCAAAAGAAGCTAACAGTACAGCTTGCAGCAGTTCTGAATAAAATGATTAGTTGATGCATGTTCAGCTCTTGCTGTCCTGTCTATTCCTCTTGTCTGTCATGTATGCTGTTTGTAGTGTTGAAAACTGTGTCTCACTGAGTGAGTTGTGCTATTGTCTGATGTTTGGCTGGTTTTTGGCGCAATCCTGCCCCGCCAAGCAGCAGGTCCAAGCAGAGTTGGCTTCCTTGCGGCAGCTTGACGGAAGCATGAAGGCTGAGCTTATGAAGCTGCAGAAGCAGAGCTATGCAGCCATCAACGAACACACGTGAGGCCATTGCATGGCAGCACATTTGTTGATGTTTCTTTGCGCTGCTGCCGCTGTTCACAACCTTTTCAGTGTCTCAGTGGCTATAGTGGTCTGCTGCCAAGTAAAATTAGGTCTGCATGGTTGAATTCTGACTGCATTTTGGAAGGCAAAATGCAAAAATACCTGTGTACTTAGACCTTGAAGCACGACAGAGAACATCAGGGGTTCAAAGTTGACCTCACCATCCAATGTGCAGCATAGGCACATTAAGCCCTGTCAATTATTATTAATTACTGTACAAAATGGAACCAGCTGGTGATCAATTAAGTGCAGAGTATCGCTGTTATATAATAATGTTGTCTCTGTATTTTTTGTCTTTTCTGTGTGTCGGGTGTTAACCTATTCTCTTGGCACATTATAGCTGAAACTCTGTGCTGGCATCTTTGCAGCACTTGTTCCTAAGCTAGTTCCTTTCAGTGTCACTGACGTAGTGGTACATTTTTACCTTTCTGTCCTGCCATGTAACTGACGTCAGATAGGAATGCGACACCAATGCCATGAGAGCATTTACTATTATCGATGTCAATCTTGCCCTTCTGCATAACGAAAAATAAACCGTTATGTTCGTTTTATAATATCTAAAAACAAGAAGCTGACTCTGCAGGTGCGTCACCACCAAAAAGACTCAACACTGAAAGAGTTAATGCAGCCACAAACCTGCCTCGTATGTCCATGTAAAAAATTATCTCTTCAATTAATTTAATCATGGGTGCGGTCTGTGTCCTTTCCACTGCTTGTGATCTTCTCATTCATGCTACTTAATTGTGACTAATGATGTGTCTCACTGCATGTGTTCATGGTACTATAATCAAAAACAAGGCAGCATGAATGCTAGCTACCTGTATCAATGTTAGGTCAACCTGAACTATAATATGCTATTAACGTATTTACTCAATTCGAACATGCAGTATTAAAGTGACGCTTTCTTTGCGAACCCTCCTGGACTTTTTCGACTGCGACTGCTGGGTGCTGCTGTCTTGACAAAGAGCTGATACATAAAAAAAATGTTTAATTACATGCGTTATGCCAGGATCCAACCTTGGTCCCCCAGCCCAGCAGCCTGTTGCTCTAATCATTAGGCCACAATGGCTTGTGTACTTCTTTCGTGCCAGTGCCAACTGGGTCTTTGAGATGATTGCCATGTGTATCACACTGCATAGCATGGGTACATGGGAGTATGTGCATGTGTGAGTTTTCTTTACACCTAAGACACAGGAATGAAATGAGCAGTGGCGTAGCCAGACTTCTTTTTTCTTCATTTTTTTTAGGGGTGCATCGTTTTGGCCCAGGATGGAGAGGGTGGGGATTGAGTGGGAGCCTGCACAGACCGCATACTAACACAAAAATTTCAGGGAGGTGGGGGGTGCACGTGCCCGGTGTGCTCAACTCCCCCCCTCCTTGCCTATGCCACTGAAATCGAGCCAGCTTATAGCATTTTATTAACCGCTTCACAAGATATGCATTGGATCTGCATAGTTTCTTTTCTGGAAAAATTTGAAAAGATATTACATGCGTGTTAGAATCGATATGAAACCAAAGCTGCAATAAATGTTGTTGAAATCCCACCTTCCAATGTCAAAGGCCGTGCTTTATGATACTGAGAGTACCTGGAGCTACTGTGAGCACCAGTAGTTTGTGATCATTGGACATCACCTATGGCTGGTGTCCAAATCGCATCTCCAGCACCTCAAAGTTTAAAATTTTATTTTTTCAAGTGAGAACAAACTTCTATTTCTCTTTTTTACCATGAAAATTTAGTGAGGGAACAATCAAGGATATTGAATTTTGCACTTTTTCAAGTATAGAAATTGGGGTGCGCAGTACAATCAAGGGCGCATAGAATCAAACAAATATGGTACGCCTTCTTACCAGAAACATTGTGTGAAGTAGGTGTTGTTCTTCCAACATTTTTCAGCTGTAATAACAAAATTTGGCGTTGACCAAATGTTGGCCTGTACAATGCGAATGTCTTTGTCAAAGTGATAGAATCACCAATAAAGCGTCAGTTTGATGGCTGTTGGCCATTACATTTTTTGTGGTACTTATGCAGAGTGCACCAATCCTGGCCTCTGCTCGCTAATGGACAAACAAAGCAGTGCTGCCATTGCACATGGCACATTTTAGGTATTCATTTGCCTAACCACCAGCAGCATTTAGACAAGTGCCTAATTTTATAGCGCCACGCACAGTACACACCCAGCAGTCAAAAGGTTTTGCTGTAACCATTCTAATAATAATTTCTAACATTCACTCAATCCACAGTTCGCAATGTTGTTAAGAACAGCATATTAAGCTAATTCTCACAGAAATAAAGCCCCTTCTTCTATCTTCAAAACTTGCATAAGGAGACACTACACTCTGAGTGACGATCTAAGAATTCAGTACAAGCTCCACCCATAAAACTGCTCTGCCTCCGCGCCATGAGCCATAGTTCCCAATTGGAACGCAATCCATCATAGCACTTCATCATCTTTCACTTTGCATTTCGGCACAGCACTTCAACGTCATTCAAGAGGTCTTTTTTTTTTTCATGACTACTTGATGTGTTACAACTACAACTAGAGAACTAAGGTTATGTCAACTCGCATATTGCCTGGGCACCCTTGTGCTTCCAGTATACGACAAACTATGCTCTGGTTATGCATGCAAGCAGTGCGCTGTGGCCAATTGATGAAGAAATGTGCGATTCCACTTGTTTGGTGGTAAAGTGGTTAAAATCTGCAACACCTTCCCCATAATAATTATATCATCGTGTAAAACGAATGCTAAATCGAATTACATGAATCATGTCTATACATTTCATATGTGATGCACTATTTTTCCATTGCGAACACGAACAGTAAGAGAAATCTCTATAGCTTTCCCAGCATTTCCTGCTATATGTGAACCAGAGTATAGATTGTCACTAACTATGTATCTGTCATGTCACTTTTTGTCTGCATTATTCATTTACGTATACAGTGACTGTTGTTTCATTCGACTGCACAGGGGCACTCAGCGACTGCAGGAGGATTGTCATGCCACTTTGAACAAGGCACGGGAAACTGCAGTGCGAATCCAACCTATTATGGTCACCACAATGGGCGCAGTACAGTATTTTTTTCTTTTTTGACAATATTTGCTGCATGCATAGGCGCTATTGTCTTGACGTTAGGTAAAGTTGCCACGTTTCACAGCCGGGAAAACCGGGAATTCTCAGGGATTATGAATAGTCTGGATATACTCAGGGAAAGCTCAGGGAATCTGTGCTTCTATCAGGGAAAATTAGCTGTCATTTTATCTAAAGGGAACGAAAGTCGCCCTAATGTTGGCTCGAGTAAAAGAAAGAAATTGTAACGAATTGTCTTTGATGCCATGTCGTCGGCTGGAGGAGTTGCCAGTGTACAATGAAGGACCGATTTCCCAGACGCCCGATTTTTGGGACATGCCCGATAATGCGGACGGCTTCACGGCGCGACCACGTACCCTGTATATTCAGCGTACAAGAACGTCTGAAATTTCGGATGCAAGAACCCTTACTGTCCGTTTTTCCAGACTGTTTGCCGCAACTGCAACTCCGAAACGAGATTACTCAAAGTCAGCACCGCCGTTTTTGATTATCTCGCCGGCGCTTTTGCACGCAGATCCGCTGGCAGCTGTAGCCACTACGCGAGGACTAGCTGTTTCGATGTTTATATGAAGGTTCTTACCGTTCGGTGCCATGTTTTTCATTGAAATACTTCGCCGTTGTCAGAAATGGCACCGACTTCACCTCTGTAATCCTCGCGATTGGCTTCGAAGCTTAGAAAGCACAACGCATTGCATAATGCCGGTTTTAGAAAGGCAGCCTCGCCTCAGTACAGCAATGTTAAGCGAAGAAGCATACGTAAAGTATTGCAGCAAAGCTTAACAAGCATGGGAAGGGGCAATTGTCACGGGACACAGTGCATGTTCGCCAATTATACACGCGTGCACCACCGTATCCTGTTACATGTGTCCTGTCACATGCCTAATAGGTGTACAGAGCTTTTTCAGACGTGCCTGTGGTGATTTGAGCCCTTAAGGGCAGTAAAAGACATGCATTTATTTTTTCGGACTGCCCGATTTTTTGGTCGTTTTCGCGGCCCCTAGGGAATCCGAAAAAACGGATGTCGACTGTACAACTGACCGATAGGATGCTTCAAATTGTCCGTGGGGTGAACGCGTGGCGGAACAAGGACAACAACAAAAAGGACCATCGCCTTGAGGAATGATTGGGAAAGGAACTGTGTCGCCTCTTCTTTGAAGGAGCTTGAGCTCAAAAAGTGAAGTGTTGGCTGACGCCGCGATGCAGGTGACCCTCACCCAAACCAAAATAAACTCTTTAAAGCAGTAAAACGCAACACAGGGATTCTGTGCTGGCTGAGAGTATGCCAGTTGAGGTTGTGAGGTTGTCAGTTGAGTATGTGAGTTGAGGTTGACTTTCCAGCTGCTGAGAGAATCTCTCTTGTGACAAAGTTTAGCCATAATACCAATGAGCTTGCCATCAATTGATAGAAATAGCTCATTTTCGAAAATATTTGCGTCTGTATGCATCTCTTTTTATTAATATTTGAAAATGTTCGACTTGATTTGCAATGAGCATTACCATTTTTTCTTGAAGATATTTTATTTGCTGTGCATTTTACTAACCCCTCCCTCAGTTTTATATTTTTAATAAAGTAAACACCACTCCTTACCATTCAAAGCACTGGTCGTGTGTGGTCTTAGGACATCGTTGTGAAAAGCTTGTCTTATCTAATGCCGTAGAGGGCACTGAGGATGACTGTACCCATGATGTGTGGTACTGAACCGAATCTGAGAAGTGGTGATAGTGACAGAAGTGAGGGCTATAGATGGGAACCCACTATCCAAGCTTACTTGCATGAGCAAAAGTGTGTGTTATAAAAACAACAGCGTTCACTCTTTTTACACAAACAAATCGAGAGTATTACACATGGCCGGAAAAATTAGGTTGTAACGGCCTACCCCCATGTAAGGGGCGCACCTCATCAATATTGCGAAAAAAAAATTCAGATCTTACACAAGTGAGTATACATGGTAAACAGCCAACTTCCAAAGACACCACCTCTGGTCTTCATAAGAGATATTTATAGAAAAGCATTCATACTACAAAGACAAAATTTGAAGAATACTCTCTGAACAGTGCACTTCATAGAGGTGTTTCTGGTATGCTTGTGGCATGCATTTATTGATATAGTAACTTAATTAAGGCTTTATTTTTTTTCCCCTGTCTCTGACTGTGCAAATCCTGTCCTGATCTACGAAGGTCATCCATTACAAGTGGCCTCCCTTTAGGTCATGGGACTGCACTTTCGCAGGCCATTCAGCATAACGGATTAGCAGATACGCAGGTCTGCTGTTGAGAAGTAACTCACCGGTTCAATTACCAGCAGTAGTCACTGCAACCACTTTCCTGTAGGGCATAGTGCAAAAAGTTATATTCCGCTCCACAATATAGACACTAATGAAAGTTTGAAGTTAAACTAAACTGATAGAAGGACACCACTAGAATTACAAAGGCTTAGGTGACTTTTGCAAGAGCAAGTGCTTGGTATGCTAGGTAGCGGTGCAAATGTGAAAGATGGGTGGTAAAATGTCCAGCTCACCAATTACGTAGTGGCTGAGTAGTGAGTGAGTGAGTGCCACATTAATTGTGGGACCTGGCCTATCCATAGACATGAACGTGATGATCGTCAACAGAGGAACACCTGAGATGGTGATCATCCAATTATGTGCTGTGTGTGTTTTCCTCACAAGTAAAGTGAACTTCAATGTTGTTGTTACTACAGTTATGGTGGCATTACGAGTACTTTGGCACTTGCATACTAGTTTCTCATTACATGGAACATTGTGAAAAAGTCTGGCCAAGGCTAGTCATTTGTTCATAAGTACAGAAAATGTGGCTGTGCATTTGGAAATTAACAATGACTCATCCCAGTTGACCTTTTCCTGTACAAAAAGGACCTGTATGTGCAGATGCCGCAAAAATCTGTGACACTGCAGTGACATCATTGGTGCCACTGTCCAGGCATGAATTCCCACTGAGAAGTTCGACCTTTTATTTTTTCCTCTAGTAGGTCATATCTTTTCACGAAGCAAATTAATGCACAAAGAGATTTGCAAGAGCAGTTTGCGGTAGCTTCATTTATTGTGTTTCTCTGGCATGCATTTAAAGAATGCCAGTTGACCAAAAATTATTGCTGGTCTTTCACTAAGCATCTCTCTTATACCAGGCATTGCCTAGGCACATAAGTAACTTATTAACTTTACTAACTCATGAAGTTATTAACACCCATTACTCTTTCAGGCCGAGTTTGCCGGTTGGCAAGGATTGAAAAAGGTGCTGATGGACACTGATGATCCAGCCATTGGAGAGTACATGGGAATGCTTATTGACCACTTACAAGTGCCAGACTCCCTGACCGTTGCTGTGGGTGCGGCACTCGGCAGAAAGTTAGTGCTGTGACATTTGTATTTTTCATTTGTGGCTAGCTGCCTCACTTAATTTCAAGTGTATCCAGTTTTATTTAAAGTGGAATGTTTGGTTGTCCAGCAGAGTGCGAGTTTTCACATGCCATCCTCAAATGACATAAATTGCTGGATGTGGCTTTACACAAATAGAGGACATGAAACATTCTATTTTCATTTAACAACAACTAGTACTTATAAGCTAAAGACAGTTTTGCATAAACTGAGGAAATGTGTGGTGAAAGGGGTGAAATGAACATCTATCTTGCCCAGGTCTAAAATATACATATTATATTCAGGTTCTTTAAGCACCACTCAAATGCTGTCTTATATGAACTTGTTTTCTTGGTAGCTGCTAGTGTGAGTGCATGTGATGTTTGTGACAAGAAAGATGACACCTTTCAAATGATGAAGAAACAAAACAGCTGTGTAATGCAGGTGAGTGACTGATTTAAAACTATTGCTTACATCTCAGCAAGTGGGATGGTAGACAGTGGTGCAACAGGAGGCATCTTGTAGTATAACAGAAATTTCTTCAGGCAAAAGCTATTCGCAGGCATTGCTGCTAGCCATTTCTTTGCCCATTACATTAGAGCATCATGAAGCCAGATCTGACATGAAACTACTTTTGCTATATTCAATATTTGTTGTAGGCTTATATTCAGTACATGCTAATATCAGCAAGAAAAAAATGTTATTTACTTCAGCATATGCAATAATTTGTTATATTGTCACGTTGTTGTGAAGGTGAGGAACCAGAGAGTGCCAAAACTGTGAGTCATGAATCTAACTCTTTATTGGGCAAACTTGTGGGCAGAAAAACAAGTTACACTCTAAGCACAATGACAGCAGTGAGTGCCTGTCATAGGTCATTGAAATCTGATATACAGGTCCAGTACACCGGCTATTTATATGTGTCCCATCTCATATAATAGAGTAATCATTGGTGCTCGCATGTGTTTGAGAATTTGCATCATGCGTGCAATCTGATTAGATAAGACTCTTTCACCATAGAACCACCAACAAGATTCTGGAAATTGTGGATTCATGTAGGTGCATTCTGCACTGAGCGATAACATTGTAAGAGTGGTTAGGCGGTAAAAAAACAGCAATTGGGATGAAATAAACAATGCACTTATGCCAATATTCGTGTCCATTATGTCAAGGGTCAACCGTAATAGTGGAAAAATGCTAATTACACAACCTCCTGCGTGTGTTCATTATCGCTTACTCTCACTTTATGAAAAGTATAGTCAAATGCACTCCTAAAATGTGGTGAGAGGGCAACATTTCAAACTGTGCACTCTTTTCGTTTTCAAGTTCCTCTTCTGACATGTGTACTGCACTTTGTACCTTCTTTTGCTGCAGGCTGTTCACTCACCTTGTGCTCAGCTGCTCAGCTGCAACAGCCCTCCTGCGCAAGTTCTACGCTTTGAAGGTGCGAGGATCCCTTGGCTTTCAGGCGTTGGACAAGACAGCTGTACAGGATCAGTACCCAGCACCAAAAGGACACGTATGTGTCACTCCTACTTCAAGGAATCCTGATTCTATACACGTGTCACACATGTCGTGTCTAGTTCCTTTGAAAGAGGGATTAGCCAGGGATTACCTTGGTGTCATGGTAGTGATGCGTGTGTTTGTTTGTTTGTTTATTTATTTATTTAGTTATTTGTTTGTTTATTTATTTGTTTATTTATTTATTCTTCTGCCATGCTATACATTGCTTTTATCTTTTAATCAGAGGGCCTTTAATAGTGAGGGAAGCTAGAATGTGTGCACGTAGACTACAACTCTTAAGCCAAATTACGTACAGTCATGAGCAAAAGTCTGATAAACCACAGGTGCCACGAAATAATATTTTTTCTTTGCAGTTTTAATCATGAAGTCTAAAATCAAGTGTTAAAGCCTATATGCCCTAGTCCAAACAATGTAATGCATTAAGGTTATTTTATGTTGCACGGCTGTGCTAAAAGAAATTATTATTTTTTGCTTGTACCATAGCCCCTACACTTTGCTCTCAACTGCATCATTTCATTTTCACAAGTTGCATAACGCAAGCCAACCTGGCTTTCCCTTAAAAGCCGTCTGCAACGAAATTTCACTTTGGCTAGATCGCGTATAAATGAGCAATACATATTCTCTCGACGCAATCTTGGGCAAACTTCAGGGCTGGAAATTGTCTGATTTTATTATTAGCATCCTTTTAAAAACAGCACTCGATCAAAACAATGCATGTATGAGATTAATCCCAGACTATGGGCTTTGAGATTTTCGTCCAGCCTGAGTACTGCCCAATTTACAAGGTCATGCCAAGAACCTGTGCAGGTTTTCAAATTTATGGTTTGTATATCATTTCTAGCAAACAGTAATGGTGGCATTATTTCCAGTTGTGGTATCAAAAAAGTATATTTTTATGCACATTTCGTGACACATCCACTCATATTTCAAACTTAATTAAAGTTAGCATGGAGGTTGCTACATATTCGCACTATTTAAAACTAGACTTTTTAGTGGTCCAAAATATATTACAGTTGAGCTAAATCAGAAACACTAAATCTAGAGAAGACTAATAAAGCGTTCTTTCAAAGCGCCACTTTTTGTTAATTTCACAGTGATAGGTTATTAGAAGAGAAGATGAGGCCCAAAGCGCCATCTTTTTATCTTCGCACCAAAATGCTAGTGGCAGTACGTCAGTGTGACATCACAGATTTCAAAACATTTTCATGTATTTCAGCCATCATGGCTTGAATTCTTGAAATTCTTGAAACTTGGCAAGTGCAGTCTTCGGGTGTTTTAAAAAACTCTGTAGGCCCAAACAGCCAGTGTCGAAATTGACGATGTCACGGCTAGCTGTTGTGGGTATTTCAGGGCAGCATCACCACCCGTGTCATTCTCGTGCCTTTTCTGACCTATAAAGCCTCTCCTCATAGTAACCTTGTTTTTTGGTATTGTGGGAGAATAATTTACTAATGCAGCTCAAATTACTCTTCCTTTTAGTGTCTCTTCAAGAGGCCTAAAGGCATGATGAAAGAAGGGAAAAATGAGAGACTGATGACAGAATCACTGACTAGCAGTTGAGTGTGTATTTAATGCATCATATGCTATACATAGCGCTTCTTTTTTTAATTTTTAACAGAATCTTTTTTTAATTTACCCGTGGTATATATGTAGGACAGTGCCAGTTCTTGAGATGGATTACTGTCAAAGAATGTTATTTACTTGACAAATAAAAAATGCATAATCAAGAGATTTTCAATATATTGCTAATTAACATTTACACTGATTACATTATGGTACATACTATAATTTAGGAATTGTAGCCATTGAGTTTGCAAGATGTATGCAGCTGGAACAAATTCTGAGGATGACATCACTTTTGAGATGTACGTTCCCAAAAATTCATTGGCATCCCAGTTAGTTTTGAGCTTCAATGCATAAAAACTTGGAAAAGCATTTTATTACTAAGGTAAGTGGAACAATGGTGCATTTTTATCACAAATGTGATAGCACTTACCTGAACACTGGTGCTAGTTCCAAATTTCATTCCAAGTGGATGTGGCTTGTGAAATACTGGATTCAGTTCATAAATTGCAACCTGTGCACTAAAATAACTAGCTTTAAAGTTTATTCGTAAAAACTTTTTAACTGCACCATTGTGGATCTTTATTTTTTGAGAAAATAATGTCCACCTGTTTGAGTAATCCAGATCAATGAGCAGAGTTGTACTTTTTGCTACATGCAATTCTTTTTTATTCTGTTAAATTAAAAAAACACCTGTTATGCTATACATCAAGAAAGAAAATGGCATCACATGAAACATAATATGCAAACTACCAAAAAAAGGCTGTTATAAGTTTAACAGTTCAGGTATAGCTGACCTCCTCTGCCATGTTAGTGGCATTATAACGATACATATCATGCCTTGTTTGTGACAGGAAAAAAGCTTAGCAGATCTCCTGAACACATAAATACTTCGTTTAGCGCAAAACAACGGACACAAGAAAAGGCGACAGGACAAGGCACTTCGTTGTTTTGCGCTAAACGAAGTATTTATGGATCCGCACCAACTAGCCCGCCAACACATTGTGCTCCTGAACACACCTGTTGCAATAGGATTTCAGGTTCACACACCACTGTTGCTCAATTCTGCATCTACAAAATCGGAATGTCATGCCAAATAGGTGCCAGAAAATGCTGTCAGTGAAGTCTCATCCTTCCGTTAATGCTTGTTTAACTGATGACCAGTTTGGCCATTGAAGGTACTGCCATATGACAGGACACTTCATAAACAATGCATTCTTTTCATTCAACCTATTGGCTAGCATGCTTATTCTGGCTCTCACTTGTTCATCACGACTGACTGATCTGCGCAACCTGCTCGATTTGTTGGCAGCATGCCAGACTGGCTGCTGCTTCAATGGCTGCCTTAAGGGAGTCTGTACCTTCACTGAAGACATTTGCTGGCCACATTATGGCATTACATTTCAAATCTTTTGGATGCCAGCCCTGCATATGAGGAGTTATGCTGTGAGGAGTCATGCTCCAACAGAGGCCTAACCTCCATTGCTTGAGGTTGGCATAATTACGTCATTTGACAGATGCCGAGAATGCTGAGGCTTGTTAAGTAGCTGTAAGCAATCATGCTCATGCCTATAAGCAGGGGCAGACAAACAACAGTGATGCCTCCTGGAGCAAAGCAGAACTAGCAGCAATGTGTGATCGTGTTTACACTTGTTGCCACTTTTTATTTTACCACGCTTTCTCTTTCTCTCCCCTTATTCTCTCTTTCTCTTTTTATGGCTGTGCCTCATTCTCTGTGTGCAGGGTAGCCAAAAAGACTGCCTCCGGTTAAACTGACTACCCTTCTATGCATCCTTCTCTCTCTTGCTACTCCACCCGTGACTCTAGGTTGCAGAGTCTGTTTCTTTTCGCAGTGCTGTTTTCTTCCAGATACTTATTGTTACTCATTGTGGTGACACATTGAGTACGATCAGTCGTTAGTAAGTGTCTGTTTCATCTGTCTACCTTTTTGGAAATGTCGAACAAACTAGGCACAGCCTGCAGCTTGATCTACTCAAACCCTTGCTTCCTGCTGCAGGACGTAAGGCGCCTGATCGACATGGTGGATTGCACAAACTCTGACCTGGCTCCTCTGCTGCCCCACTGGCTGGGCAAGTGGCTGCTCTGCTCCAGCCTGGAGGTCGCTCAAGAGGCAAGCCGCCTGTACAAGGCCAGCTGCGTCACACTCGAAGGTCAGCGCCCACAAGGTCACTGTGCAGTGCGGTTCACTCCTGTTTAGAGTGCAAGAGTGGCCCACGTATCCCTGTTATTTCAGGCGTACATCAGATCATACGTTTTTCCAGATAGCATGTTCTTTGTTTATTGTTTTTTGAATACCCCCCCCCCCCCCTCTCCTTATTTTTTCAAAATGTCTGAATGTGGTTCTGCTGTACTGACACACAGTAGCCCAAGGATGTAAAAAGAGGTTCCTTCATGGCCGAGGTGGCCAAAATTAAATCACTCTATCAATTCTTTTTTTTGCTTCTTTTATGTGTGTCATGCAGCTCTTGAGGCACATTTATATGTATTGACGAATAAGAAGAAAACTTGTTTTTTTTTTTTCTGCAGGAGACATAGTAAATGTCAGAGGTGCGATGACAGGTGGCTACCGTGATCCCAAGAAAAATTTCTTTTCTGTGTACCAGGAGTTCTGCCGGCTTTCTGACGTGCTTCAGTCAGCTGAAGCCTCACTGAGCAATATGTCTGCTGTATCTCGGAGTATCCTTTTTAAACACTAATTCTATGTTATCCCTTTGCTGAAGTTTCCATGTGTTATATAGCTGTGTGGCTAGGTATGTGGTTTTACTTTGGTCAAACGTATATGCAGAAGACAAAGGATAATGATGAATAACTGGGCAAAGGAACAAGAGTTCAGGATCTCCAGTTCAGCCTCTAGAGTCTGTGAAGGAGTATGTTTACTTAGGTCAGTTAATCACGGGAAACCCTGATCATGAGAAGGAAATTCATAGAAGAATAAAAATGGGTTGGATCGTATACGGCGGACATTGTCAGCTCCTGACTGCAAGCTTGCCATTATCATTGAAAAGGAAGTGCATTCTACCAGTGCTGACATATGGAGCAGAGACTTGGAGACTGACAAAGAAGCTTGAGAACAAGTTAAGGACCGCACAAAGAGCGATGGAACGAAGAATTCTAGGCATAACCTTGAGAGACAGAAAGAGAGCGGTTTGGATCAGAGAGCAAACTGGTATAGCCGATGATGATAATAATGATGGCAAGTTTACCAGAACAAAATTTTTTATAAGAGAATTGAAATTCTTATGGCATTGTCTTATTCCGTAACAAAACAAAGGTCTAGCCACTGAATCTGCAAAACTGCTTGACAAGATCCGAACACTGGAACTGAAAATCATGCGGAACACGTAAGTGTTGCATTTCTGCCCTCTATCCCTTTGTGAGCATATTAAATACATTGAGCTTCGAACCTGGCAAAAAATAAGATAAAAGGACACTGATTACACAGTTGGAATAGGATTGCGACCTGGCCTCTTCTCCACCAGTACAGCTGGTTCTTCCCTCTCGGTGCCAGCTGCGAGTTCAACCCCCACACTGGCACAATATTTGACAATGTTCCAATTCTCTTAAATCGGCATCTTATGAACAGCATTGCAAGTGCTCTGCCAGTCATTTGTATGTAGCAAACAACTGAATTGTCACAGATGGATTCATTCCGAGTTTCTTACACTTGCAATCATTGTGTTATCTGAAACTGCAAGATTGAGCTGTCCATCCTCCTGCCTTCTTTTTTTTTTTTTTTTTTTTATCTTCTGTCTTTCTCCTCAAAGCCCAAGTGCATCCTCCACTTCTCTCCAACACATCGTTTTGGTGTCCGCCCACTGCTGGCACTTTTCTGGTCAGCTGGCATGACCAGTTTTGGCCACACGAGCAAAATGGATGCATATTGTTTGTTCTGATGAGCCACTGCATGTGGAAAGAGTGCTGATTCTCCTAGAGCATGTTTGTTGTCTGTTGTTTCTATTGCGTTCAGCTCGCGCTTCCATTCCATTTCTCTTAACTCTTTCCCTGCCATGGAAAAGTGACCGTTATAATAAAGCTTTAGTAATTCTTTTCTTTTATTGAATATTATGTCATCATTATTTTAACAGAAAGCTGCAAAAAGTATACTTTCTTTAACAATGACAGCTTGAAGGTATTGACTATACGTGTGCCAAATTTTATATAATGCCATTCAATAAATTTCAATCGTGTAATGTTTTTACTTGGTGCATTATTACCTAATATTGTTTTCATTTTATATGTATTTTTTCACATACAGTACATTGTACAAACAACATGCATCCATGTACAACAACATGCAACATAATGAATCCTTACCAACTAGCTCAGCTTTCTGTCGTTCTATGCGTCCCCCCCAAGTCCCTTTTCAGTGTTGGTTTTTCTTCTAGGCAAAGTGGCAGCCTTAACTCAGAAACAAAATTATTACTAAATATAATACAGGAAACTAACTGGATCATGATGACACTGTTAATTGTCGCTATTGCAAACTTCAGTGTTACACTCCCCCTATCTTACACATAGTGTGAAAGGTCAAAGCTTTAAAGGTCATTTCTGCATGCAGCAAGAGACATTGAGCTGTTCTGACCAATAAAAGTCTGCTTTGTTTACCCAGGAGCGCCATGTCAAGCACTGAATCAAAACTGACTTTGCTTCACTCCTGCCTTTCTCAAATCGAAGATGGCATTCGAGTAAAGGTGAGTTCTCCTTTCATTCAGATGGGGTTCATAAAGTTCATGAAATGCTCTGAAGTTCTTTGCTCCGACATGAAACTACATATGGATGAATTCTTGCTGTCATAACTGCCATGTTTCAAGCTTGTAACTCATAAAGTTTTTCGTTCTCTAAGCCTTTTCTAAGCAGTTGTGCTGCTGCTTGTGTGTACAAAAGCTAGGCAAGTAACATTTGCAATGTCACTGATATGTTACTGAAGATGATGCTATGCAGTGCAGCTTTAGTTTCAGTTCACTGTTTCTTGGTGTTTCAGTAAAGTTTTTTTTTTCCTTTTCATGCTATAGTATTACAATTTTCTCTGAAGTAGCACCAACTTCCTTGAACTCGTTGCTATTTTCTCAAAACACCTTGCCCACCCAATGTTTTAAATGCTGCTTTGAATGAGATCTTGTTGAGCCCTGTTACCATGCCCTGTGACATTGATGCCTGACCTGCGCTGTGTTATTCAGGAGAAAGCATTGCAGCAACGCCAGCGTCTGGCCGACAGCTACACTCAACAGAGAATGTCCTTGATAAAAGAGCGCTCATGTGCGCGTACAGAGCACCTCTCAGCTGGTGCTGAGCAGCAGCTGTGCGACAACACGCGCAAGCTCCAGGCACTTCGCAGCAAGCTCCGGGCAGTCACCGCTGAGAAAATGCAGGTGCAGACTCCTCAGCTACTCACATTTGAACCGCCGTTCTGACAGTTGTTTGGAGCTCAAAAGGTGCCCTAGTTGAGTTCAAGTCTCACATAGCAGATATAAGGTGTCGAATAAGAAGCGCATGACCGCACAAATTTTTCAAATGTGCGATAGTGGCAGAGATTTGTACATTTCAAGCAATAGCACTTGGCTTCTTAATAATAGTCTCTTCATTCCCTCCACCCCCACCCTTTTCTTTTAGCTTCTTCACAACAAAAACAATTTGGAATCCTTGCTGAACAACTGCCTGTCGCCTGGCCTTGAGAGCCTGAAAAAAGTAAGTGTGTGCTCATATACGAGGGTTGATCGAGAAATGAGGTTCTCAAAGAGCTACAGCCACACGGGAAGGCGTGAGGCAAAATCTGGCAACACTGCTGCGCGCGGCTGTTTCCCCACTCTTGATTCCCCCCAGCCGCGCTTCGCATCATGGCTCATTCTTGACTCAGCAGCCATCCGATATGGAGGTTCCCAATGTTGATACTACCAAATGCGAGAGATTCGTCCCGTAATTTGCTTTTTGCATGCCAAAGGGACTCCACCTGTGGATATTCATAGTCAGTTGACGGAGGTGTATGGCGACAAGTGTATGTCCGTTCAACACATCTGAAAGTGGTGCAGGGAGCTTAGTGCCGGTCGGAAGGAAGTCCACGATGAAGAACGGAGTGCAAGACCATCAATTCTAGAGGCAGATATCGAGATGGTTCAAAGCGAAGTGCTTCAAAACAGGAGGATGTGCAACAGTAGGAGGTGCAAGTTGGAATCGGCTAGCGCAAGACAGGGGTAATTGGAGATTGCTGGGAGAATTTTAAATATGCTATACTTCAAAACTGTTGTCACAAAAAATGCTGAAATAATCTTTGCACTCTATAACCTACGTCACAAAGGCTTTACAGTGTAATGATTGTGGGCTGTTAACAGGGGCAAATCAGCCATAAAGCTGTATTGCTCCATGTTGCCGCTGAGCCATGTGCATAAAAGTGGTTGTACAGACAGATTTGACGTTTCTCAGGTGCATTAATTTGGTGTCATTCCGCACAAAAAACGGAAAAAATGCACGTGTTGCAGTCCAAGATGGGGGTACCCACAAATTGTGAACGAAGTCTTACATAGAGTCACCAGAAGAAAGTAAAAGATGCTTAAGCTCAATGTGCATTGACGGCTGCCTATGATGAACCCTTCAAGATGAGAAAAAAAGAAAGAATGCAAAATGATGCTGAAGTTTATTTCGGCCCAGAGACCATTTTGTGAGTCACTTGCATCATGTGCCTTTCATTTTACATAATTAGGACCCATTTAAGCTTGGGAACACTTGTTGACATGCAATATGAACTTGGCATGAGCTGTTATCACCGACAGCAGCCTGCATACCCATACACTATTACTGTCATAATATTTACTATTTGTCCATGGTTCTCTTGATTTCATCACATTTGCTTATAAGACAAAAGAAAATACAAAATGCGAGTTTACACCACATACAAGCCAAACTCTCTCGTAGGAAAGGCAATCCCTTGACGACAAGAAAGCAACTCTGGAATGGGAGCTTGAGCTCTCAAAGACAAGACTGGCTGCTTTTGATGAAACAACAAAGGCATCAGAGAGACAAATTGCAGGTGGGTCTTTCAGTGTGTAATAGCTGGAGTCACATTCACTATGAGCTGTGACACAGTGTCTGTAATTGAAGGAATCCTAGGACTTCACCAATACACGAAAAATTGGAGCACTAAATATTGGTCCCAATACAGGTATTTATTAAACCACTCTTCCATATGCCGGCACCGCGATGCAGTCTTGGTGCCCCTTCAGCCACTGTCACCGTGTTGCAGCTAATATTGAACATGATTTTTCATGGTAGAAGGCCTAATGTTGGGGCTGGTTCATTGTACATGTCAAATGAAACTCATCGCTGATCAACAAGAGTGCAAGGAAAAGGACGGAGGCAACACATGGACACATCATTTATGTACTCTTCCTTGCATTCTTGTTAATCGGTAATGTGTTTCAGTCGACACTTGATGAAAGGCTAAATGTATAACAACCATCTTTAGCTCAAGCTTGTTTATTTCTTGGAATATGACCTTATTGAAAAGTTTAGATAGGGGAGCCTTTTCATTTGCAAGCTTTTATGTGTTCTATTGAACCAAAACAAATGTTTTGAGCAGATTTCCGTAAATGCAATGGGCAGAACTTAGTGTTTGCTGCTCTGCTCATGAAAGCAGAGAACGCGGCCACAAATTGGCATGCCAAATACAGTTATCATTTACAGTTGGCATCAAAAGTTTACAGACAGTGGGACCTGAGAAGACGCTAAATTTTCCAGCAGTTTGGGGCCGTAGTCAGTAAAAGTGTATGTTATGTCATTTGCATAGACAGTCAAAGTAATCATGACTATCCCTGAGATTTCTATAGAAACCCATGCATATAAAATCTTGCTTTAACAATGTGAAAATTTCTAGTAAAAGGATATAACGAACCTTTCTTTTTTAGTTCGTAATGAAGATTTCCCAATAACTTCACATTATTTAAGCTGAAATTTGGCGGCGCATGGCACTGCCGGTAATTCATCTGATGCAGCAGTTACAAACTTCACTGAGCACTCTACGAACACCATCAACCCCTGCACATCCATGAGCAATACACTATGCAGGTTGTGTGTTGCAGTCAAATGGTTGAAGGTTGTGTCCGTGCACTACTATGCTGGAATGAAATGAGAACAACAGAGTGGCACTTAGAAGAAAGGTGCCGTCCGACTGTGGTGGTGATAAACTACTGTGCGTACTTAGACAAGAATTTTAGGGTACCATATTATCGTTTATATATATATATATATATATATATATATATATATATATATATATATATATATATAACAGTCAATTTCCTTTTCCATTCTTTTCACGCTTTGTCATTTGCTCACACAAAGCCACATCATCATCATGGTCAGAATTAGTCTATTGGCACTAGAAATGATAAAAACAGAAAATGAAATGAGTCATTATAAAATAAGACACCTGCACTTATGTTCTCTGCAATCGCCAGGCTTATCAGCCTATCGGCAACATGCCAGCTAGTGGAAAAAGCACTGCAAGCTACTGATTTGGTGCAGCTGGCACTCATCGCTGGTTGTCGGCATAAAATTGAAAACTTTTTTTTTTTCACTCAGCAACAAGCATTGTATAAAATCAGGAGCTTGAAGCACATCCCTGATGGCTCACAACACCCTGGACTTGTTGCACCATGACAATAGCAACGGATTAGTGTTGACAGCTGCATTATAGAAAACATGTCTCACTGAGTAGTTGTAGTAGGGAAAAGGGGAGTTAGGAAAGGAAGGGCCATGAGCATCGTAACTGTCTCACTCCTCAGTGGACACCTGAACTGTCCCACAGTCGTGAGAAAGATGCAGGTGAAGAGAAAAGACGCGGGAGAGGAAAGTTATAATGTAATACATGTAAAGCGAGAAGGGAAGAAATAAACTGGAAAAGAAATACATGACAATATGTGAAATACATGAAATACAAGAACATGACTAAAATATACAATAAAAGAAAATGTCGAATTACACAAAAATGTATGTGCAGCAGCGATTCACAGCACAGTGCTGTGCTCTGTTTCATTCATCTATGCAGTGGTGTTATGTGCAGTGCTATACAAATATGTGGCAGAAAACATATTGGCAGTCTTTTAGTGATTCGCTGCAGACTTTTGCATCAGATTCAGCAACTCACCTCCTTCCTACAGCAGGCATTGTAGGCTGCGAGGGTGAGTAACCATTATAACGAAGTAAGTTCAGTTTATCTATAAACTTTGCTATTACAAGGTTATACTGTGCTCTGTATTACTACAGGCAAAAAATCCAAACACGAGGTTGCATGCCCAGGTTCCATGGTCTGTAAATTTTTGGCACTAACTGTACATTCACCTCCCTGTCCTGTTTGAATGACAGACCCCATACGTTTGGCTGCATTGGATGGAATCACCAAGACACGCAGTGTACCATTTCATTGATAGTCAGTACCTTTGTCCTTAATCTTTCCCCCGTCATCTGCACTGCACACCTCAACTCAAACAAAAGTCGCTAAATACAACGAGTACACGCGCAGTGTCCAGCTGCCATTACATTTGCTAAAACACTTTTTTCTGGGACTTCCAGAGCTTGAGAACAATTCCAATGCTGCCTCTCGGATTTATGACCTGGAGCAAGCTGTTCAAGAAATGTCTGAAGAGAAAGCACGCAGTGAGGAAGACTTGAAAGCTGCATCGAAAGAAATGGAGCATCTCACCCTGAAGAGGTCGAACACGCTGGCTGTGGTGTGTACAACAGGTTCCTTAACTTCTGATCAATTGTTGCTGAGTGCTGTATTTAACTGGTGCCAGCACAGTGCAGGTCTTTGCCTTGACAGCTCTTTCACAGTTTAATTGCACTATGGCCTTTCTGGTCAGACAAATAAAAATGTGCAACCAACACAGTAGTGCATAAGACTTAGTAGCGCATAAGACACAGTAGTGCATAAGAGAGCGCACATCTTTTGTCTTTCATGAATACAGACCAATTCACACCTAGCTAGCTGTCCTGCTAACAAAGCTTTGTTTTCATCAAGTTTCATCTTCTCTCAATGCTCTGGTTTGTGCTCTTTCCAAATCAGACATGGCACATGATCGGTGAGAGTAAGTTTAAGTGATGCCAAACAACATGCACAATGTAAAAAGAAGAAAATGTCCAACACTCTTGCACATTATTATACTCCCGGACAACTTTCTGTGACTATGAAGGGAAAGCTACGGAGGCAAAGCATGCACAAGTGAGAGTGCTTCCAAAAAGGGTTCCGTGTTTTAATCCGCTTTTAGCCTGAGGAAGAGGAAACATAAACATCTTATCAGCAACCGGTAAAAAGACAGAACACGCCACTGAGTGTAAAAGTTTACTTATTTTGCGAGTTTTCCCTTCTGTGTCAGGGCAAATGCAAAACCGTCGCACATGGAAGCTGCATCAATTCAGCATCTCTTGCGAGCAACCAAAAGCACTGTCAACACTGCTGGACTACTTGGCACCGCAACACGTGTGCAGCAGCCACGCGCTCGTAGCTTTCCCTTCATAGCCACAGAAAGTTGTCAGTGAGTATAATTCATCAACAAAACTCACTTGGGACAAATAAGGTTTCTAACTACCCTTTGCGCCTGAAGAAAAAAAAATGATGTGGCCATTTACTTGTCTAAATGATCATTTGAGCCTATTAATGTTTCCTCTGTTGGTCAGACCAGGCATGTCAACCTCCTATGTAAGAAGTGCAGTATTCATGATAACTGTCTCTTTCATCATCATGCTATCAATTAACTTGCGAGGCTTATATGTCTTTGTTAAGTTCATGAAACAGAAATACAAATAGCGTTGATGTGCCAGGGGGGTGCTTATAAAGGGTGTGTACGTGTCATGCTTTATGTCATGTATGCAACTGTGAATGCTTCAGGCTTCAGTAACAGACATGTGAATCTAATGTTTGTTCTCTCTCCTGTCCCTACCAATTTGCAGTTGGAGGAAATTACAAAGAAAGCCTGCATGTTTGGCACTGTTTCTAAGAATTTGAGCAGATACCGCCACATGGAGAAGTCAGAGGTATGTTGCACCATCAATAGACTCGGTGTCAAGATTTTGGTTATTGGCTTCTACGTGCACTTTCCAGATGCAAGCGCTGTAGGCTGTGTTCAGTACCAACTGAAAGTAACCACGTGAACATGTTTTACTTGTTTTACACTTGGCTAGCAGTAACTACAGTAAATGCCATCGTAATTATGTAGCCAAGCACAATTGCCGTTCCCATAATGCTCATTAAGAAAAGAAAACTGGAACGGCTTTACACTTTGTTGTGTGTGCCGTACTTCTATATAGTATTGAATACAGCAGGAATTATGCTCTTATGTCTTGGTTCCTTATAGTAGCGGGCCATAATAGCTGCGAGCTACAGGTGGCTGCAGGCCCCGTGCGACGTTAGTGTGGATAGGTGGTCGGCAGCACGCATTGAAAGGTATACGATGGCGCTTCACTGTGGACAATTTGACGCGATTTCATGGCAATTAAATGCGCTGACAGCAGTGAACTAGTATATATTGCCCTACAATGCCATATTTTTGTAGAAAATGTGCCGAAAATCTCTTGTTACTTGAAATTAAGAAATGCAAACTATCAATTAACAGGGGACTAGCACTCAGCCGAACAATCTGTTTTTTGTGCCTGTTTTGCTGGTGTTCCGCCTGCTCTGCTATGCAATATGTGAAACTTAATTAATACCATGTTCTCTTAAAAATCTTGAACTGGGTATAAAAAAATCAGCATCCCTGTACAACTAAATTGAAGTAGCAAGTTAACGTGCATTTTACATTACCAATTGTAGGCATACGTTTGCATTCCTTTTTTTTTTTTAGTGTGCTTCAAAATGCAATCAGTTAATGAAAAAGAAAATATTTGGTTTTACGTGCCAAAACCACTTTCTGATTATGAGGGACGCCATGGTGGAGGACTCCAGAAATTTCGACCACCTGGGGTTCTTTAACATGCACCTAAATCTAAGCACATGGGTGTTTTCGCATTTTTCGCATCCAAATGCGGCCGCCGTGGCCGGGATTCGATCCCGCAACCTCGTGCTCAGCAGCCCAACACAACCAGTTAATGAGTTCAATTAAACTAGCTAGGTCACTATGAGACAGTATGCCAGCTGGATCACCAGGTTGCTTCAGACAAGATTATTTTTATTGCAGCAACACTAAAAAAGCTTCATTTAAGCACAAAGCTGCCTTTGCATGGTTATGTGCAAAGTTGTGATTCTTTGAGGGACTAAATCATTAGGTTTTATGTCAGATTATAATGGCTGCTGTTTTATATGAAGCTAACTACTTCACACTGATGAGCGAAAGGAACTTATAGTAACCGCCTATCAGCTCAGTGTTATGATGTCCTGTGTCTAGAGACTTCTGTCATACATGATCCTTATTAATACCCTATTTTAGCGTTCCTTTTGTAGCAGCGAGTAAAATCAGAAGAGCTCACAATTTATTTGCAGGGTAGAATAATTTCACCCTCATTGCATGAGAACTACATTTTAAAAAAGCCCCTCAGGCTGTTGCATGACCACCAAGCAAGAGTTGCAATTACTTCATTTGTCATGATGCAGTTATCATAATATAGTGCAAAGTGTATCGTTTCCGAGTGATATTTACGCTACCTCATTCATGTTGCAAGGTATCACAGAGATAGCGGAGTGATCAGCACATTGCGGCAAGTTGATGAAGCGCAGCCTTCACGTATAGCTGCAACCACTTGATTTACTTAAAACGAGGTAAAATACTTTCTCTGGTGTGCTGAAAACATAAAGCGACAATAAAATTGGTATGATTGTGGCGAACAAAATATGCGATGGTGATACACTGCATGCTCAACATGGCCAGTCATTGACCTTACTACAGTGCAAGGCTCAATGCTTCTGTACATTGTCGGAAAATGTAGACCAGCATTTACAGCCATGCTACAACCACAGAAGAAATGGTCTTTTAAGATATGGATGCTGTAAGTACACACGTAAACATGTAGGGCCTAGGAGACGAAACGTAGCGCAGTCCACACTATTCATGGTTTGGCCAATGCCCACCAGGCAGCGACTCTGCTCGATCTCATGATCAATAGGGCGATATCCATCTGCTGTTGACAACTTGACAACGTAGCCAATACCACTTACTAGAAGTGAATTTGGGCTCCTTACTTTCGCTGAGTCGCTTGAGGGCTCTTCAGTCACCTGTCATAGTCTTTCAGACCTGTTAACATTCGGGTCTCTTTTCTTCCCCAAAAATGTAACATGCATTCTCGTATTCGTGAGCCCTGTATCGCGGCCAACTTTTCAGAGGGCCTGGATTGAAGTCTCGCAGCTCCTATTGGAAGTGAAAAGGGCAACACAGAGGCGGCCAACACAATTATTTAGGACATTGCACTCAATGACAATGATCGGTTTCTCACTGTTTCTCTTGCAGTGTTTTAACAAATTTGGCCAGCACTCAAAATGTGTATGATTATAGAGCATGCAAAGTGTCTAGTATTTATGTTAAAGGGAGCAAGGTTTTCAAATAGATTTTTTTGTGTGTGAAACATTCTGCTTGCTCTGGGCTATTTTCGGATAAGCCTCACTGCTTATTTGGACTTGTTTTGTGAGAGCTAATAGCTCACTGACCCAAATTCCCGTGGTCGCCCTGCAGCTTGAACATGAACGGCAGCGCCTGCAACATAGGATCAGTGAGATGAACCCACCTGACCTCTTGGCTGGCAGACTACTTGAGCAGGCCTCGGAGAAACTGAACTATGTATGCAAGCACCTCACCGACATGAACGTGACTCGCAGTGTATGTACAGTTGTATTGTTGGGAAGCTTGATCCTTAAAATATACATAGCGTTTCCTTCATGGGCCTCAATGGCAACGAGGTCACGTGCATGCCACCAGAATATGCACTGACGCATAGCACAACCTATGGGTCCCCTTTTCTGGTGTGTTCTGTGCTGTAGTTCGTATGTTGCCATGCAATGAAATGGCCTAGCAGCATGTTGCTTGAAGTAAGCCTTGAGTGCTTTTATTATTGTTCACCTGTGTTCTGTTATGTTCCAAGAATAGTCCACCTGTGTTTTGTTATGTTCCAAGAATAGAAAGCTATGTGATACATATTTCATTCATCGTTTGGAGTCTTCACTCTGTATTTTTGTGTGTGTGCATCCATGCAATGTTGTATTAGCCTTGATCTCCCATCAGACAACTTTGAACATATACAGTATCTGTGCAAACTGGCATGCACTTGCCTGTGCTGTTGCCTTAACTAAGTCATTCACATTGTGAAGTATTTAATAAAAATATTATATAATTCACAACCCAAGCAAAACAATGAGCTCGGTGGAAGATCACACTGACCCCCACGGCCACTTAAACAATAGGTGGCCCGATCTCAGCCATCTGGGTCGGGCCAGGCTTGGTTTTTGCAAATGGCCAGCCTGTTTGCCGACCACAAGAAGGCAGTTGGTAGACGACACCAGTCTTCCATCATGACGACCGGTTAATTCATCATGGCCCACACGTGGGTCACAGACTTCCCCACAATGCAACAGTGTGGCTTGTCTGCGGCCAGCGTTCTTTTGCCACTATTCATATTTGGATTTCTTTCTTTCTTTTTTCAGTCATGTATACAGGGTGCTTCTTTTTATATCGATTTCTTTTAAGGCACCCTATCAGAGGTACCAGCATATTCCTCTTCTTCAACTGGGTTACCTTAACTGGTCAACATTACATTCTGAATAAGTCGCAAGCACGGAAGCATTCAATTGAAAAGATCGCGCTACTTATCTTTCTAATTAATTGCTTTAGGGCATGCATTGTAATGGTGGAATTAAAGCCCATCAACGTGTAGGACCTATTCATGTCAAACAAAATTTGTAACTAGCACCAATATTGAGATATACGAAACCAAAGTCACCAAATGAATTGGTGTCATAATTATTTCCCTCGAGCATTGCATATAATCATAGTGCAGCAAGAAAATAGCTATAACACCAAGGCAATTTTGCTGCACACTATGACGTGACGTACATCTTGCAACTGTTAACTATAATTACAAAATTGGTTCTAACTGAACGGCCCCTGCATGTCAATGAGCTCATTCTTGCCATTGCAACATGTGCGCTAGTACGATTAATTAAAAAGGTAATTGGCATGATTTTGTCAATTACCAACTTCTGCACTACTAGTCATTTAGAAAGTAATGTCCACCTGTTAAAGGTAACCCGGATGAAGAAGTGGAATGCTGGTATTTGCAACAGGAATAAAAATATAGTTTGACATAAGAAAGGACATCCTGTATAATTCGCTATTTAATTCATGCGCTCATTTGCTTCTTAAAGCGTGCTATAGAAGGCAAGCGCTTTGTAGACAAATTATCACTACATTTGATTTTTCGTCGAATTTTATTTAACTATTTAGATACAAACACAACAGAAATCGGGAAACATTTGTTGTGAAGTGCTGAAATAGTATGTTAGTGGTAAGGTCAAACATAAAATAATCAATGACAGTCTTGTATGGGCATTTTAAAGTGTCCTTCCTTGACTTGCATAAGCCCATTCACCAGAGAACTGTGCAGCCACGTCACTTGACTGTTTCTGCAATGGTCACGCTCTGGCATCTGGAATAAAGACAATTTAGTATGTAAGTTTCAGAAATGGGACACGTATAACAATTGTTTGGGTGGTGGATATTGAATCAGATATTTTGTGGTCTCTCAAAATTCTTTAGGCATTGTACATAGGAACAGATTCTGATGTGTCCGTGATTTCTTTGATTTCCTAATACAAACACTAAATACACATCGCATATGCACACGCAATGTTACGTTATTTAGTTAGCCTCAAAATAAGCGTCGCAAAAATATGACGCGAGCGGGGCGAAATTCACCTTTCTTCAATCTATCTCACATGCGTCTCCATAACTGCAATGTACATACGTCGTGCGCACAACATATAACACACTATGGGTACTGCATGCACACATCAGTGTTCTATGCACATCATGATGAACCCACACTCTCTTAACTCGCTTGCCTGACAAGCTTTGGCATGTGAATTCTTGCATTAAATGTAGCTACAAAGACCACAAGGCATTGAGTCTAGACTGCGCTATAAACATTTCGATTAATATTTCGGAAAGCGCGGACGAGCTCTTGAAACAAAGAAACCCAGCTTCAACTGTACTTACGAGCACTCTCTCAAAATTAACTCTGCAAAAGATAGGCTCAAATGGCGTAAATAAGATGTGCAACTTACATGTAAATATGGAGGTACGTAGGAGGTGAAAATCCGCTGGCTGGAAATTTTCCATGCACATTTAGAGCTGATTTCCCGCAAACATGAAGCACAGCGCCAAAGAAACTGTGCGAAGCTGTGCCGATCAAGCAGCCACTGTACACTTTTTAAACCCCTGGTCTCTCCTATCTTCTTACCACTCTTTCCTGTTTTGCCTGAAGTGGTGGAAAGAAGAGAAGTTGAACAGAAGAGGAAGAAAAGCCATTCACATGCCTGCCTTTTGCCGACTCCTTCCCTGTGAATGCTGCCTGACCTGACTGCCACAGACGGTTGAGGCAACCTGCTGCTCTCTGTTCTTTAATTTCCCAATCTCCTCCCCTGGCCGGCACTGCACCGCACATTCTCTGCTTGGCTTGTAGCAGAAGTAAGCGCTTTTTCAACTACCACGACCTCCTTTATAAGAGGAGGAAGGAAGTCGGCACCAGATGTCAAGGGCATCCTATATGATTGGCCAGCGGCGGCAGACCAGCGTGAAGCCAACGTCTCTGGCCAGCCAAAACTCCCACACTCGGCATTATGCAGCCCTATGCATCTAGGCCAGCATCTGTGACCAAACAAGTGCCAACGAGGCCAGCTTTTTACGGCCCACACGCTTCATGTCGACATGATCGGTTCCCAGTGATCTGCCAAGCACTGCCCTATGGTCAGCACTTGGCCAGTTTGGTTGGCAAGCAGCCTCTGTAATAAAAAAAATTCTTTTTTCATCATTCATGCATGAAATAATTAATCAACTTTTCTGAGACATATTTCTTACATTGATATGCTGGCCCATCTGCAAGTTCATGATAATACAATCAGACTTACTTGAGGCAGTATTCACATGCTGGTACAATAACTATGACATTTTAAACATTCACTCCCTCCCCTCCCACCCAAGTTGTTGGGGCAGGGGCAGAGAGGTGGGGGGTGAAGGTCATCACATCAATCACATCAACGTGATGACCTGCTCAGAAGTGACGATCGACGACAACTCAGAAGCCATCAACGACGGGAAGAAGGTGAAGTTGAAGGCAGCAGTGATGAATACTCTACAGATGAACCAAGAATTTTGACAAGAGGGGCAATAGCAACATCTGACACTCTGCAGCTCTACCTCGCATTGCTTCCACAAAGTGTGCCATGAACATCAGTGTGATAAGGTCGACTGAACCCACACACCCCATCGAATAAAGTGCATAGAAGAAAATTTTCAACTTCTTTCACTAAGTCTTTGTGTCATGTTAAATAATGATTTCCTTATCGTGAACGTGTTTAGCCTGCTCTGTTGGAAGTGCTAGTACCATAAGAAACTTAACAAAATAGTACCCTGTATAAGAAAGGATGTTGTAGGTCACAAGCGCTTCGTTGTAAAGACGTTTGACTGTATATTTTTCTTGCTGCAGAGAGCTGAAGAAATGAAGGACAGTCAGAAGGAGCAACAGTTCTGTAACATTGAATTTACCCTGAAACAAGTATGCAAATACTTTGTGGACTTCTTCAAGAGATTTGTGCCTCATGGCCATGCAAAGGTGGTGATCAACACTGAAAAGAGAAATGCTGAAGTGAGTATCTAGAAATTGCCCATTGATATCCCATGCCTAATGCTCATAACGAAATCTCAATATAATCAACACAGATATAACTAATTATCAGATATAACAAAGCAAATATAAAATTTGGTTGGTCATGCTTTATTTTAATGAGTATTCTAATGCTACATAGAAACCGAAAATGCAAGAAATGAGACAATATCAGTTTATATTTGTTTGCTTGTGGCTTCGTGTTTTTTTTTTTATCGTGTGTGTTTGTGTGTTGCAAAAGTGTCAAGCACAGCAATAGAAACTTGAAATGGCACACTTTAGATGTGCGTGCTCTTTTAAACCAGCAGCTCAACTTGGCTGGCTCTCAGCCAGCAAGCCAATTTGCCAACCTCATGTGATGCTGCACCAATATGATCGGCTGCATATTAATGAGTGTATGAAGGATATGTTTGTAATTTGACCTTGTTCATGAGTCACTTATCGACAACTTCCAACTATAGTTTATGGCAGCTTCCAACTATAGTTTATTGAGTACACAAATGCAAGAATAGGCAAAATGAATATGGGAAACTGAGTGGCTTGATTTGTTTCTTAGAACCACAAATAATGAAGCCAGAGAAAGATGGGAATAACTTTTTTTTTTATTTATGTGTCTATTTAAAGAAGAAAAAGGAGGTGAGAGTGGATGAAAAGACCACTTGCTGTAGGTGGGCACCAAACTCGCATCTTTCGCATTATGCGCATTATTCTCTACCATTGAGCTGCGACCCTGCAGCCATCATACCCTACACTTTCTTTTATATTTACTTATGTGCGCTTGATCTAATCCCGGGAGCTTTAGCCAGTGCTACTCATGACCATGGCCAGCACCAAATAGAGGCAACATACATATGCATACCTGCGAGCTCTCCGAATTTTTGTAAAGTTTATGAATTTGGTCTAGTTTTACGATTTTACAAATATTGGGTCAAGCTTTACAAAAAATAAATTCCATTTGCAAAAAGAAAAAAAGAAAGTGTCGCTCTTTGGTCTCCAACGACACCCTCACATGCTGGTGACAGGACACAGAGGGGTACTTGTTCTGAGCAAGCGAATGGGCTAAATCGACTATATAGCAATGTAGCTGAAAAATCCACTGTGATATAAAGACATTGTATTGCTGTTCAGTCTTTGCTGTTCCGTGTTTGCTGTTGCTGTTGCTTGTGTGATGCACCAAAAGGTAAATCATTGTTAATAAAGGGCATAGTATCCGACAAAAGTTCTGTCCTCAGGTGAAAAATTACTGCTAGTCTCTCTCCCCCCTTTTATAATCGTGTCTGCAGGATATTTACGAATTTTAAAGTTCACAAGCTGGCAGGTATGTGTGTGGTGGAGGATGGGAATGGCACTTCATACCAAAGGCATATAAATCAATGTGTACAAAGACAATCAGTTGTCTAACAAGGTTATTTCTGAAGTTCGTGCAGTAATGCAGCAAAGGGGAGAGGAAAACAGGGTGCAGGTGTTCAAATTTGGAGGCAAGTGAAACAGGCGGCTCGGCAACACAGCTGCCAGTGTGCTTTAGTTGCTGAGAATATGTGGACTCTTTTTAGCAGCTTTCACTGATATAAAGTGTCATACAGGTGATAATCTGAGAACACCTCACTTTGAAGTCGACCACAAGACTTTACCCAAGTCCGTTTACGTGCTGGTGATACATCGGTTCACCTGCGTCAAATACAGGGGAACTGCTTTGATGAGTAGTGACTGCTTCTAATCCTCTCTGTTATAATGCAGAAAAAGGTTTATACAGGTGCAATTGTTACTTTTCAGTGCTGCCTTATACTATATTTGCAGTACATCAAAGGCTGCCTTTATCAGTAAGCCTCTTTTAGTGCCTTTGTTGGTCTCCAATAGCTAGTGTAGAGGTGTCTTTGTGTGTTTTTGTAAGGTAAGCAATGGTGCGTATGAAAATGAAGCCTGTCTCTTTCAAGGCCATGGTTTGCAATTAATGCACTTTGCATGCAAGAAAGCTTGCAAAATATGCTTATTAGGAGCAATAATGAGGAAGCTACATTCACTGAACCACTGTCCATTTACTTTTTTTTTAATTAGCACAGAATAGACAAAAGCCCATAGCATTACATAGTGTGTGCTATAAAGAAAATAATGCATGCCACTTGTTTAAGAAACCTTTAATCTCAGAATTTGAGCTAAGTAGCATTTACTTTGTCTTTTGCAGGGAGAAGACCAACCTGAGAGGCAGCGGATATGCAAAGGCATTGAGTTTCAGGTAGCAGTAATTCTCTTGTTTTCATCATGCATTGTAAGTTTTTTTTATTATTATTATTTAATAGTAAGCAAGAGTTCAAAGCAAGTACACTGCAATGTGGTGAATGAAGAGGAAGGCACAAATATATGGAGTTCCATGTATACACTCATTCATTTCCATTTTGTTTGGCAATTTGAACTCTTGGCTTGTCCAACCAGTTAAATATATAGAGAGCCACTGTTGTTGGAAACAAAAGACATCCTTGTTTAGAATGAGATTTCTTAGGAGCATCTGCTGAAAGCTACCACAGAAAACTGCCATGTAAAAGAATGCAAGTATAAATGTCATATACTCAAAGTTTGGTTTCGTTAGGCTAGGTTAAGTAGGAAGTGTGGTGTTGGAGCCACGCTAGTTATTGGTATGAGCTTTATAACATGGCAGTGTGAAATTCTGCAAGCAACTATGGTGTTTTAACACTGTCATGTTCAATTCTTGATACTATATATCTGCTGCTGTCATATCAGATTTCACACAAACACGCTTAAAGTACTTTTTAGAGCAAAAGCTCTACTCCTCAAGGTACAACTCCCAAGGTCAATCTTGGCACATGTTTGACCTTCAGCTGCCGGTGTGCAAATGTGAAGGTGTGACATCACGTGATCCTCTGCAGAAAGGCATCACAACTGTGTTCTCAAGCCTTGCCGCTGTGTACTACGCGACTAGGCGAGGGTTTAAAGGAGTGAATTTATTCCAACGTAGCATGAGCATGCACACACGTTGCATCACATTGCCAAGAACAACAGCATCTCTAGTTCGTCTGACGGTTCAACGCACTGGCATAGTCAACATAACCGGACGCTGCCAACGCACTCTGATGCACCCGGTGTCGAGCGACGCTTGCCCACTCATGGATAATGTCAGACTATAAGCGTGCCTTAAAAGGTGCTTCGACAGCGCTTGGTTGCTCAGTCTCGCTGTGGATGAAGCATGCGCCGGTGTGAGTGCGTCAACTCTTCGCTGCAGGCACCACGCTGAGTCTGAGCACCCTGCTGATATAGCTCGCCGGGAAGAAGCACTGAATAACAGTGTCTAACCATGCTTATCAAATCTTTGGCTCATATAACTAGCTTCAAGCCATGTTGAACCCCAGCTAACTTTTTTTATTCCTCCTGCAAATGAACCAACAGTTTCTGGTTGAAAGAGCGATGCATTTGCTACATTGGTCTAGTATATCTTTTTCTCAGAAGCGCTGACGTTTCTTGTCAGTTTCAGTATGAGAAACATTAATTTTTAATATTTGTCTGCAACACAGCCAACCACATCTTGAGCGTAAAGTTTTGCCCTGAGCCTTCTCAGCATCTGAACAGTATTGGGGATAGTTTTCACATGGCGCAAGATTTTCTCACAGTTCGTGTTTACCAGAAGTGCACTGAATCTATAAGAAACTAAGCAAAGATACCCACACTATAAGCTAATGAGCTTCCTCAGCATAAGCAAAGCATTACCTGATGTGATGCATACCGAATCTTCGCCTTGGTCTTCATAAACAGAGGATGACTCCGTGAAAGTGTCTGCACATGGAACTTGCAGTAGCTAGCAGATTGTTGTGGTTGTTCTTTATTCTTAATGGTTCTTTGCTTTTCAACAGGCCTCCTTCAGCTCGCGCAACATCTTACAGTCTGTGGAATGCTTCTCTGGGGGCCAACAGACCGTGGTGGCCCTGTGTTTCATTCTGGCTATCCAGAAGTGCGATCCTGCACCTTTCTACATCTTCGACGAAGTGGACGCCTGCTTAGATGCACAGCATCGGCAGTGTCTCGCTGGTAAGTGCACCAGTCCCAGCTTCTTGTATTGTGGCTTCAGTGACATTTACAGTTTGGTTTTTATCATGCTAACATTGCTTCCTTGTAAATCATATCAGAGCCGCCAACTTTCAGAACTGGGGATTTTGAAGGCTGGCCATGCAAAGCATAGTTGCAGAGTTTGGTCGTCAATCGTCATGGTGGCTTAGTGGATACAATATTCTGTTACTGAGCACGAAGTTGTGGGTTTGCCTCATAGCTGCGGTAGCGGTGGAATTTGGTGGGGATGAAATGCAATATAAATGCTTGTGCACTTAGGTGTAAAAAAAAAAAAAAAAGATCAGGTGGTTCAAATAATCCAGAGCTCTCTGTTATAGCTCCGGTGTTGTTTTGGGACATTATACATTCAGATCTGTTATAGTCTGAACAGAGATGATTCCACAATTCAGAAAAAGATATAAAACATCACCTTTCTCATGACATGCCTGAAGCCTGTGCAACAGCTAGCTTCGGTGGCTGCACTGTATCAAACACACAGTAAACATATATGTTAAGTATAGTTAGAGTGATAAGTTATGCTCTTCAGAATATCTCAGTGTTTCAACAGCTTCTTTTGCAAGTGTACACAGTGCTACAAAAGGTGATGTTCAATACATGGCAGTCACAACATGTTTCAGGCATCTGCAATCGCTCTTGGAAACTGTGGTACACAAAAGCCATTGAGATTTGTTTTCCTTACTCTAAGAGAGCAGTTGCTGAGAGGTGCAATGTAGACACCACCTTGTCCAAATCCAAGCCCCAGCGACAACTCCTTCTAATAACAGAGACCAATGTCGAGGGCTATAGTTTTGCTGGATGCATCATATGGAAGCAGTTGCAGAGCTGGAAACATATAATGGATGGATGGATGGATGGATGGACGGATGGACGGACGGACGGATGGATGGATGGATGTTATGAGTGTCCTCTTTGGAACGGGGCAGTGGGTTGCGCCACCAAGCTTTTGCTATTATACTGCCTAATGTCCTACCTAAGTTAAACAATTAAAAAAAGAAAAAAAAAACACTATCAACTCCCACAAAAATTTTCTGATCCTCTATTGCGAACTGTGCTTTTTTACGTCTCCATTTTTTGTCGTTTCCCTACTTTTCTTCCACCAATCCTCCAATCGCCTCTTACTAATCCCTATTGCGGACATGTTTACTTTTCCATTGCTTTCGCTGAACCCAAGGGCTTCAAGGAGGCCAGTGATGCCTAAATCGACCGCTAGGTAGAAGTTTTTACATTCTAATAATACATGCTCCATAGTTTCCCTAGGTTTACCGCAGCAAGCATATGCTTCTTCTTCCTTCTTATCTCTCGCTTTATATGTGCGTGTTCTAAAGCATACTGATCTCGCTTCGAAAAGTAATGAGCTTCCCTTTGAGTTACCATAAACTGTTTCTTTCCTGATTTCGTTTTTTTCCTCTTAAGTAGTTACTCATGGCAGGTTTCTTTTCCACTGCTGCCACCCATGAGATTATTTCAGCCTCTCTGACTTTCCGCTTGACGTTCTTTGTTGCTGTGTTGCCCACCCTACAGGCCGCATACTTGCTGGTAAGCTTCCTAGTTCTTTTCCTCCACATTGAATCAATGTTTTTCCTGTACAGATATCTCAACACTCTTCCAGCCCATTTACTTTCTTCCATATTCCTCAGTCATTCTTCATACTCAATTTTACTGCAAGCTTCCTTCACTTAAAAACTAGTCCAGCCCATATCACCCTGCACAGCTTCATTTGTAGTCTTCTCGTGAGCGCCCAATGCGAGGTGACCCACTGACCTTTGGTTCCCGTCGAGTCCTGATTGTACCCCTGATTTAAAGCAAACAACCGCATTTCCAAAAGTAATTCCTGGAACCATTACACCTTTCCTATACCTCGGTGCACCTCGTACCTATTGTATCCCTATAGCGCTCTGTGCTTCATTATGGCTGCCATTTCCCTTCCCCTTCACTGTCATTGTTTTTTCCTGTGTTTCCATATATCTATTGCCTTCGTTTATCCATATACAAAGGTATTTATATTCTGTCACCCGAGGTATTTCTGGGCCCTGTGTCGCCACTGTCTGTTCACTGTTTTCATTGAATACCATAACGCCTGATTTTCTAACACTACATTTCAAACCTACATTGTTGCCTTCCTGTCCACAGATATTAGCCAGACGTTGCAAATCACTTTGCTTGTTAGCTAGCAACACAATGTCGTCCGCATAAAATAAACCTGGGAGTTGCTGCTCTACTACTGTACCCGCCTGTTTGTATGAGAGATTGAACCCGATATCACTTCCTTCTAGCGCCCTCTCCATCCTCACCATGTACATCATAAACAGCAGTGGGGATAAAGGGCACCCCTGCCTCAGTCCCTTGCTGAAATGAACTTTCTCCTCGCTCCTCATCCCTTTCCATTCAACGCAAACGGTATTTTCTAGGTAAATCTCTCTCAAAAGCTGTAGACAATCGTCACCTAAGCCTTCCCCTTCCAGAATATCCCACAAAATGTTGTGATCTACGTTGTCGTAGGCTCCTGTAATGTCTAAAAAGGCCACATACAACGGTCTGCTTTCTGCTTTTAATATTTCAGTACACTGAGTAAGAACAAACAAGTTATCATCCAAATGCCTACCTATTCTGAAGCCATTTTGAAGCTCTCCCAAAATGCCATTATTCTCTGCCCATGCTTGAAGCTTTAATTTGATTGCCTGCATTGCTAACCTGTATATTACCAATGCAATGGTCAACAGTCTATATGAGTGAATTCTTTCTTTCTCCCCCTTACCTTTATAAATTAAATTCATTCTACTTTGTCACCAACTGTCTGGTATTCGTCTATCTTTTAAAGTTTTTTCCATTGCTTTCACCAGAGCTTCCTTACTATCACGGACATCATGGTTTGAGTGCCACCTACATTTCTTGCTGTGTTGAGAGTCTCAGAGGTCACGCTCTGCTGCCACCATAGCTCTCACAAAGTAAAAAAGTTGCACATAGAGTGGTGCCCCGCTTTCCACAAATAGTGTTGCCTTAGCGGTGTGGAGAAATAGCATTACTAAGTTCTGTGGCAGAAAATATAATCAAATTGCCTAAATTTGATTTGCTTGCTTTCATATTGAAATGCAGTGCAATAGTTTTATCAGTAGTGGTTGGATATTTACTATTTATAAAGAGACATAAGTCGCCATCAGAAGCTGGTTTCGTATTTCATTATGGTGGTGGTAATCCTGCCCATGTATACGTAATTTTAATGCGGAGCATTCTTGCCTCATTCTTAGCACTTTGCGGTAGGCAGGTAGGCAGGTTCCTGTCTCACTTCGCTTTAAGAAAAATGAAATAATGTGACAGCTCTTGCTCTGACGTGCCCTGTTAGACTGCACTATCTCCAGGACTGGCCCACTTTGCCCAGTACTTTCCACATAGCAGCTTGTACTACGTAGAAACTCTGCGACGTACAGACTTCATGATTGTCCAAGTTAATCAAATTTTAACATTTCCTTTCCTAAGTACAAATGCCATTGTCGTTTTAACATACCCCACATGAAATAGCCATATGCACATACGACTGTACAACACATAGTTGGTGATGATGTCATAATCTGTATTTCTGTCACTTCCACACTTCCACTACAGATGCAGAACCCAACAGTCGCCATGCCATAGGCTCACATCAGACGGCTGGCATAGAAATCATGCCATTGCCATCATATGAATGTCTACAGTGTGGTTGTCCATTGTGCTGCTCTTATCACAAAAACATACACTCATGACTCACACATACAACTACTCAATGTACGGGAACACGTTGGTCCAAGTGGTATCATTTTGCGGAACCTCAAACAATACTGGATAGCCAGGCACCCGCAACATGCCCAGCTTAGCATAGATTCCCACAGTGCATGGTATCTGCACAGTTTTCTAACAATAACTAAGGTGGCAGTTTGGCCAGTTTGGAGTACGTATTAACTATCTTTTTGGACAGTCATAAGCACTGATCTATCACTTTAGCTCAACCTAATGCTTAACGTTAAGGCATCAAACAATTGTACAAGGTTTTGTACAGTGTGTTGCAACAATTATGAGAATTAAAGTCATAATGTATTAAACTTATTCTAGTGAAATTGTAATGATATCTGATCATTCATAAAGCTTTTGTGATCTTTTTAAATAGTATACTATGCTTAATAGTTGGTAGGGAGCTGCACTAACATTGTGCTTAAGCATTCTTGAGCATTGTGCTTGAGATCACATGCCGAACAACATGGCATCAGAATAACTTTTACAGTAACAATGGGTAAGAGCTCAAAACTGGATTTGCCTTGTCTGTCTGTCCGTCCATTCTTTTATGCTGACAACCTTGTCGTCATCAACATTATTTTGTCATCATCAGACAGCCTCGTCATCTCCAGCCTCACCATAGCTATTGGGAGGAAAAGAAGAAAATGTTTTCTGCAGCCACCATCACCACTGGGTTTCAGACCCATGTATCTGCCACATAATGCGTTTGACTGTTGGGTGTGTTGGGAAAATAATACAAGGTGTTGTGCTGCACACGGACTCAGAGTAGTAGCGCCTGCATATGTATTTCAGAGGTCAGGACAAGCAATATTGTGGCAGACGAGGACGACATTATGTGCATCGTACAGAAGTTGTTCTTGACAACAGGGCAGTGTGTTGCTGTGCACCTCTTCATCATCATGCTCATGGCAACAGCGTGGACAACAGAAAAGAGATGTACATGACAATGATGATGATGAGCCTCGAGCATGGCACATACTCACAATAGAAGATGTGGCGAGTGGTGCAGAACAGTGTCAAAAGTCTTGGTAGAGTCACTGCCAACAACGGCATCACTACAAGCCTGCCACATAGTTTTTGTATAGCTTTTACATAGTGACCCACATGATTTACAGTCGCCAATAGCTTGATATTTGAACACTGTAAACAGACTAGGAAAAAAATTTTTTTCTCAGTTCTCGTAACTAGCAATGCATCATTTCACTTATGACATCAGTTGTAGAAGTAGCTTTGGGCTCAGAGTTCAATAATCCCCAGCCAGGACCTTTAAAACGACTCATTGAGCATGAAAAGCAAGATGCCTTTAACATAGCAACTACCTCATCACGGGCGGCTTAAACATTGATTTACAAAAAGAATCCGTATAATGCTATAATAAAACTTCATACTTCCCAAATGCCACACTGCTGATTTGTCAGGCAGGCAGTTGCTTGGATGTTGCCCTACTGAACGATGGCAACAAAATAATATGGTTGCTTAGCACAAATTCTCAAAACTTATTCCCTAACCACAAGAAAACCTCACAAAGCTTATATGAAAAAGAAACCAAAGTAAACATGATGCAGCAAGGTTGTCAAAATTAAATGTTCTCAAATAACAAAATTTATAACTCGTGGAACAGGAAGCCTTTGACCAAATAGCTGAAAACATGTTGAACTAAATAAATCTAGCCTTTAGACACAGGTGGCCTGAGAGTGCTATAGTCTGCGCATGTATTTCAAATTCCACAACAAGCATTACTATAGCCAACAGAAAGTTGCACACATCATAAAGAAGATAAACGCCCAAATTATTTATCTACACAACACTTCTATTCCTCTGATATCTCAGAATTTACCATTAGCTTTTAAATATTATTTCAAATATTTCTTTCTTCCCTATTTTTACTTTAAAAGGCCTCTCACTAGGTTTGAGCATTGCAAGCAGACAAGTGTGGTGTGTAGATAATGCAGTGACAATCATGCCTGCAAAGTATTCAGTGACTGGCCGGTGTGACAACAGCCGGAACTTAAAACAGAATCCCATGCACCCTTACTCTCAAGGGAGCTCGGCTTCCAACCCGAGTCAAGGTCACACACACAAATACCTCTACCTAAAGGGACTGACAACTGGCCAGAATGTGTTGTGAGACATTGATGGAAATGACCATGATTTATAAGGATAGAATTCAGCATGCTGTTCACGATTTAAGTAGGAAATATAATTTTAAATTGGCAAAGAGAGGCTCAAAAACGAGTAAGTGGCAAGGCCTAGTGATGAAATCATGGTACTTCAAATGTAGTCTATGAGAGAACTGTATGTAAGTTGGTTGTGATTAAGTACAACATAACTGTTGCTTAAAATTGCAGTTGCTATACAATTAGACACTTGCGCTTTATTCTATCCTTCGGAAATCAAAAGCGTACGCATGGCTACGGTAACACGCTGAACTGCGTATATCGTTAAAATTGTTGTTTCTTTCCTGCTCCAATTGGTTTAATTTTGACTGATTAAATACTAAAGCAGTTGGACAGGAAACCATGAAAACACGTAGCTGTCATCACAGAAATACCTTAACACTTCGGAGAACATGAATTGCAGCAACATCGACTTGATAAACAAAATAATACTTTCTCACAATTATGGCCGGACTTGTTGCCTGCCTCCCACTAATGCCGGCGTATAATCACTACCGTGCTCACCTATTACCATTTTCAGCATGCTCTTAGTGAATGACTACATCCTCACTGCAGATTTAAAAATTCCGATAAAAAATGTTCCACTGTGTTTTCTGCATTACCATTTTATGGTAAGACACTCTGACCGGCAAGCTTTCCATAGCATTAAAAATATAGGTACCATGAAAATTGGTTGTCAGTCCCTTTAAAGTGCACTGCCCACAATGTCAATGATTAGGCATGAACAAAAAGAAAGGGGGTTAATTGAGGGGCCCGTCGTTATGGTATGTGATCTAAGTAAATTATCTATTGCAAAGTGTGCAATACCATTACTGGGAGTGCACCACGTAACGAATAAGAAAGAGAAAAAGAAGGAGGTGGAAGAGCTCGTGACATACGGGGTTTGTCCGTAAAGCAATGAGACTACCTGCCACGCGCGCTGCAGTCGCCAGTAGCGCATTCCCCAGAGGTAGAATTTGTGGCAGGGTAGAACCCCCACCACAAATCCCATAAGCTAAGTAGCACATCGGAGGGCAGTCGCATCCAAGCTCTTACGCAGTGAGGATCTGAAGTGGTGCAAAAGCGGTTTTCGAGTTTTTGTCATAGCAGAAAGCGGAAAAAAATGGAGCATCTGCTGGAGCAGTGGTATGCAATTAAATCTTGCTTTCACTTCGGAAAACCTGCATCCGTGACGCTTCGCTTAGTTAAGGAGGCTTACAAGGACAACACTCTCTCAAGGGCCCAGGTTTTCCGGTGGTTCAGCGAGTTCAAGAACAGACGAGAGACCATTGAAGACATGGAGCGATCTGGAAACCCTTCAACGAGTGGTTTGTATGAAAATGGGGCCAAAGTGAAAAATCTCCTAGACTCTGACCATGGTATGAGTATCAGATGAATCAATGAAGACCTCAACATGTGCAAAACAATGGTTGACAAAACTATTTCTGAAAATTTGAACATGCAGAAGGTTTGTTTGAAATTGGTGCCAAAAGTGTTGAGTGATGAACAAAAACAACAATGAATTGACATTTCCCATGAGATGTTGGCGCAGTTAGAAAGTGAATGGAACTCTTTAGATGGTGTAATAACAGGCAATGAATCATGGGTGTTCCAGTACAACCCTGAAACCAAGCGCCAAAGTTCGGAGTGGCACACCGCAAGCTCTCTGCACCCCAAGAAAGGAAGAATGTCGAAGTCCCAGGTAAAGACAACATTCATTATCTTTTTTGACAAGTGTGGAGTGGCCGACAAAGAATTTGTACTTCCAAGATGAACCGTCAGCGTCGTGTTCTACAAAGAAGTTCTTGAGTGCCTTTACAGCATGGTCAAACGGAAACGACTGGAGATTGACGATAATTGGAAGCTCCACCACGACAACGCTCCAGCCCACACCGCCTTCGTTGTGACTGCCTACCTGGCCCAAATAGGGGTTGAAGCCTTGCCACAGCCACCATACAGCCCCGATGTGAGCCCGGCAAACTTTTTGCTGTTCCCAAAGCTCAAGAGAAGCCTGAAAGGTCACCGTTTCAACGATCTTCCCAACATCCAACGGGTAGTCACAGAGTCTCTGAAAGAGGTTACAGCAGCTGACTTCCAAGGAGCCTTTGCAGCATGGGAATTGCATTGGCAGCGGTGTATCGATGCCCAAGGAGACTATTTTGGAGAACTTTAATAATTTGTACCGATTGGATCAATAAATTCTCTTTACCAGACCCAGTCACACTACTTTACTGACAAGCCCTGTTCATCATATGGTGTGGGTGAAGCAGTGCACTGAACAGGACAAAGCAGGGAGAACATAAGAAAACATGCCATTCGCTGAAATAGTAGGAGAAATAATAGAAGCTTTCCACATTAATAAAAGAAATTGGTATTTTATCAGTCAACAATCTGTTCTCCTGAGCCACCGTGAGGTCACCGTTTTTGGAAGAGCAGTAGAATACATTTGTTATTAATAAATATAAATGTGACAGGGCTTCAACGATTATAGCACACCATGTTAAATATGTTGCCTACCTTTAACATCCGAGTGTGCGTGGGTATACGAATAAAAACTGCTTTTTAATCCTGTTTTGCCTATCTTTGACACCTGACGGTGCATGGGTATATAAATATGAAGTGTTTGTTCTGGAATAAAGTAGTTGCGAGTGCTGCAAATGCCCTGTTTCCACGTGTTTTCCCCACTTTGTCCTGTTCAATGTGCTGCTTCACCCACACGGTATGTGGTGATTAGTGACCAACTTACCCAACTTTCCACTCTACTGAACTCGTGACAAACTCGTGACATGGTTCTTCAGCTATAGTATGGGAAGCAGATAAAGAATGGCACTTCTGGACGCTAGTCAAGGCAGAAGGAAGGAGTGTCTTACATTGGCAGTGAAGTGCACTTCCTGGCAGCATGGAATTGCAACATTTCAATTTTTCCTATCTTCTTTAATAATGAGCCAGCCTGCAAAATTCTTGTGGTAGAACGCTCCCTAGACAGCACCCTACACGACCAAAGTTTTCAATGGGGTTTGGTGAGGGTCTTTTTAAAAATGGCACGTGATTCTGAGCATGAGCAAGCCCCCAGCCCCCATTCAACAGCCCTCAAACCACTGGCTTCTTTGTCATCCTCATGTGTTTGGTGAGCACAGTTATTTGAGGAAAAAGCAGGAAACAGCAACAAGATTATTGTCTTCACTGTGGGAGAATGCTGCTGTCAAAATAAGTAAGTTCAGAGCAGGAGAAATTGCTGAAGTCTGTTTTCTTTTTCTCTTCTGGACTTCCTATTTCATTACAAGTGCCTTCTTTCTTCCTCTGTATGCAGATATCCTAGAGGAGTTGAGCTCACAAAGCCAGTTTATCTGCACAACCTTCAGGCCTGAGCTCACGTTGAAAGGCAAAATTTTCAAAGTCGTCCATCATGAAGGAGTAAGTAGCCCTTTCTCCTGTGCTCCCTGCACGTCATCGGTGCAGTGTTTCTGTTGGCGGCGAGTGGGTTGGTATCTTTTAGTTCAACACCAAAAATATTTTGCTGTTGGGGAATGCAAGTGAAAATTCGCTCAGCTCGGTAAACAACTTCGTCTTGTGTACAGCTTTGGCACTTGGAACAGTAGTGTAATCTATTAACACAGATTATACAGGCATGAAGGCTACATGCACATAAAGAAAAATGCATGGGTGTAAAATTTTTAAAAAACGCGCAATTCAATTCTTCTTGAAGCTGTATGAGAATAAGTAAAACCTTGTTAATTCAACACTCATTCATTAGGAAAATCGGATAATCTGGACTTGCCCTTTGGTCCCGGCAGGTATATGCATTATTTAATGCAGTAAAACTCTCGTTAATTGGTATGTGTTTGGCCGCACATCGGTCAATTCGGACAACTCTCAAAGCTCGGTGAGTGCCGCAAATGTGCGACACAAAAGGGAGAAGACGGCGTTAGCATCCACCTAACTGGAGCGGTACATTTCGCCTCACCGTAGTCATCAGTGGAAAATGTACGTGAATGACAGCAACGCCAAAACATCACATTCCTATTTGTGCCTTAAAAGCCTTCACTCTTGCATTTACTGTCGCACTTAGCACCCCGTTGGCGGCATGCCTTCATGACTGCGTAGTCGCCATCCACGCTCGCGTTGACAGAGACCGCGGTTTTGTCTGCAGTGGTTGCGAGAAACAGCAGCTTCATTTTTACTCAGTCCAGAGCTGTCAAGGATGAAGAGCGCCGTTTACATCGTGATGGGTGGCGACACTGGTGAAAAAAAAAAATAGTTGTAGGCCACCTTAATCTTTGACTTAGGTGTCTCTTAGTGGCACTCGCAACTCGGCATTGGTGTTCTTCAGGTTAAGCAAGTGAACATATTTCCCATGGTACGATATGCAGGCAAGGAGCAAGGGAGGCTGAGGAGGAAGCGAGCCCGTGCCACCTGGAGGGCGTAGCCCCCTAGCGAGCGGCACACGAAGTGCACATTGCGCGCCTCTCCGGCACTGATGTCAGAGCATGTAACGAGCGTGCTTGCGCAGCTGTTGCGAGCAAGTGAGCGAGCGTGCAAGCAGCTGAGTGCCAGGTGAAGAGAAGCGAGAGAGAGGAGACGGTGACGTCACACATCCGCTCTGCTAGGCAGATGTTCAGTCTATGCCAGGCAACTGTTCTCCATTAATTAGCAGGTTAAATATCATGCCACCTCCTTGTGTGTGACATCATTAGTGGCGTTATTATTTCCGCTTTCTACTTCCGGATTTCCAGGAATTTCGCCAAATTCGTGCACATGTGGTGGGTCTCTAAAGTCTATGATTCTGTGCTTTGGTGTGTGGTAATCAGTGATTTCTAATTATTCCAGACACTTCAGTAACTCAACTTGTAACTAAACCCGCCGTGGCAGCTCGATGGCTATGGTGTTAGGCTGCTGAGCACGAGGTCTCGGGATCGAATCCCCGCCACGGCGGCCACATTTCGATAGGGGCGAAATGCGAAAACATCTGTGTACTTAGATTTAGGTGCACGTTAAAGAACCCCAGGTGGTCCAAATTTCCGGAGTCCTCCACTACGGCGTACCTCATAATCAGAAAGTGGTTTTGGCACATAAAACCCCATAATTTAATTTTAATATAACTTGTAACTAAACTTGTGCTCTCATATCGCATCTATAATGAAACCCATGAATGTTGTACTGTACTATGTTTTTTTTCCTGATTTATTTGTATTTCATCCCCAGTAATCTCAGGAGGAAGTGCTGCGCAAGAAACAAAAGTGTCACTTGATGCTCGTGCCACTAATAATCGAGATGTGCACAAGCAAAACGTGTCTGAAATGAAGACACGTGCCACGGCTGCACTGCCAAGGAAATCGATTGCGAGGCCTTCGCCGCTGTGAGCGCAAATCAATCACAAGATGACAAGATTGCAGCTTCTGCATTGCTTTTGGGCAAAATTTCTAGAAACAGGATTTGCTGATTCGTTCAGTAAATAAGGGCGTGTTCACATAGTAAGCATGTGTTTATGGTTGTCTTGATACCCTCGATAATTCAACATTTGGTTAATGGACATTTCTTTTGGACCAGTGAAATACGAATTAACGAGGTTTTGCTATACTAGGCCAAATAGTCATAGGGGACTCAGATTATGAAAACAAATTTCCAGATAAACAAAAATGGGTTGGAGTGCATATGGCACTTCCAAGTCCCAACCGGCAGGTTGCTGCTATGCTTGGAAAGAAATGTGCATGATCAGTGCATTACAGAACCAGTACTAGCCTAATTAGGTTGACACTCTGAGAATAACAAAGAACATTGAGTAGGATCTAAGGACCCTGCAAGGAGCAAAGGAACAAAGAATGATAAGCGGGAAGTTGAGAGGCGAGGAAACAACAGCATAGATGAAAGAGCAGCTGGGTATAGCCAATATAGTTAAAGTAGGGTTAAGAGAAAAGATTGGTGCTCAGCAGGTGATGCGATGGGTCATGTAATGCATAGAATGTACAGGTAACCAGTTGTCCACTACAGGATGAAGGCATTGTCATCATTAGCCTATTTTATGTGCACTGCAGGATCAAGGCTGCAGCTACCTCCATTTACCCGAGTCTTGCGCCAGTCGAAACTTTTTGATCTCACCGCACCACATAGTCTGCTGCCGTCCCAGACTGTGTTTCCATTTCCTTGGCACTAATTCTCCTAGTTCATTACTCTAAATTAATAGAAGTAAAGAAATATGATGATGACAATGAGTTAAGTGCCACCACATCAAGCAAAATGGACAGCCAGATAGTGCATGCTTTTGCTAAGAACTTAATTCTGCATGCAGATGACTTCTGTTAAGTTGGTACCGATTATTTCCACCCACATTTTCATATGACTATATTCAAAAGTACCCCCAAAGGTACCTCCAAAGGTGCTCATGTGTGCTAAAGACATCTTACTTCGGATAAATTGAGCCAGTTTTTTATATCTTCCATGTTTAACGCAAGTTTCTCTATGTTATTTTTTATACATTTTGGCACCTGTTGGCAGTAGATGTGAATGTTGTCATATGCTATATCTGCATGAATGTAATGTGTGCGAGCACATATTAAAATCCAATTCTTTATTTAAATAATATGATTATAACATGAACCAACAATTCCTTATGCAACCAGTCATGGGCAAAAAATGCTTAGTGCAGTGTGACTAGCAGGTTGACCAGACGAATGCAGGATACTGAGCAGATTACCCACTCAGAGCAAGCTCAAACAAGCAAACTGGCTTGTTCAAAGACAGCCCAGCATGAAAATTATTTCATTCGAGAAATCAGTCTGGATATCTGGCTCATGTAAATGAAAAATTCACTCTGTATAGTATTTTGACACATGTTATTTTAATACATGTTTTTGAAGATGGGTGACATGAGTCAAAATGGTTGTTTTCATCCATTACAACATTGCATTGTATTAAAATATGGTGGTAGCTAATGGACTATTCTTTACTCTCGGTTTGGCAAGAGTTGCAGATCTGAATATAACTCCAGACAACCTGGCAATATGGCCATAACTGCCTTTTTTTTTTTACATTAAGATGGCTCAGATGCCAGCAAGCCCAAGCAACTGCAACACTTGACCGGGGAAGTTTAAATGACTTGGAGAAAAGCAACTAACCCAAATCCACCTGTAACGCACATAATTGGTTGAACTGGTGATGTGCTATCTACAACAGTGTTATGGTTATGAACATGAGGTGCTTTTCTAATCTGCTAATCATACACACTATAAAACTTGTATTTGTGCAGAGTATGGCAATACGTTTTTATGCTCACAATGGTGCACCCTCGCTTCGATGTGTTTCAGACCAGCAGCATTGCAGAAACAACACGACAGGAAGCCCTGCGTATAGTCCAGGCCATAGAAGCCTTTTGAGAGTCACCGAAATCATGCATCGGATAGTTGCATTCTAGTCATCTTTGTTGGTGCTTACTGACCAGCTGCCATCGCTACTCTCTTTTCAGCTTTGTATGCTTTCACAAAAGCTTCGTGTCTTGCCTCTGCCCCCCCCTCTTTTTTACAATCTATGTTGCAACTGCTATGACATGGTAGATGCCCTGTATTATAAGGTGCATATATACATATATATATATATACATATATTTACTTCATTCTTTAATGACACATCAGACAGCTTTCCCGCATGTTTGACTATGTTGCTGTTCAACTTATTTATTAACAAAATATACTTAGCATCACATTGCAGACAACTGCTGGAGTTGCAGGACCTATTTCATGTTTATTATATATATTGTTGTTTATTCATATTTTTGCAAAAGAGTTATATATTTCAGTTTATTGTTAGCACTTTCTGACAACAATATTGTTAGCACCGTTTCTGACAACTACCCAGTGGGTATGCTTTCCTATATATATATATATATATATATATATATATATATATATATATATATATATATATATATATATATATATTCATTTATTGTTATCATTTTAGTTGTATCTGACAACTACCCAATGGGTATATTTTCCAATAAAAGAAATGCTTCTGCAAGTCTTCGTATTCTTGATGTGGTGGTGATGGTGGGTTGTAGCAACAGGCGGGTTTAGCCTGGTGATCAAGGCCGGCAACTACTCCACCTGAGCATCTCTTGCAGTATCACTGCGTTGTTTCACCACATGTCCATCAAATCGGTCTCTCTTGAAAATTCAATATGAGGACGTGGAGTTTCTTTGCTGGCTATAACTGATCCTTCCGGGAACACAAGGTGTTGTAGGCACACATGTGAAAAGTCCTTTTCCTTTCTTTTTTTTTTTCTTTTTCTTTATGAATCTCCAGGAGAGCATCCCTTTCACCTTGGCATATCGGGCACGACCACAGAGAGCATCCAATGTCTCCTGTCTCGTTGCATATCATACAGTTCAGAGAACTGATGCTCCCCATCTTAAATAACCATGCTAGCGTACGAGCAGATCCCGTCTTTAATCGATATAGAAGTGAGGCTTCCTCTCGACGAAATCTCTTGGTTATGCAGGGCATATGTCGTAGAATCCAAAGCAAGCCAAAGTGATTTTTAATGTCATATTTTTTAAACTTCATTACTCTTTGGAGCCTTGAGTACAACGTGAGAATGTGTAGTTTACATTGAACAGAAAGCATATAGCCTCAACCAGACTTTAATGGCTCTAGCTAGCAAAACATTGCTTTTGCTTTAGTATTGGTAAACAATACATTGATCCATTTATAGCAAGCACTTGTGGGGATGCGCGACTCACGCGCGTCCCCAGATATCTTGTTTTCCCCCATCTCCTGCAATCCCGCTTCGCCGCGTGGCCTGCGTGATGCCCGCGGCGGTCGATGTGGTTGGGGCGCAGTGCGAGAGATGGCGCGAGTGTTGCGTTGCTAACGCCGCCTCACGGCAGGGTTACTTGGGGGCGCAGGGGAGAACGGGCTGGGTCTTTCCCGGCGGGTCGGCAAACAGCGTGGACGTCCCGCGCGCCGCCGACCCATGCTTCTGCGAGACCGCCTCGCGTGGCCACCTTGGAACGTGCCACCGTCCGCGTGACCGTACACGCGAACGACCAGGCGTTGGGATCCAGCATGGGGCAAACATATTCGCTCGCTATCAGGTCGCGGTAAGTCGGACTTCTAGATTTGTCGCGCGCCCATCGGCATGTTTTGTGGATAGCAACTCGGCTAGCACGCATTGATCTATGAAAGGTGCAATAACTGCCCTTGTGATTGTTTGCACTACTGTGTTGTCGTTCCTTTGTCCCAAGAGCACGGGAGGAGAACCCCACACACTAGACTATAATAACCGGATTGTTCATGACGATTCTACTGCATGCTGCTGGCAAAGAAATAGCTGCACCTTGAGCCTATCGTGATTGGTGCCGCTTTCCAATTAGACACCAAACGAATTAGTTAATCAAGCGCAACAAACGTCAAGCACGAGCGGTAAGGGCAGCTTGGTGTGCGGTTTGACTGCACTGAGTAAGAGTTAAAATGAGGCATTGCCGTGCCAAAGCATCATTATGCAAATGAAACCATTGCTCGCCCCAGGTTTCACACTATGCAGGAGTGGCATATGTGGCCTTGATGTACGACCACAGCATAACTCCGCCTCCCCCCTATATTTATTACTTGTCTTTAGAGTAGTAACATCATAGTGAGGTTGCCTGAATACGATAAAAAAATGGCGGCAGAAACCATCTCGAGATAACTCGATGTTAATGCGATTAGCATTGAAGCAATGTAGCAGAACATCGTACTGGCAATACAGACGCGCATCGTGTATGAGGTGTATACTGCAGCAAGTCTCCTCTCGGGCTTCACTATGGAGATGCTGCACCATCTAGCGGTACTGCCATAAGGTCTGTGCGTGGCACACATCTGAATATATATTAAGCAGGATTTTCTGAATACAGATATATGATGCGGGTTTGATTCCGCCCAGCGTCAGATATTTTAAGAAGAAATGTTATTAAAAAGGATGGTCGTGCAGTTTTTGTTGTGGTTATGGCAAAGAAGTCCGGCACGACTGTGGACGACACAAAGGACACCTACAGGAAGACGCAACAGCGTAGGCTTAGCCAGTCACACAGGAACAGCGTCTAGCCCGAGCCCCACTTCAGTAGCGCTGGCCATCAGGCTGCGGAACTCTGCATTGCGCACTTCTTCATTACATGGTATCTATTTTTGTCATTGAAGAGCAGCGTGTACCTAGTGACACATACGCAGTGACCCAAGTTGGCCTGAAAGAAGTTAGATACATCATACAAACACCGAAAACTGCGTGAAGTTCCCAAAGAATGCTAATCACGTTAAAGGATAAAGAACCTGCTGTGTAATAGCACTGTTCCCTGTGAAATACGTTGCATAGGTGCAGAGTCGATAACATTGCAATTACAAAGTGCTTGCGTATGCAGCGATTATGCAAGTATATTACACATCAATACGCATGGAATCTTGTATTGCCCTTGTGCCAAGCCTTTTCGCAGATTGGTCAAAAGACCTGCTTCCATGTGTTATTTGCATTTGCTTAGCAATAATTACCCTTTCACCCACTTGGGGTAAAGTGGCAGAGCCTCCGTCTGCATCGAACTGTACAACCACTGGGGTGTGTTGACTTGGCGCTTCACCGTGGTGGAGCACGGGATAGCTGCCTGAACTCACCCCGGCGGTCAAGTGAGCACATGCGGTGCTCACACATGCGGTGCTCACAAGACTCGCATATCTGGATTCTGCGAGTGACGGTGGTGTGAACCAAGGTATATTATCAAGCTGCTATGCCAACGATGCAGTGGAAGAATTTCACCCATGGACAATTGAGCTTACCCGCGACTGAAATGTCTTGAGCGATAGCATTCTGCAAAAAAAGAAAACGAAACTATGTATCGCACCTAATTAGCCGTAACTATACCGAAATTTGCATATTTTTTGCCCTCATGAACGCCGCAGCGCCAATCACGTGTGCCTGTTGGGAAGGTCATGGCTAGATTATGCAAATCCATAATTACATGATAATGAAGATATATATCTATTTTACACAATGTGGAATCGTTACAAAAGTTGTATTTGTCCATGATTATCAACTGAAGTCACCATGCAAAAGTTTGGCAACGGTTAAAAGCAGTCATGTGACAACAAAGCATAGATAAGTGTAGGGCTAGCGCCACGATCATGTGATAGGAAACAACAACACAATCAAGTAGGAGCGCAATTATTACGCATGATGCAAACACTCTGCGTGATTTCTGCTGCATGAATGCCCACGCAGTGAGCGACGCGGAGTGCCACGTACGCAATTTCGCATCGGTGGAGCTCCTGTATGTAACTCTCTCCTCCAAAATATTAAATGCGTACAGATGCGCCTGTTAGGGTATGTATCTCGGCGATTATGGTGCTCTGCTGCTGATCCAAGTACCTACAGGATCTAATCTGGGCAACGCATCATCCCTGCTCCACAACCCAATGGCAGAACACAAAAACGCTCCCTATTGTCCCAAAGATGAAGCAGCATTTCCATATCATCGTGACACGCTCAGCACTATCACTTTCGTGACCTTCAGTGCATACAAGGAAGATCAAATGAGCTGCGGAAGCAGATATCCACGACACTTCTGTGTGTGGCGGCCAGTCTTAAAATGAACTGTGTGAAAAGGTCTTGGTCATCTTTCGACAGGTGATTGTTCAGCCAACGCTATTCGATCAATTTGCATGTGTGCGTGCAAACGATGCACGCATGCATGCTAATGGCGATCAGTAGCTAGGGCACCATGGCCGCCTGAAACTGAGGTATTGGTTTGGAAGTGTTGCAAGGCACATTTTTTGGCGCACAAACAGAAAGCTTGTTGCATATATGCACCTTCAAGCGAGAAACGCTCGAACTGTAAGTTTTATTTAATGTACCAACTTGATGATTTGCCAATTTACAAAACTATATTAAGTCCACTGTATGTGTTGCTCAAAGGCGTCGGTATAATCGGCTTCTTATAATCGAGGTGCTGTTCCTGCGCACTGTATCACCGCGTACTCGCCCGTAATCATCCAGTCTGGTGATCGCTGCGCCACCTCGCTGACAACAGATTTATCTACACCTGCCACAGTGTTCGACTTAATGGTGCGAAGGGTGCACAGGAATGTCGGCTCGAAACCTCTGAGTGCCTGCTGGAAGGGAACCGATGGGTCCCACTGAAGGTCTCCCACCAGCTTACGGTAGTTGACGTCCCCTTTGAAGAACACCAAGTCCGCCGATTGCAGAATCTTGTAGAGCTGGGGTCGCCGTGTTGCCATATGGGCGTAGTCAAAAGGCTGCGTCCAAAAGATGTCGTCCAGCACGGACCAAACGCCATCACTGATTCGGCGCTGGCATCGCTCTCCAAGTGCCCGCATCGACTCGTGCTTGCTTTCTTGCATCTTCCGCAGAGTCCACAACACGTCGTGGCACATCACGTCCGACACATAGTACGGTATCGCCTTGGCGTGGATCGTCACTCTGGCCACGTAGCCCATCACATGTAGGAAGTCGAAAAGGGTCAAGTCCGCGGACAGCTCGTAACCCGAGTTGTCCAACACGCAGTGCAGCCACGTCGGCTTGCCACCGAGATTTCGTTCGCGAAGCTTACATATGTGCTCCAGCAGCTTGTCAGTGTGGTTGGAAATGATGAAGGGCCGAAGTACGTCAGTCTGTTGCAAAGCATCGGCTTGACTTGACGCGTCGGCACCACAGGAGAGAGACAGGTCACATCGGTTGCCCCACAGAGACATTTCAATCAACCTGCACGAGGTACAGCATTGTCAACAAGGAAATGGGAAACTTAGCTCTATGATTTGTTTTGAAGCGATGGGTTTTGTTTATATGTACTCCGGAATGTTCATCCTACTTTAAAAAAGCAGTGTACAAGACGGGAAAACGTATCATACAATTATGCCTATAATCAGAAGAAATAAAAAGCATTTGCGCTACCTCACATAAGTTAGGTCGGACAAGGGATGTCTGCATTTTTTCATAGTCCGGCCTATTCATTTCAAGTAGCGCAAACAATTGGCCCACCACTAGCGCATAGGGAGCGCTCCTTGATTATTTGTCTAAAGAAAACAAATATATTTGCATCACATTTGTTATAAGTTAACTTCAAAATTTGACCTGGCAGCATCAAAGAGACATGGGAACGGCTAGGGTCGAATATATCCAAACAACATTAGAAATACATACCATGGATAATCAAAGTCCCATCCAGTTACATTGCTACTGTTGCAAGGGTATCACAGCTGGACATACGTGACCTCTAACATATGTTCATTTTAGGCATGCAAAGGTCTATAGAACACAGACATATATATACTGTATACACATAATGTGATATTTCATGTCACAGTAGCAAGCCATATTTGTAGGTGCTACAGCAGTTGTACTATCAAAAAGAAATTCAGTAAAATGTTCGCAGCAGATGCTGTGGCAAAACGTCCACACAGCAAGATCAGATACATCACGTGCACACATTAGTGCACACACCCACGGCAAGGAAGCGCAGCGAATTCATGCTCCCGGATCTCTGGTGTGGCAGATTGAGCATAGTAATTTAACTAAAAGCGTTAAAATTAAGCTTTATGAGAAAACAGACAGAGTAGATAAATACATATATAAAGATTCAGTCATGATAGTTTCCAACTATAATTTGAAAAACTGAGAAAAGATCCTGTTGAAGGGAAATTGGGAAGAAAAGGGCCTAAAGGGCGGAGTAACTATTCATGTGTGGTCCGAAAAAAAAAATATTTTTTTTTTTGGTCATGTTACAACATGCATTATGCGTCATGTGATCAGCAGCGCAATGTGCAATAGCCGCGGCTGGGCTGCCACATTTCGGAGCAAAAATTCTCTGAAAATTTTTCAACAAGGTTTCACTCTCTATTCTGAAGTTATGGTTCCACCTTTTCCTACTGCAATATTTAGGTACCACATTCAATGTGAATGGCATCTCATGCGCAATAAAGCTCGGAGGACTAGCGTTTTCAAAAATCATGTCGCATAATTTTACCCCCCAACCAATATGCCATCTTAAATCGATCAAGAAAACCTAAATTCCAACTACCGGATATGACGTAGTGTGTACATCTCCGAGACGTCAGTATGTTGTGTCCAAAAAAAGGCTAATTCTGAAGTAGAATAAGCATCAACAAAACATTGGCTACTTCATATTTGCAAAGTGCACGTTAGTAGGACGTTCTTTAGATGTTATGTTGAGATGTGAATGGATGAATGGATCATACCTGGATGTTGATAGGATATCAGTGGTTCACTGGGATAAATTCGTCGAAACTGCACTGATGTTCACAAAAGTGGAAATGTTATTGCAAGGAGCGAGAATATTGAGAAGCATAATCTTCCTGCATTATGCCAGACATGCAAATGTAAAATTAAACCACATTAACCTAAATAACCTAATTAAGCCCCATATGAATTCAGCGCGTTTGTACCGATATAATTCTTTGCCTTATGCCCCAGTCACCCGGGCCCATTTTCAATTGTGATCGAACCCACTAAAAGATTAATTCTGGTGTTTTACATGACAAAACCACGATATGATTGTGGGGCACGGCGTGAGGGATTAATTTCGAATTTCTCAATCATGATTGGCTTCCTTCCGCAGCTTACACCATAAGGAGCCAACCCCAATCGAAATGATTTGAGTCTGGCTCGCTCGATTGAAAGTGCCCCATACGTGACACCGGCATCAAAATTTGAGAGCTAGCCCTATATTTTTCTGCAGAGTACAGCACTCATATCTCCAGGAGGAAAATTCAGGTGCAAGCTCAGCTTTCGTGTACAAGCAGCGCGGCAGCACACCTGCGAGCGACCTGCTTGAGAGCCGTCGGAGCAGCGTCGCGGTGCGCGTTCGAACTCGCAGAGTCGATGAGGACACGCACTGCATCGATCGCGCCATCCAGCGCATCCCGCTTGAACTTGGCAAAGTAGTCGTAATCCTTCAGCTTTGCAGACATGTAGAACGCTCCGAAGATGCGCCTGTAGAAGTAGGTCTCGAAGTACAGCCACGGCGCGTCGTACCAGCGCGGCGGGCTGCCCTTGCCGTCGGCCGTGTACTTGTCGAGCACAGCGTTCCACACCGCCGCATCCTCGAAGTCGTCGTCGAGGGCAACCAGCGGCTTGTTGGCGGCGATCTCATCGCGCAACTTGGACAGGCGTGCCACGACGAGCTTGGTCTCCTCACACGCCTCGGGTCCCATCTGCGCGGCCGCGTCGTTGGAGGCGGTGTCCATGGTTCTGGTCAAGATGACGGCCAGCCTCTCTCGCACCGTCTTGTATGCGAAACCAGCGGGGTCCTTGGCGGTCAGCGGAGGCGGCAGTGTCGCCGAGTCCGATTTTCGCTCGCCGACTGGGAACCCGTGCGATGGAGCACCCGACGCGCTGCTGGACATTGCCCGCGTTGGTCTTCCTCGAGCAGTGAACCACGACTATACGATCACTGCAGGACTGTAGCATATGACCGCTACACGGGGAGGCCGTGCTGAAGCCGGGGCTCGCGGCTTTGTTCAGTCTCGCCCATGGTCTCGCGCCATTTATTCTCTCGCGCGTGAGAACGGCGCTAGCTGTTGCTGGCATTGATGGGCGGCCGGTGCAGGTGCAGGCGCTCATGTCTCTCACACTACGCCCCCTACGCCCACGCGCAGCAGTTTAATAGGCTAAATATAGAGGGGCCTCGTGGTTCCCTCGTGTCCTTGTGGTAGACAAAGGTTATTTTAAGTCCTCCTTTATGTAGACCTTGTGGCGGGGCCTCTGGCCTGAGCTGGTGGCGCTCCATGGCGAGCGTAAGAGCCCCCCTATATACGCTCTTAAAAAAGTTTGCACTTTTGGGGTTTATCTTGTGCGGCAACGATAATCGTCGTCTACCTCGCTGGCGTTTCCTTTCTTAAATAACTCTGCGCTCGCTACTTTCCTGTCGAGAATGCAATGTCACGTTGCTAATGTGCGCGCCGTTCGTGACCTGGACGTACCGGACACGCAGCGTTAAAGAAACGACATATGTAGGCAAAATGACGATTAGCGTTGTGGCACAAGGTGAAACCCGAAGGGTGCAAACGTTCTTTAAGAGTGTGTATGCGTGACTCTCCTTTAACGGCTGCGCGCCCGGTACTTCTAGACATTGAATGACATGCGCGTCATCAGCATGCATGGCATAGCATTCTCGACAGGAAAGTAGCGAGCGCAGAGTTTTCAAGAACGGAAACGCGAGCAAGGCAGGTGATTATTGTTCACTCTTAGAAAAATGTACACCCTTTGGGGTTTATCTTGTCCCACAACGATAATCGTCATCCGTCTTGCCCGCGTTTCCTTTCTCTAACGCGGCGAGCCCGGTACTTCCCAGTCACGAACGGCGCCGCGTTATCAGTGTGACGCAGCATTCTCGACAGGAAAGTAGCGAGCGCCGAGTTTTCAAGAAAGGAAACGCAAGCAACGCAGATGACGATTATTGTTGTGGGACAAATATATACACCCCAAAGGGTGCAAACTGTTTTTAAAGTGTAAAAACAGTTGCACCCTTTGGGGTGTATATTTGTCCCACAACGATAATCGTCCTGAGTCTTGCCCGCGTTTCCTTTCTTTAACGCTGCGAGCCCGGTACTTCCCAGTCACGAACGACATGCGCGTTATCAGTGTGACGCAGCATTCTCGACAGAAAAGTAGCGAGCGTCGAGTTTTCAAGAACATCCTTAGAGAAATTTACACCCTTTGGGGCGTATCTTGTCCCACAACAATAATCGTATTCTGTCTTGCCCGCGTTTCCTTTCTTTAACGCTGCGAGCCCGGTACTTCCCTGTCACGAACGGCATGCGCGTTATCAGTGTGACGCAGCATTGTCGACAGGAAAGTAGCGAGCGCCGAGTTTTCAGGAAGGAAACGCAAGCAGGGCAGATGACGATTATTGTTGTGGGACAAATATACACCCCAAGGGTGCAACCGTTTTAAGAGTGAAAGGAAACGCAAGCAAGGCAGATGACGATTATTGTTGTGGGACAAATATACACCCCAAAGGGTGCAAACTGTTTTTAGAGTGTTAAAAGTTCGCATCCTTTTGGGCTTATCTTGTCCCCCCCCCCCGACACACAACGATCATCGTCATCTGTCTTGCCCGAATTTCATTTCTTTAATGCTGCGACCTCGGTACTTCCAAGTCATGAACGGCTTGCGCGTTATCAGCGTGACATAGCATTCTCGACAGGAGAGTAGCGAGCGCAGCGTTTTGAAGAAGGGAAACGCAGGCAAGGCACATGAAGATTATTGTGGGACGAATATATACTCCAAAGGACGCAACTGTTTTAAGAGTGCACTCTATAAATAAATAAAAAAGGCGAAAGGAAATGCGCGCAGGCCATACGGCGATTATTGATGTGTGGCAAAAATACACTCCAAAGGGGGCATATATATATATATATATATATATGCATACATACAGAGTGTACTCTCTACACACTTGGAACCAATTACCCTTTGGGGCTTATCTTGTCCCACAACGATACACTCTACACTCTTAGAAAATGTTACACCCTTTAGGACTTATCTTGTCCCACAACAATAATCGCCATCTGTCTTGCCCACGTTTCCTTTCTTTAACGCTGCGAGCCCGGTACTTCTGTCAAGAACGGCATGCGCGTTATCAGCGTGACGTAGCTTCTCGACAGGAAAGTAGCGACAGCCGAGTATTCAAGAAAGGAAACGCAAGCAAGGCGGATGACTATTATTGTTGTGGGACAAATAAACACCCCAAAGGGTGCAACCGTTTTAAGACTGTAAAAAAAGTTTGCACCCTTTGGAGTGTATCTCTGCCACCCAACGATAATCGTCATCTGCCTTGATGCGTTTCCTTTCTTGAAAACGCCGCGCCCGCTACTTCCCTGTCGGGAATGCTATGTCATGTCATATTGTTATTTGTGTGGCAAATATACACTCTAAGAAAAGTTTACACCCCTTAATTATTGGAGTGTATATTTGCCACACAACGACAATCGTCATCTGTCTTGTCCGCATTTCCTTTCTTTACCGCGGCGAGCCCGGTACTTTCTAGCAACGAGCGGCATGAGCATGATCAGCATGATATATATAGCATTCCCGACAGGAAAGTAAGGAGCGCAGGGTTTTCAAGAAAGGAAATGCGGGCAAGACAGATGACGATTATCGTTGTGTGGCAAATATACACTCCAATAATTAAGGGGTGTAAACTTTTCTTAGTGTGTATATTTGCCACACAAATAACAATAATCGTCATCTGTCTTGCCCGCATTTCCTTTCTTGAAAGCGCTGCGCTCGCTACTTTCCTGTCGGGAATGCTATCATGCTGATAACGCGCAGGCAGTTCGTTACTGGAAAGTACCGGGCTCGCAGCGTTAAAGAAAACGCATCATGGCCGATGACGATTATCGTTGTGTGGCAGAAGGGGCACTCCAAAGGGTGTAACTTTGCCTAAGAGTGTGTGGCAAATATACACCCCAAAGGGTGCAACTGTTTTAGAGTGTACAGTCCAAAAAGTGTAAACTTTTCATACAGTGTACACTCTTAGGCAAGAAGTACACCATTTGGGGTGTATATCTGCCACACAACAGCGCTCTAAAACAAAATTACACCCTTTGGGTCGTATCTTGCCACACAACGATAATCGTCATCTGTCTTGTCCGCATTTCCTTTCTTTACCGCTGCGAGCCTGTTACTTACAAGTCACGAACGGCATGCCCTTTATCAGCGTGACAGAGCGTTCTCGACAGGAAAGTAGCGAGCGCAGCGCTGAGCTCGCTACTTTCCAGGCTTTTTTCCTGTCGAGAACGCTCTGTCACATTGATAACGGGCACGCCGTTCGTGACCTGCAAGTACCAGGCTCGCCGCGTTAAACAAAGGAAATGCGGACAAGACAGATGACGATTATCGTTGTGGCAAATGGGTGTAATTTTGCTTAAGAGTACACTCTAAAAACAGTTGCACTCTTTGGGGTGTATATTTGTCCCACAACGATACACTCTAAGAACAGTTTACACCCTTTGGCTTGCCCCTTCTGCCACACAAAAATAATCGTCATCTGCCTTGATGCGTTTCCTTTCTTTATCGCTGCAAGCCCGGAACTTTCCAGTGACGAACGGCACGCGCGTTATCAGAAGGGGCACTCCAAAGGGTGTAAACTGTTCTATGCTGATAGCGCGCGTGCCATTCGTTACTGGAAAGTTCTGGGCTCGCAGCGATAAAGAAAGGAAACGCATCAAGGCAGATGATTATTTTTGTGTGGCAGAAGGGGCAAGCCAAAGGGTGTAAACTGTTCTTAGAGTGTAGTCGTCATCTGCCTTGCTTGCGTTTCCTTTCTTGAAAAGTCGGCGCTCGCTACTTTCCTGTCGAGAATGCTACGTCACACTGATAACGTGCATGCCGTTCGTGACTGGGAAGTACCGGGCTCGCAGCGTTAAAGAAAGGAAACGCGGGCAAGACAGATGACGATTATCGTTGTGGGACAAATATACACCCCAAAGAGTGCAAACTGTTTTAGAGTGTCCTGCCGTGGTTGCTGAGTGGCTATGGTGTTGGGCTGCTGAGCACGAGGTCGCAGGATCGAATCCCGGCCCAGGCGGCCGCATTTCGATGGAGGCGAAATGCGAAAACACCCGTGTGCTTAGATTTAGGTGCACGTTAAAGAACCCCAGGTGGTCAAAATTTCCGGAGTCCTCCACTACGGCGTGCCTCATAATCAGAAAGTGGTTTTGGCACGTAAAACCCCAAATATTATTATTAGTTTTAGAGTGTACACTCTAAAAAAGTTTACACAATTTGGGGTGTATATCTGCCACGCAACGATAATCATCATCTGCCTTGCTTGGATTTCTTTTCTTGAAAACGCCGAGCCCGCTATAGTTTCCTGTTGGCAATGCTGTCATATGCTGATAACACGCATGCCGTTCGTTACATGGAAGTACCGGGGGCGCAGCGTTAAAGAAAGGAAATGCGGACAAGACAGATGACGTTTATTGTTGAGTGGCAAGATACGACTCAAAGGGTGTAAACTTTTCTTTACACTCTTAAAACGGTTGCACCCTTTGGGGTGCATATTTGTCCCACAACAATAATCGTCATCTGCCTTGCTTGCGTTTCCTTTCCTGAAAACTCGGCGCTCGCTACTTATCTGTCGAGAATGCTGCGTCACGCTGATAAGGCGCATGCCGTTCGTGACTGGAAAGTACCGGGCTCGCAGCGTTAAAGAAAGGAAACGCGGGCAGCACGGATGACGATTATTGTTGTGGGACAAGATACGCCCCAAAGGGTGTAAATTTTTCTAAGAGTGCTATAGAGTGCGTTTATGGACGACGAGCAAGCGTCTACAATGTCGTCTGCTAAAGCACGCTACATAATGGTACTATACAGTTATGGAGGCTGTATTTAGTTCTGCTTGTCCCATGCATCGCAACACTAGTAAAGTCAAAGTCCCTTTATGATGCATTATTTGTTGGCGCACCCATGGAATGGCATTTAGTTCTTTGGCAGCGTTGCCCAACTCGCGGCAACATTGGCGGCATCACGCCGCCAGCGCCGCTTCACTTAGCTGCCTTTTCGGTGTACACGTAGTAACGTCAAACTAGGTTGCATTTTTTTAAAGCAGTGTTAGGGTTTAACTGTGCCACAAAAATTATATATTGTCGAAGTAGCTTGCCTTATATGAATTTTTTAAACACATGCTACACTACGGCCAGGCATCAACAGCAATGCATACTGCCATATTTAATATTGTGTTGTGAGTGCGCTACGCGAGCCGTGCTCTATTCAAGACGAATTTTACGATTGACCCGGATAATTGTGGAGGGCTTGCTGTTAACCTGTCCTTGCATGTAATGCCTACCACAGGTATTTTACAATTCATTTCTTCACTCCACTTCCGTAAACCTTAGCCTTGACCGCGCTCGTGTGGGCATTCTCTTGAACTAGCTTCGCTAGACAGGTTTTTCTAGCTGCCACTGCCGACCGTTGCATTGCTCGAAACAAACCTACTCAATTTGCTTTTGTGTGTAATTGGGAACGTCTAGTGGCGTGACAGCTCCTTCATTTATGCCAGCCAGACGTGTTTTGTGTGAAGGGAAGTTTGTTTTAGGCGACTGAAGGACGTTGCTTCTGCCGTTGCACTGAAAAGCAAAAGTACAATGATCATCTGATATTTTTTCTTAAGTTGTGACGCCGTGCTAATTGTTGAATGCTGTGCTTTTGACGCATGACAACTGCACCTGTGGCCTCCTACAGACTACATGCCACTTTCGCGGAGGGTGGCGATGTCATAGAAATTGTACGGTTGTACTTCGTGCCCGCCATGGTATTCGCAATGGGCACCACGAAAGAAGACGAAGCCGAAGGCAGTTTGACGGCGGATGGCACTGCTACCGTCGCCCCTCTTGCGTCCGACACCGCATCTAAGCTGTCGTCGAGGGATGCGGCCGCGCCGGTGGCGTACTTCGGCGTAGCCCTGGGCGCCGGCATGACTCCCTGCGATGACGATGGTGAGTGTAAAGGCGCGCCCTTGTGTTTATTCGTGAGGAGTGGATCCGACAGGTGTGCGGTCTAGAATACTGTCCCGCGCCCCTAGTACTAGTCTTCTGGCGTTGGCCGGACAGTCCGGCCTCGTACACCGTTAGCGGACATTGCTCGTCGCAGCCTGCCTTCCCTTTTCCCTGCCGCATATGTCAAAAAGATATCCCTTGAAAAATAACTTGAAAGGAAGCCAACTTTCTTTACTTTATCTTTTCTGGCGGCGCGAAAATGTGCTGCGCCACCAAGTCGGATCAGTGTGCGAAGTTACTAAACGCACGTGTTTATTTTTCTTTCATTACGAGGGATTAAAAAAAAAATTCAAGCAGTTGTGCTGTGACGATCAATTTTCTCTTGTGCAGAGTTGCCCTTCCCGTGCATGTCTAAAAGATATCCCTTGAAAAGTAACTTGAGAACAAGCTAGCTTTCTTTATTTTATCTTTTCTGGCGGCGCGAAAATGTGCTGCGCCACCAAGTCGGATCAGTGTGCTAAGTTACTAAACGCACGTCTTTATTTTGCTTTCATTACGAGGATTTAAAAAAAAAGAATTTCAAGCAGTTGGGCTGTGACGATCAATTTTCTCTTGTGCAGAGTTGCCCTTGGTTTTTGTTGACCGCACCCTGGCATTACGCTGTGTCAAGAAGTACCGAGGAGCTCGGTTTAAGGCATTTAGCTCCAGGGAGGAAGCTGCAGCATTTAGCGTTCAGCCAGCAGTGACAGCCGTGGAAAGCACAGACACACCCGACTCCACAACAGGTAGGTAGCCAGGGGGTCTGTTTATGAAATTCGAGAAAGGCAGCATGGATGCAATCTGGCCTGCTCAGCTTGTTTCTTCCTTCTTTGTTGTGCTGTACCAGTTTTAGAAAAGGGAAAAGTTGTCATGGATCCTAAAGCATTGCGAAGGTATAGAGAAGTCCTGTACATGTTCCTTAGAATGTTTTACAGTTTGAGGAAGATTCTTTCCTTGTCAGCATACTTGGAGCAACAGTCCAGGAAAGGTGGCGTTCCCAGTTCTATTTCCAGGCCTGTGCATTTACAATCTTCGAGGGAGCTGTGTGCGTTTCTTTTGACACCAAGGATTCCTCTAAAAGGGTGGGGGGGGGGTTGGATTGACCCCCAATATCACACACACACACACGCGCGCACACACACGCATGCACACACACACACACACACACACACACACACACACACACACACACACACACACACACACACACACACACACACACACACACACACACACACACACACACACCCCAAAAAATGGCAGGCAACAAAGCAAGCAAATTTGCCCAACTAATGGCACACTGATCATTGTTAAAATGATGGTCACAGTGCTATGTGCACATGTGGATTCTTGTCCCTTGTGAATGGTTTCATCACGAGAGCCATGTCTACATTTTCCATGCTGTGATACAAGAAAACAGTGCTTTTACATACTGTCTTAAAAATTACTATGTCACCATTGGTTGGGCTAACTGCCTCGCAGGAAAGCTAGCTTTACAATTATGAAAGGTGCCTATTCAGTTTCCCTCCTTCTGCCCACCCCTTGTTTCATGAATGCTTTGACCCTTATCCTAACTTCCTTCATGAGGGTGAGCCTTCCCGATGTTGTTCGCGCATGCCTGTTGAAAAATCATGGCAGAAATTGTATGTAGAACATGCAAATGAAACAAGATTGAGGAGCTCTTCTGTGTGTTCTGTTTACTTTCTGCCATGAAGGCCTACTGAATGCCCCAGTTTTCTGCCATATGCAGATGTGCTTTTCTTCTGCTTTCAGTGGCACTTGTTGGAGAGAAGAGCAGCAACTACAGAGCTCCAAAAAGCCAAGACCTTGTTCAGCTCCGCAAAGCCATTGAAGCTGGAGATGCCAACTTCTTCAGACAAAATGTCTGGTCCAATCCTCGCTACCTTGTTGGAAGCGGCGACACTCCAACCATCCTGCAGGTGCTCCTTTTCTTTCATGTGCATCTGATACAATTTAGCTATCTATAGGAATAGGGAGGTGTCTGTTTCGGCACCTACCCAGTGGCACATACCCATTCTGGGGGACCGGCCAAAAATTTTCGCATACCCAGTGCTACGTGCCCAGTGTCACTTTTTCAGTATCCAAGTTGTATAATTGGCAAGACAGCTGCAGCTAGCACCCACAAAGTGGGAAAATGACTAAGAAAGGTTTGCTTTAAAGATATGACCTCAGGGTGAACCATTGGTATGACAGTGAAGTGAAGGGAAAGTGCTTTCTTACACTGTATAGCATGAACACACAAAAGCAGGCAAATGGTTGTTGCTGGCAATGCAACTGCATTACCAGCAGTTTGCTATTATTTTTATGGCATGCTCACTGCCATGCTCATTGCTGTGGCACTGAGTACCTTTGCTGCGGAATAAGCTAAGCACTCTTTGTCTGTTAAATGTGGTTAGGCATCACAAAGATTTGCTGCCCACCCCCTTCTTGATTACATCCTGTCCACATTTGCCCCCTGAAAATGATCTGGACTTCCGTATGCAGTCAATGTAGTGCAGATGTTCATCTGCTGGAATAAATGCATTGTGTGCAGGAAGGATACCGGTACAATGCCCTGCACGTTGCCTGTGCCAAGCGGCAGCCCGCACTGGTGCAGTTGCTGCTGGACACTCTGCAGGATGCACACTTTCTCGAGCTGCTCTACCCCGATGACAGCATCGATGTGAGGAATCGGCGCAAGGTGTTTCTCCTTGACCTGTACCTGAACACGCCAGACAAAGGGGTGAGATGGCGCTTTTCTTTAACAGCCGTTGTTTCTGTAATCTTTTGAACGTAGAGTGTCATCTATGGCATGAACTGCAACGGCCTGTCTGGCTCATACTTTACAAAGAAAAACATATAGTATAGGCAACTGGCAGTGAAATTTAACTTCTGTTAAATTAGTTATAAATGAGGACTATATACCACTGAAGCAATTTCGACAAAGACCCAGGCCTGGTAATCGTATAATTTTCTTATTGCCAGCCTCTAAATGGCTATGACCCAAGTTCCAGCCCATCACCACTGGGATTTTTCAACTATGGCCACTGCATAACCTCAAGGGTCATGCCAAGAAACTGCCTATTCTGTCATACACCACTTTCTGCTTGAAGCTAAACATTTCGACAGAATTAGATGTCTGGTTGGGAAATTGATTAGGACTTTCAGCAATGTCAAAATATTTAGATTCAAGTCTATATGTGCACAGACTAGAGGCAGTGCAACTTGCAAAGAACTATATAAAAGCCATGAAAGGAATATCCACCTTCGAGACTCGCCTAAACTTCACCCAGAAATGCAAAGACAAAAACATCGTGCCACGAAGTCTCCAGCTACGCCAACCGATCAACACACCGGAAAGCCGGGACATCGTTAAGAAGGCCCAGCAAAGATTGGTGACAGCGCGGATGAACGACTGCCACACAGTGATTCGGAAGAAAAAGGAGACACATTTTTCGCCATTAGGCAGCTTGAACACCAGGTACCCCATCTCTTTTCGTCAATTGATTTGTTTGCAAAGGCCATCGCGTCTTCAGAGGAAATGAAACGCCATGAAACGCAGAACAAACTCTCTTCCCTAAACAATGAAATCGAGAAATCGGGAGTGTTAAACAAACACACAGTAACGAATTTATCATCGAGGAAGCTCACAACTGAAGAAACTTCAATCCTGGCAGAAGGTCACAAATTCAATGTTACCACAGATAACCCATCCCTCCCCAAGATGATTGCCGTCCTGGAGACTGGCATCCAGCAACTGGACCCCAAAGTGCGGGAACAGGTCAGACTGAAAGCAGTCAGCATAATAAGGTCCAATAACAACCGCAGAAGAGAAGGAACCTTGTCTTCTGATGAAATAAGAGCACTGAGAATACTGAAACAAGATACAAGCGTCGTAGTCCTACTGGTGCAAAAGGGGAACTCAATCGTTGTTTTGAACTTACAGGACTGCGAGGAAAAGGCGTCCACCCTACGTAACAGCCAAGACTACGAGAAACTAAAGGACCCCACTATGAGAACCCAATAAGTGCTGAATAAGATGCTGGTTGAAATATTCTCTAGACACCCGAATTCTCAAAATCTCAACCTAAAATTAATGTGCAGGAACGGATGCGCCCTAGCATTTTATGGCTTGCCAAAACTCCATAAACCTGGAATCTCCTTACAACCAATCGTAGACTTTTCGTGTTCCCCACTGCGATCACTATCCACATATATTTGCACCAGGTTATATTGCCACTCACCAGAAGGACAGCATCCCACGTGTGCGACTCCGAGAATTTCATTAAACTCACATCAAAGGTACGTATCGAAGATAATGAATACCTAGTCTCTTTTGATGTGATCTCTCTGTTTACCAGAGTACCCATTAAGTTGGCTATTTCCGCAACTGGAGACACCCTGGAACACGACGATACGCTCTACGAAAGAACCTTCTTGAGTGTAGACGAGATCTGCCGCCTTCTTGAGCTGTGCCTGTCAAATGCTTACTTCACATTGAGAGGCAGCTACTACTGGCAGGCTAAAGGAACTCCCATAGGGGCCTCAATTTCCGTTGCCATGGCTAATTTTACTGTGGAGAATATCAAGGAAAGAGCTCTGAGTACCTTTTCTCTGGAACCAAAAGTTTTCCTCAGATACGTGGGTGATTGCTTTTGCATCGTGGAGATGGGGCAAGTTGAAAACCTGCAGAGACACTTAAATTCTATAGATCCGGATATACAGTTCACATATGAGCACGAACAGAACGGATCGCTTTCATTTTTAGAGGTAGAAGTTAATGAACAGACGGCATTCTAAAATTTTCTGTCTGCCTTAAACCAACCCACACGGGCTGCTCCTTTACTTTGAATACTACCATCCGGCAAACCACAAGGCATCTGTTGTAAATTCTTTATTCAAAGGAGCCAAAACTCATTGCTCATCGTAATCAGATCAAAGAAAGAAAAGAAAATGGTTTTCAACAAACTTGAAAGGAATAGCTACACAGAGGACTTCATTCGAAAAACAACATGACAATGACAAAAAAAGAAACTAACTACGGGACTTGCAACCGTTGACTTCTCCCCTACCCTAGAAACGAGTGTTCATCCCACGCGTCAAAGGTACTAGCGATGATCTCAGCCGAATATTGAAAAAAGAAGCCCTCGTTGCGCACAAACCGATAAACACTTTCAATATCCTCCTCCCTAAACCAGAAGATCGTCCACCAAAAGAAAAATCTCAAGGTGCGTCTGCAAAATCAGCTGTGCCGACTCTCCGGCGTCATACATCAGGGAAACCAAAAATCTAAAAGGAAGAACCGGACAACACGAGAATGCTGTCAGAACATTCAACCGAATACTCAGTGCCGTCGCCGAACATTCTGAAGACGTTCACCACAAAATTGCTCAAACAGAGACAGTTTGCTCAAACAGAGACAAACTCGCGAAAAAGGCTAGGGTACTACTGGAGTCATGGCACATTCAGAATATGGGGGTAACAAACCGTGTGAAGGGCAACCTACCCTATGCGTACATCCATGGCCTTGGCAACATGACGAAAAGAAGGAAAGGACGCCCAGCCAGGTAGATCCCCCCACGAGGTCACCAACACCAAAACATTTGTGCTCCCCCATGTTCCCCCCTCCGCACCTTTCATCAACCACACTCCCCCAGCATTGGTCATCCCAGCCATCCTCCCTTTCACCCCCCCCCCTTCCTGTCTGTCAAATGTCTCCCCCACGTTCCACACTCCCCTCCTTTTTATGAAGGACCCTTTAAAAGCTGCACACCTCCACCCCAGAAGAATACCCCCCTGAAGAAGGTGCAGAATGTTCTCCAAAAAGTCGGGCTAATGAAATTCACTTATTTGGTTGGAATCAGTCTGAAAGTCCTAACTACTTTCAGGAAGCTGCAATTCCAGCATTACATTCTTTGTGTGTGTTCTTGCTCTCTCTCTCTTTTTGCAGTTTCACTGTCAAGAACAGCAATTTTTGTGAGCTTTTTATGACTCTTCAAATTGTACTTAAAACGTGAAATTTTTCTCTGAGGCTACTCTGTCTACTATTTTAAACTGGGCTTTTTACGTCATCAAAAACTTTGTTGCAGTTTGCCTTTTAAATTGTCTAGGCTGGTGCAGTATGTGCTTTTGTGAAACTATGCTGCTACTACCTGTATGAAGGTCGTGCAAGCAGATGCCAGAATTAGTGTGACTTTGATCGACATATGTTAATATGTCGATAGTAACATGACATAGTAAATGAAGTAATGTGTATGAAAAACTGGGGGCACTGCCAGCCGTTAGCCTTGCGGGGTTGGCATCACCATAGTGACAATGGTGATGCCAACCCTGCAAGGATAAGGGATAAATAGGCGACTATTAGTCACTTGATTTAATTTTGGCAATTGGTGATGTAGAAGACATTTTGGCTGGAGTGAGCTGGAATTCTGGCTAGAGTGCAGTAATCTGATGTCATGGTCATATGAACATATGAGTGTTCTGTTTTTGCATTATCGCCAAGTATTTGTGGAACTGCATCACTTCTGGTTTCCGAAAAATTGGTTCTAGTGCTGTGAAAGTCCACAAAGTTGAGGGAGGTTCACAAAAAGGAAAATTATCCTCCACCTGACTGTAGCAGGAAGCCACAAAGGAAACTTTTACCACTTGGTCAGAAAAAAAGCTTTGCAGTTGAAGAAAAAAATTGACCAGCTCTGTTGATCGCACCCAGAACCAACACCTTTCTGAGGTGGTCGCTTTACCGCCTGAGCTAACCAGGGGGCTAGTGAATTGGAGAGTGAGGCCGAATTAATCGTCAACTTGAAACACAGGGACACTGCTGGAAAGTTATCATGATTTGGTTATGTAGTGCAAAATTTTCATAAAACTCATTCCCTTTCTGGGGGAATGATCATTGTCCTTTTAATGAATCCTAATTTTTGACGCCTTTCATAGAACTGATTGGCCGCACAGTATCCCTGTGCTTCGAGTTTCAAAGTTTTTGCAACTCTTGTTCTTGTCTCTCCTGCTTGGTCTTGCAACTATTTCAGAAATGCATTTGTCTCAGCATCAACTTCAATGTCTCTCTACTCCTGTTCTAGAGAGGCAGAGCATTGTGGGTCTTTTTGGATTCCTTGAATCGTGCAGAAGCCATTGATGCCCTGTTTAGCGAAATGTGAGAAACAAGTTTGTCGAAAAATTCCTTGTAATGTAAGCAAAGTAGCGTAAAATTACAACAAAATGAGACAAACAAAAATGGACTTGGTATTCAAAATAAGCGTATAAAATTACATGCCTACAAGTTTTCAGCACCATAACTCGAAGAATAAAGATTTCTTATAAAGAATAAAGACCTAAATCTTCCCGTCGTAGAGTCCGCTGTTCTCCAAGAGTTACCATAGGAATCTGTAGGGTGAGTCTAACTAACAGCTCTTTCTGTTTCAGCGTTGTGAGACACCGCTTCACTTTGCCAGCAAGTTTGGCTGCTATGAAGCAGTCGAGCTCCTTGTAGCATTGCCAGAGTGTGATCGAAACAGGCTCAATAAGGAAGGACAAACACCACGCCAGGTCAGTACTGCTTAACTGCACACTTTAGAAGTTCACCATTAAGGTAATAAACTGTAGACATTTGGTAGCACTTTATAGAACAACTCTTGCAATGTACTTACATTAGAGTATTTGTAGGTAAGTGTCATGGGGTTACACTAATTTCTGGGTCAACTCACGTGACTTCCACCCAGCCCTGTCCCTAAAATGTGTACTTGTTTCGCATTTTTTTACTCATAATGCTAAGAAAGGAGACTTATGGACACTAGAGAGCTGGAGACTGCTCTTATTCACATGTGTAAAAAAAATATATTTAGAAAAGAAGACACAGAGGACGCGCTCTTTGCATGCATTGCATTGAGCCTCTTGTTGGTATTCATTGCATGTTTCAAGCTCAACAACTGCCAATCACTGTGACAATTCCAAAATGTGCTACATTCATCATGGCAAGTTTTCTACTACCTGAAATGATGGGCCACATTTTGGCAGTGATGCTACAACGTTGAGCAACATAAATCTTGTACTGTGAGCACATTATGTGTAGAGGCAGAGATGTAACGTTGATGTTAACATTACAATAAAAAAAAGATTTCAAGCACTTTCTGCAATTTTCTCATTGACACTTTTCAAGTTGATTAAATAATTAGGACAAATTATGTAATTAGGTATAACAAAAAAATAATGTTGGCATCTTCAAGCGACGGCAAACATTACCTTGGTTCTGTCCAGCTATGGGGCATTCACATATTTTTAAACTCTGGCTAAAGCTAACTGGGACACCCTGCAAATCCAATTCATGTTCTTCACGTTCTTTTTTTTTAATGTGACTTTGTCTGCTAATCTGTTCTGTCTGTTCCAGATTATTTGCGACCGGCTGCCATCTGCAACTGCAGACTTGAAGAAGAGGATGGACTCATTGTTCGAAGGCAAGCTTACGCTCACTTGACAGTTTCTTTGTGCATTTACCATTCCGGCACCTTCTGGACAGCTCCAAATGCAGCATCGCCTAATTCTATGAACAGGCTCAGTGTTTCGTTCTGCTTGCTCTATTTGAGATTTGAGCTCCGTCTAGATGTGACACCGTTGAAATATTGAGTCCAACTGCTTTCATAGGGGCCATATCCTCGGCCAATCACTCTTGGCAAGATAACTTGCTTCACATGGATTGTCTAAACCAGTCCTAGAGAATGTGACAATAGCCATAAATGTATCTACCATCAGCTTTCTTTTAATGGGCCCCTCACCAAGTGCAATTGCGTATTTTATTTACACATTAGCAGTTGTGAGTGCTGTCTAAGGAGCATCCCACTGCAATAATTTTTCAAGCTTCTGCAAAGCACTGCAAAATCTGACAACCATATTTACCACTGTAAAATGCGCCAGGTATAAGAGACAGACCAATTTGTGATGGGGCACCAGCACACCATGATGTTTCAGCATATGCAACAGCCTATCAAACGTGGGTCTGTTCTTATGAACGGGCCCATCTGCACTGGTGCATGGAGTCCCGCTTCCTCTTGTCCCTTGTATTTCATTGGCTGCCACTTCCAATCGCACAGCCTGCAATCCCATTCTTGTACTCTCGTGGCAAGGCTTCAGTGCTGTCATTTCAGCCAGAGTTTGTGTGTGAAACGAACATAAAAGCAGAAAATTAGCCTTTGGTTGTGCTTTCCTCTGCTAATGACTTGCGATTTTCTACAGAACGGACAACTTGGGCTAGTTGGTGGTTGTCCATCTGGTATAAAGGGGTTATTGCTCTAGAAACACACAGACAACAGGCGTAGAAGTGGACAGGACGCGCGTAGTCCCCTGCACGCATCCTGTGCACTTCTTCCGTCGTCCGTGTGTTTTTGCACAATACCTCCTTTCTACAAGATGAATAGTGCAAAGAGTTGCACAATTGAAGTCTGGAACCCTGTCCTGATGCCTTTAGTGCCTCTTTAGTCAGCTTCTCTTGCAATGACTCACTGTGGCATTCTGCTTCTAACCATGAAGTCGTGGGTATGATTCCCAACCATAGAGGCTGCATTTTGATGAAGGCAAGATGCAAAATTGTTTTTGTATAGTAGAACCTAGTCTTTCAAGGGACCACGGAAAACAGATTAAGAGGCTTTTGTTAGGAATGCTGCAAATCGCCACAGCAACGTCAGAAACAACTCAATAGCTGGCAGTGCAGTTATTAGACGTCTTGGCACGTTTACTGCAACCGGGAACAGCGCGTGCACGCATGTGTAATTAAAGGACACATACAATTTTCCATGACAGTGGCCGCTTTCCACTGCAATATTTTGCTTATGCTTCACTGCATGACATGGCTTTATTGCAGCAAAGCTGCCTAAAGATAACCACCCATTATGCACTTCTACTGGCCCTAAATAAATGTAGCCCTGTGCTTGGTTCGCAGTAGGTATTAACCATGCACACGTCAGTTACATTGCAAAGTCTTCACCAGCTGCTCTGTAAATGGTTTCTTGCATTTTCTTTTGATGTTTCTAGAAGCTTTGGTAGCTTGTTGCACCGTGTACATATGCAACACCAGATACCGTATTTACTCGCATAATGATCGCACTCGCGTAATGATCGCACTCCTGAATTTTGTCGCCAAAATTAATTTTTCTTTTATTTCCCGTGTAATGATCACACCCCGAACTTGGCGCAGCGATATGTCGTGTGCCAAGTCTAGCTAATATTGATCGCGCTTACCATCTGTCGAATGCTACGCGAACGACTTTTCAAAACAAACCAAGCGGTCTGCACGCACCAAACATTCTTCATAGCTATGATCTATTGATCTATTCCTTAATTTGGCAGAACGCCTGTTTGTGCCGGTGCTGCGGTCTGAGGACAACTCGATGACACCGACAGTCGGGGAGCCATTCTCACCCAATGCGTCGCCCATGCATGATAGTCCTGTGACGAGCCCGCGTGACACCTCACTTACTATCATGGCCACTGCAGGACCAATGTCTCCGACTGAGGTACTGTATGATTGCGCTTCATTCCCTGTTTCGTGGGGTTATAATTGGTTTACCACAATTACAGCATTATAGCGTGCATCCACTTTTTATTGGTTCACAGTGAAAGGAAAAGACACTCGCACTGTGCACTTAAATCTAACGTCCACCAGCTTTCATAAAAAAATAAAACTGTGCAGATTTTTTACTGTTGAAACTGGAAAAAGTTAAAGCCTGTCACCTTCACAGAATGTCACTTTATTTACATTTGATGTCCAGCAGTGTCACTCTCTACCCCTGTCTGTGGGTCTTGTGGTATCCCCCGTGCGATTTATTGCATTTTACATTCCACTTTTTATTTTTTTTTTCAAGTGGCTCCTCAACAGTCGCAAACCAGATGGTTGCCGATGCCTCGATTAAGCACGTCTCAATTTTTCCTGCAACTTGTATACGTCTCCAAAATGGTGAAAAAATATGTATGCAGCTTAATTGCAGCAACCTTAGCATGTGAAATAATGTGTAAAGTTGTAAATGAGCTTTCATAATGGAAGCTGCATTTTGTTGTCGCCAACATGTGCAAAAACTTATTCCATGCCCACTATTTGCCATCTCGTGATAATGGTGATGATGCTGTCTCTGGAGGTAGGCTGTTGCCATGGGATTAATACAGGCGGCTGTTGCTAACAGCCATTAATGCAATTTGCATTTTCTGTCCAATTGTAACACGCAGGCAATTTTCGGATCCTTTCTTCTTTTTTTTTTTTTCAAATATGTTCTGAGCTTTATATTCCCAAATTGAAGAAGTGCAAGCTGTTGGATACACACATGGTGCTTAAAGTTTATTATCTACAGTGCCACAGGACATGACCAGAAATGCAATTAGATAGGGTTGACCATCAACTTGAATTCCTCGTTCCACACATTTAACGCCGTTGATATGACTGGCCCAGCTTTTAGCAAAAGCTTCACAATGCAGAATTTCAAAGTGCAGTGTTTCGAAGGCTGTGGCATTTACCAGTGTGAACATTGTGGGAACACCCAGCAGCCATGCAAAAGCATGGCAGATGTAACCTCTGTCTACTGCAGGACATTTACCTGTATCCAGCTGCTTTCTGTGATGCTGACGTGCCCCCTCCCCTCTTTCTTTATTTGTGTCCCGACACCTTCTGGTTACCTTTTGGAGCCTTTACCGGCTTGGCCTCCGCACTAGCTGCCCGCAAAGTTCTCGCATGTCCATTACGTTTTCATCGGAGCCATTGAAAAGTATTAAATGAAAAGTAAACGAATCGGCCACTTGCATTTATTGTTGAGGCGCTCTTAGCCTCACCAGTGCATGCGACACCATTTTGGATCACCTGCCTTTATATTCCTCTGAGTTCTTTGAGAGCAGTAATTTGAAGCAGCAATGAACAGGTTGCAGAGACTCTTTCTATAACGAGTGATGAGGTTAGAAGGGCCTTGCAAGACATGAAATTGGGAAAGTGGCTGGAGAAGATGGAATAAGAGTCGATTAAATCATAGATGGAGGAGCCATAATGCTTGAAAAACTAGCGGCCCTTTATACGAACTGTCTATCGACTTCAAGGTTCCCAGAGAACTTGAAGAATGCCAACATTATACTAATCCACAAAAAGGGAGATGTTAAAGAATTGAAAAATTATAGGCCCATTAGCTTACTCCCAGTCTTATATTAAATATTCACCAAGATAAAACTTTTGTTATCCTGGTGGGCTGCCACGACTGTAAAAATGTGTCGGCATGCTTGGGTGGCATTCTTTGTGTTTGCATATCCCACAGTGCCTTTCAACCTTCACCAGGCCCATTGCATGTACCGCCAATGGAAGATTCCGAAGCGGCGCAGCATAGGGATCAAAGAGCCGCTCTCGCCCATGGAGAACATGCGATTCACCGACTTAGAGAAGGGTCTGGAGTATATAGGCCGGTAAGTTTGCTTTGCGATTCTTGTGAAGAAGGATTGTGATTGACATCTACTACACCTACTAATATACTTTTGCAACTGGAGACTAAATTTGGTATTGCTGATGCAGCAAAGTGGTCAGGGTCACATAGACTTCACAAATCTATTAGTAGCATTTTCGTATGATGCGGATTTTGCACACAATCCTCTGTAATGGTTAAAATCAAATAAGTTTAGTCGGAAGACACTAGCACTACTGAAACTTTCACTAGTTCTTAAATGTTTCCCTGCGACTGCCTTCCAGTGGCCTTGCCAAGGAGATGAATGTGCCTTGGAATGAGTACTGGCCTTTCCTCGGCTGCTGGTGTAACTTGGCTTCTCCAGAGGGCTTAGAAAAACTTGAGGCCCACCTACGAAGCAAACGTTCACAGGTAAGCATTTCTTTTTTTTTTCTGTATCGGTTTGCAAATAACAGTAGTACTCGGGATGCATTTCCTGGTTGGTGTTTTAGACTATAAAGAGTTTGTGAAGATGTCTGAATAATCGTGCAGTGCAAAAAAAAAGTTTTACAGATGAAGTGCACACGATCATTCCATTGCTTTTTACAACAGAGGTAAGATTAAAGGCTCATTAACAGACTTTTGTTTGGTCTTGTGCTTCTAGGCAGCCATGCTGCATCTTTGCATGTATGCCTTTTTTTTCATCTACCCCACCTTGTGTGCAATAATATGCACCCCTGTCACGTCTGGAAGATGAAAGATCTGCACGTAAACCTGCACAAATCCGTATCAATATATACAGCAACATTCTTATTTTTATATAATGGGAACATGAAAAAACTGACACATTAGGTGGTTTCCAAATCTCACCCTCCAGCAATGGCTTCCTTGGCTTAACAGAAGCTGTTCTTGAAGGCCATGCCTGTGTGCTGCAGGCACCAGAAATCATCGCAAAACCTCAAGACGCTTCACGTTTGCCGTGTTTGTTGTACCAAATATGCACTGCTCTAGAAAAATAGCTTTTTATTATGGTTGTGTGAATACAGGATAGAATAGCCTTTTTCCCTCTGAAGCTCCAGAAATAGCAAAGTGCTTAATGGCAGTCTTCTATTTCTTAGAAAGCATTGCTTTCCAGTTCCAAAAGCAGGAGTGTTTTTCCATCTTTATGGCAGATGGTTTCCATGGGTTATTGTCAGCTCATTAAGGCCAATCTGCATGACAGACAAAAGTGGGGGAGTGGGGGGAATACAGGATAGAATCCCGCCATCCGGCATCGCTCCGAGTGGTCATTGGCGCTGCACGCGTGGTCTGTGGTAGGTGCCGACACTAAAGAGTTTTCAAAATGCGAGGCTCACGGCAAGTTCACACGGCAGTTCATTTTTTCCAGTGGCAAATCGGCCCGATGTTCACACATGCTTCCATGCTTTCCACATGCGCTGCTCTTTTCGTTCCCTCTGTTAGCGTAGCGTTAATACTTTCAGTCGATCTTGTTGACTTGGTCAACCCTTGTACCATAAAGATTGTGCACCATGGGAATGCTGTGTGCATAAGGACACGACAAAGGCAGTGCAAAATGCTCAACACAAGGTGGAGTGGGTTGAAAGCTGCCTAGAGTCAAGCAAGATGAGGCGGAAGAGTGGGCGTGCGACTGCATGGCACAGGCATGCTAGCAGACGGGTCAGGATCGATGTCCCTCATTTATGGAGCACTCGACAGCTTTTACCCTGGTGATGTCACTTGCATGATCCTCTTGGTGTTATGAAGTGAGAAGAAAGGGCCGGTAAATTTTGGAGGAGCACGGCAGAGGTTGTTTCAGGGCCCTTTAACGGTTGTGTTACGCAGGCAAGCCGTCCAATAGAATAACATTTGTAGACGAAAGCTAGAAGGCTTGTGACACATTGTATTTGTGTCAAATGTGCACAATGCTCATTTACATTTTTGTTTTGTCTGGCTTTGTGGGGTGAGCTGATATTCTGTATAGGCTACAATTTGAAATAACATAGACTGCATGCAACGAAATATGATTTCACCCTTGAGATTTAATATAGTCGTTCATGCAGGTGCTGTCTGAAAGATGGTCCCTAGAGACTTCCCCAGCGGCATCTGATGAGCACTCACTGTTCAGTCCCATCAGTCAGCTTTGTGAAGCGTTGGGCGATCTCAAATTAGGCCCTGCATTTGAGAAGAGCTGGGGGAGTAGGCAGGCAAGCCAAAACCACCTCCACTGTGCCAAGCTGCCAAGGACACCCAATGGAAGGACGCTTTCATCAGCAGGTGTGTGATGTCTTTCGTGCACTGCATCTGATTTAAGTGCTGTTTATGTTGCACTAGCCAGTATCTGACTAATGTGTGTGTATTGTAAGAAGCCAACAAATAGACACCATGGGCAGCATAGTGGAAATTACTTGTACTTTTTAATTGAATTAAAGAAATGATAAATTAATGGAAAGTGAAAGTGGATGAAAAAACAACTGGCCACAAGTGGGATACGAACCCACGTCTTTGCATTACGCACATAATGCTCTTACCAATTGAGCTACCGTGGTGCTGTTTCCCCATCCACTTTCTGGGGCATTTATGTTTATCTACTAGAACTAAACCTGGGAGTGTTAGCCAGTGCCACCACCCACGGCCTTGACAGCGAATGTGGAACATCCTTTCTCCTACAGGCGTCATGTATACGTGATCTTTTTTGAGTGAAGGCAACTGGTTAATAAACCCGCACATGGTAGCTGAAGAATCCGTCAGCATCTGTCAAGTGTGCCTGTATGTGTGGGTGTACACAATAAGTTGAGTGCTGCTTGACTATGAATTAACGTTTGTCTTGGCAGAGCCTGGCTGCAGCCCTTCTCTGTGTGGGGCGCCGCAGAAGGGTGTTCCCCTTGCAGCTCAACGCTTGGCAAGGGTACTGTTCGACTGGGCAGTAGCTCACGACACCGGCCCAGAGCCAGAAGCTGATCTCGCCTTGCAGCTAAGTGAACAGGTAAGCCTTTGCAGGGTGCCTTGACAAACCGACCTGGCAGGTCAGGATTGTTCTGACAGGTTTCTGTGTTCCAAGTTGTACGCTTTGAAGTTCTCTAGCAGTGGGCTTGCTACACATGCATTGTCACTTTTTGCCTATGATTGGTTTAACTGAGTTATCGCTATTGCAAAAGAAGCATCCGATGCATTGGAACCTTTGCTAATGCTGTTGCCATATCATGAGACAGGCTCGTGATGACCAAACTTTATGCACACAGTTAACCCAATAGTGCGCTCTGAAATCCGCTTAAGCTCTGCCAAGTGCTTATGGGACATATGATAATGGCACAAATATTAAATAGCAAATGGACCTTAACGCTGTTGTTTGATTGCATTACTGCTAGCCGTGCTCGTTATTGTGCTAGAAACCTCTGCGGTCTGTCGAAATACGTTGGCCAAAAATATTTTGTAGTTGGTATGAAATGTTTGTGGTCTCTGGGAGTGCTCTAGATTGCTCTAGTAATTAATGTCAGAAGGAGCAGGCTTCCGCTTAGAGTTCAATAAAAAGAGTTCTGACATGATAGTAAAACTATTGTGCCAATTGTGGTAATTGCCACATGATGATGGGATGCTGGCAGACACTGCCAGAGCTGGCCCACCTGGAGCACACCAGCGGCCCGGATCTGTGGCGGCTGCACCCTTGGCTGAGCCGGGAGGTGCACGCGCTCCTGCGCGACGGCCTGGAGGCCTCCGAGCGGCAGAGCCTGTGCCGCGCCCTGCGCACGCAGTTGCCTCCTCCATTCACCAACCGAGCAGCTACCGCGTCTCCACCCTCTACTGACGACGAAGATGATGGCGGCAGTGCTGGCGACATGACACGACGTTACCGACAGGTGAACAGCCATTATAACATGCAGTGGGCCACCGTTGGACCACATTCTAGTGATAGCTATTCTGGGCTTATTCCTGGCTTGAACTAAATGACAGTACTGGCAACAGACTGCCTAAATCTGTTACGCCATTTCATCAACATGCCATCATGGTAGAAGACGAAGGCCACAGCTGTGCTTGGGTGCATAATAGAATGCCTTGGTAACTTCATTATTGGTCATCAATCTCGTCGTTTTCCTTGACATTTCATTGGTATTGCCGGTCTGGGTAGTCCATTTATATGGCCGTCTGTAGTCCTCATTTTTCTGGTGCACAAAAGGAATGAGCATTTTTTTTTATTGCAATGACTGCAGTGCCATGCAAGAAACCAAAGTATTGCATAGACAGGATGTCTCATTGGTTTTGTGCCGTGTCCACTTCACAGGCCACATTTTACTTCCTTGCCCATTTTCAATATTTACAGGCATTGTGTAAGTAAATGATGAAAGTGTAAGCCTTTGTTTATACAGATACCGAGTTGCAGCAACATGAATATACAGTCAAACCTCAATATATCGAACACGGATATATTGAATTATTGCGTATATCGAACACTTTTTATAGCTCCTGGAAAATCGCATGCATATTTAATTTTTTGTTTCGAATTGGGTTGGACGTAAAATGCATATATCGAACTCCACCAACCCAGACTACGTGCGCTCTGTTGACAGGCAGCGAGCTTTCCCGCAACACCCTCGAAAATAGCGGTGGCACGACGGTCGTTCCCGACTGCTGCGCACACGTCGATTGTGCCGAGGGTGTAATGTGAACGTATGCGGCGGCTTGGCTTGACAACGTCAACGACGCATTGCATTTGCCGCACTGACCACATTGACTCCTCCTCGGTGCTGCGCTCTGCGCCTGCCGCGCCTCGTGAGAACTGGCAGTTTGCATCCTTAAAGACGCAGACGCCTTGGCAGACGTCACTCGCTTGTGGGCCTATCGCTTGTGGGCCTATCGCTTGTGGATCGTTTAGACATGTTGAGGACTCCGTGTTTAAGCACGCGGCTGCCATTAAGAAGCAGGCTGCATGACTGCAGTACTTTCATCCAAATAAATAAGTACATGTGCTTTGTGCAAAGCTTCAAGTGAGTATTTACTGCACCACGATTGGGGCGCGATCAGGGATCGTTGTTCGGAGCGCGCATACAGTTGTGCTGCGTGTGATTGGCCTAGACCTCGCGGACTTCACATGGCTGACGAAGTCGGTGCGGCTAAGCCAATTGCTTGCGGTGCAGCCGAATGCGCACTTCAAACAACAATCCCCGATCGCGCCCTTGGTTTATTGATTGATTTGCATAAGTTTTCGACGCATTCTTTATGTGATTTTATATATCGAATTCTGGCTATATCAAACTATTTCACAATTACCGCGCTGTTCGATATATCGAGGTTCGACTGCAGTATTTTAAAGGTCTGATCAGTAATTGGTATGCAGGGATACTGCTTAAATTGAAAATGTTGCAACAACTCTGAGTGCATCTCCATAACAGCAGAATAAAGTGGCAGGACTAGAATTGCCAATCATTCTAGCAGGTCAGTCACAACTTCTGAGCAAATGTCGGGACCCAGTTGAGACGGCCAAATTTGGGACTGCCAAATGTCCTGGCTTTTCCTTTTTCTACTGAATAGCAATCAGTAAACCAAATTTCACTCTTGTAATGCTCTGTATTGGTAGCCGTGGTAGCTGTGTTGGCCAGGCAACTACTGCACCTTTCTTAATGCAATTCATCAAATGGTAGGACTAGAAAAATGTGTGCTGGTTGGTGCCTTCTGGAATTGACAATACCAGTCTCAGTCACCAGGTCCCCATTCCAACTGTCTCCTCAGGAGTAGGCAATTTTAGACAGGAAAAAATGGCATACACAAAAGAAAGTGCGTACAGGAGGAATGAAAGAGGTTCGATGTGTTCCCGCTTGTTGGGTTTGTATTGTCATTTCACAGTTCGGTTGTGCCACAAACCAACAAGCCTAGGAAGCAGGTGTCTAACATTTTCTAGAGCACGTTACCAAAGAAGCATTTCTTGTTCTGTTCTTCGAATTAAATGCCAACTGTCCCTCTCTTACATGCACATCAGTCGAACTTCAACCTCATAGCAAAATACTTGTGTTACATCCGATATTCATTTAGGCATATACTCGCTATAAGCTCATATCAGCAAGAAAAGTTAGCTTTACTTCATCAACTGATAATTGCTTTCATGCTTGTTTTGTCGAGGTTGGACTGTGTGCACACATAACCTTTGTTCACTTGCGTCACTGATTTAATCCTCATGCCTATTTATCCAGTATTCTCTGTGCACATAGAACAAAGCAAAGCGAATTCATAACAGGTTTGTGTTCATATACAATTGTGAAATTGGAACAGGTAACCTATTCAATATATTAAGATACAAATGTGATTATGGCCAACCACTTTGTTATAATCAGCTATTTGCTGAAGACTTTGTGTACAGACAGTTAAACGTGTATGAGTTAAAATGGTGCCTGCTGTAGCATCTGGTAGAGCTTCTGGTTCTGTTTTTAAAATGTTGCTTTCACTATCAATACTGAATGGGGAAAAGTTTCTTTAGCCTTTTGTCAGTAAATAGGTAGATGCCAGCCACAGGAAAACCGGACGATATGCCACTGCTTTCTATGCGCAACTTTGCAGTTCACAACACAAGTTGCCTTGTTCAAGTGAATTGCACTGATTGTGTCAAGCAGCAGAGCACCATAGGCACTATGGCAACTTCAGCGGGGCACAAAGTTCTAGGTTCACATACCAGCCATGGCTGGTGCATTGCATTGAAAAAAATGCTCATTTAACATGGCCCAATATCTTGACAAAACCCCAGGTGGTGAAAATTTAATTGGTGCCCTGTGCGGTAGCGTATCTCGTAGACCATGTTTCTTTGGGACCTTAGAGGGAGAGTATAGTAAATTATACTTTTCACTGTACAGCTGTAGACCAGTGTGCAGATACAGCTCTGCTATTCCATAATCCGGGTTGCAAACTAATTTTATAAAATGCAGAAATTCAGCAGACATACAACAGCTCTAAGGGCATAATTTGATACTTCTGTCTACTGTTGTTCATGACAAGTGACTAACATGCATTCGATTGATTAATGATGCCCAGATTATTTATATTCGCAGCAGTTGTTTCATACTTGCGCCGTTTGCATTCTGTGTTTGTGCAGCCATCAAGTCGTCGGAGAGGTAGAACTCTGAAGCGGCATCTGCAGTGTGTCCTGCGTTCTCTGTATGCCTTGTTGGAGGCTGACTCGGCCGATGCGGAACCTTTCCACTGCTTGTGCTCCCAAGCAACAGCAGGAAGCCTGGAAACAGCATTTCTCAGAGATTGGTGAGTTCTCGTGGAGCCTGTGCAGTGCTTTGAAAGGAGTAAGGGCACATATTTTTGAAAATGTAAAGACTCTGTCGCCTGCTTCTCACACGTTAATGGATGAAACTAGGCAAGGTTGAAAGATTGAAAGCACCTATGTTTGTAAACAAAATTTAGTACTTTAATAAATTCTAGACCTGGTGTCATCAACATTAATGTGACCTCGTGGCCCCTAGCAAAATTAGCTGACATATTGTAGCAGTAAGGCTAGGGTGAGATAGGTTGCTCATGCAAAAAAACACTGAAGAGCGAGTGCTGTGCATATTTATTGTGTCTGCGCTCGCGTGTGGCAGCTGCGGTGATTGCAGAAACAAAGCGAGCTAGTGTATTTATGATGTCGTGACATGTGCACCTCTGTGTGCCGAAGGTGAGACTGGTTCACAAAAACATTACAGTAAATTATTGAGCGCACTCTGGCACTTGCTAATATTTTAGAGTGTGGCTGTTAATGGCCCGTTCCTGCATTGGCAGCAGCAGCATAACCGAGCAAACGAGCTTAACAGCGAAAGATTAAAGAGCGAATGCGGAACGGCAGATGAAAGACGCAAGCCACAAACGGCGGACACCAATGAGAGCGGCCCCTTCAGTGATGTGCATGCGGGAAACTGGTTTCATGCAGACCTGGCCGGCTACTCGATGCGTACTCGAATATGGTTTTTGGCCAGACCGCTCGTTTTGGGCTATGGTCTGCTTGTGTCGGCTCTTGCTCGTGCTTGTTTAGTTTGCTTGGTTTGGTCTCATTGACGCTTGTTTCGATTGTTACGTTTAACAATTGTTTTGTAATCTGATTGTATGCGCGGCGCGCATTGTGTAGTACTTTCTGGAAGCCAAGACGCATCGGCGATTACACTGGAACCTTCGATAAGCCATGTATAAAAGCTGACACGTTCGACCTGCAGATCAGACTTGCGACAATTTCCGACTCTGCTACATTTCTCTCTCAAATTCTTTGCCTCAATATATTGCAAAATGGAAACATGCATAGAGCTGTACCCAAATTTCACGTCAGGGAGTATCGTAATCGTCGGTGCATCTTTTAATAGGGATTAAAGGGCTGTTCATACTTTTTTGCATTACACGAAAGCACAAGTTTAAATTTTCATGTCAATTAGTGTTCTGGTTTTCTCCCCAGTTTTGCACATTCAGCAGCACAATTGGTAATGCTTGTCCAATATCATGTCCCTTGGTTTGTGTTATGGTACCTATGTGTGACATTCGTAGCTGCTTCATTGATCAACTCGCGAATTGCGGTTATGTATTGTAAGCATGTGCACCACCTGTAAGTAAATCAAGAGCATTGAATTGAAATTTCTAAATTGTAGACGGGAGTTGCGAAAATTGACGCAGCAGCTACTGCTCCTGCTGCTGCAGCATTTGAGCAAGGCCGTGAGCCACCAAACAGACCCCTTAATGCTTCCAAAGAAGGATGTTAAAGCTTCCTTATGCAGCTTCGCTGTCTTCGGTGTATCGGTTGTCAAATCGGTGTATATCTGTGAAGGCATTTTTTTTTATTGTTGAATAAGTAACCCTTATAACAATCATAACTTATTATTGTTCTTTGCAGTTGTGGTTGTCCATGCGAGCGCACCATAATGTACAGTGCCAGCTTAAATTAATTTTCTACTATGGAACTCTATTTTCTTTCACTGTTGCACAGTGTCATCGCATAAAGGCAATGACACGTAATAATTTCCTGATTATACAATTTAGCATAAAAACCCGCATCTACCTCGGACCCACACATAATCCGAGACGTAATTTGGGGACAGCAAAAAAATAAAAAAATAAAAATTTATCCACATATTTACGAGGACGATATCGTCTATGTAGCAAAGTACACTCCTGCAGCCCCTCAAAATTGAAGTCATCATCTTTTGAAAAGCAGCTGGTGCAGAGGCGAGGCCGAAACACACTCGACGGAACCGAAAAAGGAAATCGTATGTAATGAATGTCATTGGATCGAGGCTTTCAGGCACTAATTCCATTTGATGGTAAGCTGATGCCTAGTCAATTTTTGAAAAGTGTGTTGCCTCTGCTAGCTGATGTAGTAGGTCGTCACTGTGTGGTAGAGGGAATCTGTCAACGATGATAGCTTTGTTGGCCTCACGAAGGTCCACATAAAGCTGAATGCTGTCGCTCTTCTTTCGGACTGCTACCACCGGAGATATTCAGAAGCATCCACTTTCTCGATTATACCTGCTCTACTTCCGCTGACACTTGTTCCCAAAGGGCCAGAAGAAGTCGACGTAGCTTAGCAGCCACTGGAGTCACATCCAGCTTGTGGTTGATGTGATGAGCAAAGCCTTTTACTAGTCCTGTCTTGTCTGAGAACAAGTAGCTGAATTTCTTAAGAAATTCTGCAGATAGACGATCAGAAGCGACACTTTTCATTTGTAGGCATTTCAATTCAGCCTCATGTATATGCAAGTCCAGGCTGCTGATGGCGTCCAACCCAAGTACAGTAAAAGCTCATTAAACCGTACCCACTTAAACAGTAGTTTCATTTTAAAAGTAGTAAAGTCAAATCCCCGACTTGGTGTCCATGAAACATATTGTGTTTTGTACCCGCAAACCGTACCAGCTTATTGCGTACGTATCGGTTAACATTAATGTTTCCACTTTTCGGTGCGCAAACACGGCGGTGCGTCGTCTCCGTCGGGCAGCCGGGCAGAACAACAAGCCTCAGAGATCGGAACAACGGCCTCCAAGCGCCCTGTGCGTTTGCGCATGAAGCCACATCATCATTTCAGCGCCGTGCTAGAGAGCTTCTTTAATCTGTGAGAGGGCGTCGAGCCATGGTCGAATGTTGTGGCGTCGTGTAAGCAAGGACTTGCATCATGCCGAAGATCATATAAAAAAGACTCCGAGTGCTCATCATAGAAGAATAATTGGACATCGTTCGTGCTATCGAAAGTGACACGAAGAAGTCGGCACTGGCATGCGACAGGAATCTACTGTTGACTAGCGTGTAGGGCATTTGGATGCGAAGAACTTGCTCAGCAGCGCTGCTGTGACCGCAAAGAGATGTCGACTACGAGGTTCGACTTTTCGCCATCGTTGCCTCTGTTGTTGCTGAAGTGTTGCCTAGCAACAGTGATGAGGACGACACAGGAAGCGACAGCATGGGCGATTCAGGCTCGACAGTGGCAGAAGCTCCGTGTTACGTCAGCCTCATGAATGCAATCGTCGGGGGGGGAACAGCACCCTGCGACTTCAACAGCACTACCATGCCCGTGCACGGAGAATATGCAACGCCAACGAGGAATCTGCCATGCGAGTGTTTGCAGAGAAGAGGGTGCTGGCTGAAAAGCTGGCTCACAGTTTCAGCAAGTTTGAGGCCACTGTCGTTCCTGCTGGGCCGCCTCGGCATCAAACGAAAATAACACTTTTGTTGCGCGTAGTGAATAAATATTGCATGTTTTCCCCCCCTTTCATCGCACTCTCTGAGTTCAGTTTTTGACTGGTAAGTGGGCGATCTCATGCTATTTCGGTTAAGCAGTACTACCATTTAGTACATACATTTTCCGAGCTCCGGCCAACTGCGGTTCCCTACTGTACAGCATACAAGAGAACAGAGACAGTGCGCTGCTTGCACGGAGTAAGACATGTAGGAGGTGAAACTCCCGTCAGCGCGAGCGAGCGCGGGCGACCAGATAAAGTCACAATTGTTGTATGCTCCGGCGGGGCCATATACAGTGGCGGCGCCATGCGGCGTGTCGTAGAAGCCGCGGCGAAAAAGAAATGCAGCGTCCGGGCACCGGCGCGCTCTCGATGACGGTAATTTCCTTCCAGGCCGCCAGGCGCCGCCAGCACGATAACGGCTCTGCGGGCTTGTGACCTTTTCTGGAGAGCAAACAGCGGAGTTTCCTCTCCTAAATGTTTCTTGCTCCGTGGCTGCTTGTAAGCAACGATAGTGGGAAAACAGCCCTTCACCATGATCTTGCTGTTAGAGTAATCCAATAAAGCAACAGCAGGTGGTAGCAATGCCTTCATAGTTTTAAAATGCTTCGTGTAAATGTCCTCCGTTATTGTGGATACTGACGACCCTGTATCTACTAAAAAGTTCACAAAAACGCCTTCAACTTGCCGTTCCATGTAAATGCTGCGGCATGAAATGCTGGCTGAGACATGTAGCAGCGTCACATGATGCTGAACATTCTCTTGCACTTCCCTCACACTCTCTTTAAATTCTGAACTGCAGGACATAACCTGAAGGTGGCCGTTTTTTTCTGCACTTAGAGCATCTCTTATGTTTAACCTTGCAATTTGGCGCATTTGCCAAATGCTGAGTAGACCTGCAGTAAGTAGTAGCAACAATGCTGATTTGTATTCCTTGCAGACGCCGGCTGCGTCTGTTCACATTTCTACGGCAAGGGCATAAACTCTTTACGACAGCCGTCACGGGACTTGATCGCAGAAGCGCCTGAATGTCGTACGTACTTCACCTCCTCCGCTGCGCCGAACTCTTGAAGGCTCTTCAAGGCTGCTTCATAATGCTCTGCTATTGTTACTGCCCTGTCCAAGGTCAGTGTCGCGCGCTTTCGAAAAGGAAACGTTCACGAAGCCTGTCTGATGCGATACCGTAAATTAGTTGGTCGCGGACAGCTATGTGAGAGGATTTCTCGAAGTCGCAGTTCTTTGCTAGTTCGCATAAATTAGCAATCTAGACATCCGTAAGCTCACGCAGATTTTGTATACTCTTTTTGAAGCGGTGACATTCAACAAGCACATTCGTTGTGGTAGAGAACAGGTTGTCACAAATGTGCAGCATGGCTTGAAACGCATCTTCCGTCACTGTAACATGTAGAAGTAGTATGCTGGTCTGGGACTGGCACCGTGGGAGTAGTGGCAAGCACATTCGTCCACGTGTTGCGTAATTTACGTTGCCCCTCGGCGCCAAGCGAATGAAGAAGTATGGCTCTCCGTCGAGACGCAGCAAACTCGGTGGCATCCATCGTCTCCAAATTGGTAGAAAATAGTTCCTTCCGCGGGGTCGGACGGCTTTATCGAATCCGCTTTGCAGGAGGCAGTCGAAACCGCCGAGTCCTACCTCGACCACACAGGCCTCAAGTGCTCCTCCCCAAAATCGAAGCTGTTGTTGTACTGCCCAAAATGACAAGGCAAAAGGCCTAAGAGATGGAAACCCCCACGCTGCGTGCGCGCTTGCCGACCGCGCCTCGATGAGTTGGAGGCAAACAGGGACGCACCACCAGTAACGTACAATGAAATCGCCAAACACTTTTACTTGGGATGAGGTCTCTTTCCGCCCCTGCACCCCAAATTAAACAGGCCACAGGCGCTAATGCTATGCTTGTTACAGACACATACCTATCCATACCCAAACCATGCGTGCCCCTTGTGCGGAGTCACGGCGACACTCGCACATGTGCTCTGGGAGTGCAGAAACGTTCCGCCTGACTCTACCTCCGACAAGTAGGAGAAGGCCATACGAAGCCCACTCCTACAAGACCAGCAATAGGCCGTCCAGCAGGCTCGCGCGGCGGCCGCCAGGTACTCCCTGTCGGTTCCTGCGTAGGAAACACCTGCTGTGCGCTGACGTGCGTCCTGCAGGACTTTTATTAAAGTTTGTCCAATCCAATCCACTACTTCCATGGTATGGGGGGCTGACCAGGGATTTCCAGAAATGCAGGCGGAGGCTAAGTCCCGCGAAACTCATCATAAGGCTTAGCTTGTCGCCAATATGTTGTATCGTAGGTAGGTAAGGCGGCCACACACACCGAGCCACGCACGGGGGCCCTCCGTCCAAAAGGACGACTACAACTCCAATGGTCTGCGATCGCATGCTGCCTGATCCTTCACAGCACCGACCTTCTTATTCCAACTATGACGTCATGTATGAAGTAAGCTAAATATGAAGACTAGCTAAATAAAGGAACCGAAACCAGAAACCAAAACCAACTGCACCACAATACAACACACAGATTAAGTGGTTGTAACTGGGATGTCTATGATGACAAACACGGTGCTGCACTCGTGCAGCAGTCGCTTCACTGAGTCAGCCAAGTGAGAGCAAGAGGCATCCAGGGCAAGAATACCTTTGCTTGCAGCAGCTAGATGTTGACGGTGAGGTGCGTGCCTCGCTATCTCATTGTTTTTGAATGAAGTGTGTCAGCTCCGGTACAAGTTCTGTGAACATTCCATGCTCTGGCCCCCAAATACTTCTTCTCAGGCCGTTGAACATGAGGAGGACTTCTTTTTGCTTCCTCTAACAGTGAATTTGTGCTCGTTGACATCAAACTGCCACCCTGCAGCGCAGTTGCCGATGGTTTCGGCAACTACGATCACTTTTCTTTTGAAAGTAGCTGAATATTGCTTTTGTGGTCCTAACTTTGTGCAGCCATGAAGTCTGTGTGATTAAAATGGCGACTGATGATAGCGCAAGACCCTGATGATAATAGTGTTCAGCAATAGCAGAACTGCAAATTCAGGCAATAGCAGAACTGCCAATTCAGGCTGAAAATTGTTGGGATCCACATATAGTACAGAGCAGAAATTTCACATGGTAAATCTGGGAAAAAGCCTCAGACTATACGGGGTTCTTACAGTACATGCACTTCCCAGTCCAGATGTGAGAAGTGAGACTGTTTTAGGAGCGTATGAATTAGTGACATTGTCTGGAAGAAAGATGTTAGATCAGATTCCCACACATTCTAGTCATAGCATTACTTTAGTGAAAGCAAAAGCTTGCATTTTGCCGTTGTTGCTCTCAGTTTCTGCTTGTATGTTCGATTAGGCAGGTAGCATCAAACTTGCAGGTGGTGCACTGCAGTTCATAAAGGAATGCCTGGAAATCCTCAAGCTTCCCCCCCCCCCCCGTTCTTATTGTTTTTCCTTGCTCCAGTATTTATTCAAGTGCCTGGTTGTAATGTCCTTTGACTCCCAACTGTTTCTCTAGCAAAGCTCAGCCTGTGGAGGAAGAGGAGGAAGAAGTGTTCTTCACCCCTCCCACCAGCCCGTGCTCCTCGAGTGGATCGTCTTCTCAGGCACACACCCCTGATGAGGGTCCGATGTTCTATATACAAGGGTGAGCAGGCCTCACCCTTTGCTGGGTTAACTGTAGCTGCAGCTTTCCTCTGCTTTGCATCGTCTTTGACTCTCTTCTCATTCATTAACGCACAGGATCGGTTCAATGTTCTAAAGCAATACAAAGGCTTTAAGGGATGCTGTAGTGAAGTGCTCTGGATGAATCTTGATCACAAGGGGTTCCTTTGCGTGCTGAAATTTTGTTAAGCTACTGCTTTTATACTGTCCCCCATCAAAATGTGACCACCACAGAATGACTTACTAGCGCTACATTTTCATGTAGCTATGTCTGCTATTAGTGGATATGTGGCACATATTCTAGGCCGTGCTCTTACTGAAGTCAAGTGGTAGTGTCCAGATAAGCATAACCTCCTATGTCAGCAGCACATTGTAGACTTCTTGTGCAAGGGAACCCCATTCACCACAGACGATTTGAATTTTGGCCATTTGAACTGCACTGCTACTTCAGTAGTGATTGGTCAGAAACTAACTTACCTAAAGACAAATGTTGCAGTGTTTGTAAAAGAGTAATCTATCAACCTGTGCTTTGTACATAAAAATGCTGCGAAAATCTTTCGAAAGCCACATAGTGCATGGGTTCATCCTGCTTGGTGCAGGTCCCATCCAAGCAAAGTGGACTTGGATGTGCTGAGGGCTCTTGAGCCGCATCTGCTGGAGCCTGATGCCTTTGACCCTCTCACTTATCCCTGCGTGCACCAGTGGATGCAGGTTATTCGCTCGTACCCAGTGGAAGCCACTTCACGGTGAGCTCATCGTTTACTTGAAGAAAGTCGCTGGTAGTTGTGTAATTGTGTAACTGAAGTAAAGATGACTGAAAAATTCTATGCAACAGGCAAGTAATTGCATGGTAGTTAGAACAAGGACCGCACCTAAATGTCATGTAAAGCATGTATGAAATGAAAACACTCTCGTGTCGTGCATGCCACTAGATGTATTGTGCACTTAATTGCAAGGCTATTGGGTACTGACACTGCACCTGTCCTGAACACTATGCACACACCACGGACCATTGAACCAAGACACTGCTGATCCTCATCATACCCATGGCGATTAGCTAGATTTTTCTGCCTGCTATGGGGGGGGAGGGTTCCCAACAGGCTGTTGTCTATAAAATGATACAGCTTCTTACACTTCAGTCACTTGATGTGATAACTTGTAATTATGGCTACTCCTTGTTTTCGCTACCTGTCTGGTAAAGATAATCAAATATTTTGTTTCCTGCAGTGAATAAGTGAAATGACAGTTATCTGTCAGGTTGTATTTTCTTTTACCCCTCATACACTTCACCCGCGTGCTTCTCTCTGCTTCATCATCAAAAAACCAAGAGCACCTACAAATCTGCTCTACCCTGAAAGGTACAGTAAAACCTAGTTAAACCATACCCGCTTAAATAGTAGTTTCGTTTTAAAAGTAATAAAGTCAAATCCCTGACTCAGCGGCCATTGAACATAATGTGTTTTGTATCCGCATAAACCGTACCGCCTTTTTGCATACGTGTCAGTTAACATGTTAACACGGCCAACTATGGTTTAACAAGGTTTCACTGTATTGTTATAGGCAGTCTAATTTTGTTCTTTCTGTCTGTGTGGGTCCATGCTACAATTTATAATCGGAGGGCAGGCATTCAGCGTCTTTCCACCAACTGAATGGTAACTGAATGAACAATAGCTGTAGCATGCATTCACTGAATAGCGGTGCAACTTGTGTCAATTTGTTGCAGATGGCCAAGTCCTTCAGTGACAAACCTGAGGCACTCCTCACGCACAGTATTCTCGCCTGACTCTACACGTTCGAATGGAGACGGCAGGCCCGACGGGTGCCGCACGCCCCAGAGGGAATTATCAAGCACTCAACTGCGCCCAAAAGTCCTTTGGAGTGCCAGTCCGGGACACCTGTGACACACTGCGTACCTGCTGCTGCTGCTTTTACTAGAAGAGACCAGTGCCAACCTTTATCAAAGTGAAGCCGGTGCCACAGTCAGCCTTCTGGGGTGTTGTGTAGTGCATGAACACCTGGTGAGAAACACGGTGCCTCAAGACTATTGACAACCTCAAGAATGGGGGACAGTTTTAGTATTTCTGACCCTTTCTTTTTTTGTACTTTTAGTAGTTTTAGTTCCGAATTTTAATTTATTTAGGCAGTTTTCAGAAAGTATGGAGTAAACTTGTTTTTCAACTTGCCTTCTGCGTAACCTTGATAATTCTGTCAGGCTAAGTGCCAAATGTAAAACTGGTGGTGCTTGCATCTTGCTGTAATCACTATGTACACTTGTTTGTAAGAGCAAATAGCTTGCTGTGCTCAAGATGGCAGATCATTATCTGCTTAACATGTTGATTCAACACACCTAGATAGCATGAAAATTTTGGCAGGGATGCCTCTCTACACTGGATGGAAGCTGTAAGGAGGAGGCTGGCAGTGCTTCAACAGATTGCTATGTGTAGAAAAATTTAAATCCTCAACTCACTTCAGGGTTCATCATCAATCATCAACCACTATGAATAGTGGTTGGTGGTTACTGTACATTGCCCCATTGCATTTACTGTTTTTTTTTTTCTTTTCTTAAAGATGTCTCGAAATGGGGTGGCTGACTGATGACCTATATACAGTCTGCCTGTGGCATAGACATAGAATTAACCTTGCATTAGGTTGCAGTTTAAGCTTCTGTTCAGTCGGTCCTGAAGTCAGTTTTCATTTTCCGTAGACAGAGTTGAACTTTATTCCAAAGCTGTGCATAACAAGACAATTGTGGTTTCAAGTTTAGAGTGCCCAAAAGCGAAATTAAAACTGGTCTTGCAAAGCAGAGGTTATAGTACTGCCAGCACACTTCATCAGCAAGAAAGTACAAACATATGTGAGGCAACTGCAACTTCTTGTTACTGTGGCAGTTTGGAAGCGAATTTTAGGCCCATGCCTTTTTTAAAACACTTGGCAATGCCTTCACTTCACTGTGGCAAATGTGTTCTGTGTGTAAAAAAACAACCGCCAGCGTACCAGAACACTGATATAGCTCAGATATATACTGCTGTACAGTTCTTAGGTGATGCACAATGTGCAGTATGTTCTTTCCTTGTGTGCAGTAAAAATTAAGTTGTGACTTACTGCTTGTATGTGTCCCTTCTTTGTTTTGTCGTCATAGCGTTGTAGTTTCTCGGTGATCAAATTTTGTCAGAACATTTTGTTTTTTTCTTACATTTCCAGTTATCTGCTACTTTATACATGCCTAACAATGACACCTCAATCCTTCCAAAAAGACTATATATATTATATATTCAAAAATTTCGATTATTACATATTTGTATTTAATTCAAAAATAGGGATCTGAAAATTTTGTAATATTCAGTTTGATGCTAATATTCTAAACAAATCGAAGTTATTGGTGGCTGTGTGGGAGCAAAGATGGTTCATAACGTTTGTCTACATCTAAGAATGTCTCTGGTTTAGTGCAGAATTTTGTGATAATCTTGTGCTGCTGGCGAAATTTTGTATGTAAAGTGTGTTCAGTTGTGCAGGAAAGCCAGCCTCTCGGCAAGCGGGCACTGGTTTCTGGACAGTGAGGGCAACGAAAGGGGATGATGGTGACTGCGGACAGTAATCCAACTGCAATATGAATGCTCCTCACGGGAGTACAGGTCCAATGAGCCTATCCTCAGCAGCGATTCCCCAATCCTAAGCTTATTCCTTGACAGGAAACATGAGTGACGGCTGGCACAGGGGTCAAATACCTCTGAGTTTACCAGTACTGGATACTATATAGTAAGCCACAGGTTGGCAAGAACAGGCATAGTGGCACTTACTCAGTTTTCCAAGTTAACGTGAGTCAAATGTGCAACATTTCATTTTTAGTATAACAGCTTACCAGTCTCATTTTCTTTTTTAAACTGTTGACAATGTAATTGTGATGTTCCAACATGTTAAAATCATCAAACTTGCTGATAAATACAGTTGCGCATCATTATTCGATACACAATTTGATATTCCACGCTAAGTATTCGTGTTCTCTTCATATTCGACGAATTTGATATACCCACATCTCTAATATACCAACCAGGTGTATTCTTTCTTATTTAGCTGTGCCAGTTTTTTATAAATTCCCTATGACAGGCCATAGAGCCAAATTACCCGAAGTGGCCATTATTTGTACAAAAAATCTAAATGCTTAATTGTGTAATTACACGAATTTAATTTTACTGAATTACTTTACAGCAGATATCTTAATGTACAACTTCTAGCCAATGAGTTGGCAATACCTGTCCACTTGGAAAGAACTACACCAGTCCCGAGATATAAATTTTGGAATGGTCCGATCAAATGCATTATAGTTCGTTACATTTTCCTTCAACATATGAAGTGGCGTTTCCTTAAAAATTTAAGTGGAACATTGCATTGTTATTGTAAATTTGACGGTGCATATCTCGAAACCTGTGCAATCCTCAGAATTCGTTTCAAGTCAGTATGCCTTGCAAACTCACTAGCTACAATTTATAGATGGAAATAGGTGCCGCAATGTAAGTAAACAGTTATTCACTGTATTTATGTTAATTATTCAATTAAACATTCTGATTTTTTAAGTGATGGCGGCCTGATCGAGTAATCTAGATCAAAGTTTAGAATTGTGCCATGTGCCATAGGAAATTTTTTTAAATTTGGTGCAGGAAAAAAAAAAACGCTCTATAATATAGTCCCACTTTGTGCTCTGCGTCTTTTGTCCTAATCACTATGGGAACTCCGGCATCGGAGCCAGCAGTCGAATAAGTGGGAGACAAAGTGACTCGTGAGCGCGAGCGGTAGTTCAAGGTTCGGCTGGGCAATCTTGGGTGCGGCCGGCCAGGAGCGGGACCTGCTGGCGTGGACTGAGGGACTGCGCCACTCCCACAGTGGCACCTGTAATGTGGGGCCCCGGCTGCCTTCCGGGACAGACTATGATCGTAAGGAAGGCAGATGCTGCCCGTTCCGCGGCCAGTAGCGTCGCCTGCCTGGCCTGGTGTGTGACCATCTTCAGGGTGTGAGCTGCAGCTCTGGTGTTTGCTGAGGAGTGTTTCCGCTGGCTCTTCCTCTGTCACTATCATCAGGTCTGGCATAGGACGCGGGGGTGGAGCGGTCTCCTGCACGCTGCTGAAGCTCCCGGCACCACCGTTGGAGAAGAGACCTGGTGGCACAGTTACTGCATCAACGCAATGTAGTACTGCATCACCGGGACAAGTTGTCGAAGCACAAAGACCGTGCATGGCTCCAAACATGGCGGCACGGCCACCTCTAGCGACTCGGAGGTGTCAGAGAGCGCGACGACCTAACCGTTGATGGTAAGGGAGCCACCAAGGCACACAAAGGCAAGCTGTTGAAAATAATGGCTCGGAAGTGCCGCTCGTTAGGTAGTGAAGCCGAGAACAAGAGCGGCACGTTGTCCTCGTCCGAGCCCGAGGAGGGCGAAGTCTTGGACTCTGGTGGTGGTTCCTCGGCATTGACCTGCGGCAGTGGCAGCGAAGATGACGGTTCTGAAGAAGAGTGCAACGACGACTATGACGAAAACCTCATGGGCGCTTGAGGTCAGTTGCCAACAGTAATGGAAGTGGCACCATTGAGTGACAATCATTATTATCTGCAATCTTCTCCTCCTGTTAACTGCATGGTGCAGTGCTGTGTGGTCTCTATGCGGTGGAATGGCAGCGAGTGGGCAGCTGCTTCTTCCGGCGACCTGCTGCGTGCACTCGTCAGTATGAGGTCAAGAAAGAAGACCAGACCAGGTGTGCGTCCGGGAATGGTTTAGGGACTTCTGGTTCCTGCAACACCTTGACAACTTGCAGGCTCCACCACCTGGTCTGCCGCATCTTTGCGAAGCATACGTCCCGGAAGCCAGCCAGGTTTAGGGCCCTTGGGTTTCTTGAAGACCCTGGTGACTCGGACGTTGCTTGCCCCCCCCCTGATCCTTGTTCACTGCAATAGTCTGCAAGGTTTGCCTATCACTGGGATGCGGTGCCATCACTGCAAGCCTCTGTGGGCCAGTGTCAGCATCGCCTTCGCAGAGGGAGGGCATCTCAGCAATCGCTCAGCGACTGTATTTGAAATTTTTGTTACCAGAATATACATTTTGCGGCACCTGCAAACGAAGATTTCCTTTGCTATATAGACTCAGATCCATGGTAGGTGGATGTGGAACATACTTTTTCACCCGCTGGCTAACAGTCCCAGGGCTAGATCTAGTAATCATAAATAGCCAAGTTAGTGGACAGGTTGATGGCCGTGCAATGCACACATAATGTGGAGGTTTTCGGTTCGGTTCCCACTGGCGATTTAGCTTTTCGTCCACTTTCATTTTCTTTTATTATTTTTTACATTTCAGTTTCAACCATAGTTAATTACCCCGATGCTTTCCTCGGCTTCAATGCCTCTTGGCTTTATGTGGTCGTGATTAACAAATATCAAGCCCCTCAGTTTCCCTTCATCTCTCATGCATTCATAGCAAGGGTCTCGAATCTGACAGCCTTGTTGTCATTATAGGTAGCATACAAGGGTCCTTTAGCCACGTGTCTGCTTTCCTAACTTTACGTGTTTTTTTATGCCGATGGGCACATCCATCCACCTTGGCTTTGAATGGCACTGGTTAACACTCCAAGGGCTAGATCTAGTAAACATAAATACCCAAGTTAGTGGATGGAAAGCGAGTGCACAAGTAGGACCCAGAAATGAAATTCCGTATGCCTCACAAGCTCAAAAGAAGCCAAACAAGCATGGTGCACCGGATTTGCCCTGGTGTCGCATTCACCAAGCGTTATAGACAATCTCATATGTTGAAGTGTTACTTGCCCAAATTACGAGTATAGTGTCAGGTGCTAGAAACACTTGATCACATATTTTGTGTTTGTCCTGCATACGCCCAAGAACAACAACAACTGGTCTCTTCCATTGCAAACGTCGATAAGAGGCTGCTATCAGATAAGTTTCTTTTGGGCCCTTGGCCTAATGCAAACAGTGCAGCCTTGATCACAAGTGCCGCCATAGCCTTTTTACAACCAACTGGGCTAGATGCACGACTGTAGAGATGCCACAGCATTGTGAACTTGTATATACGCACATTCTCCTCATATCATCATAATCATTCGACAGCCTACTCCCGCCCCCATTGTACAGTAGCAGGCCACAGCAGCCAGAGGCCGACATCTCTGCCTTTCTGTAAATAAAATTTTCTCTCTCTTGATGGCCGTCACCGTAGCACAAACGGTAGAGCAACGCATGCGTAATGCGGAGGTTGTGGGTTTGGCTCGCACCGGCTACATGTTATCTTTTCCGCCTACTTTCATTTCCTTTTATTAGATTGTTGCATTTCAATTTCAACCACAGTAAATTACCCCGATGCTTTACTTGGCTTCAGTGTCTGTTGGCTTTATATGGTCATGATATATATCATCATGATCAGCCTATATTATGTCCATGCAGGATGAATGCCTCTCCCTGCGATCTGCAATTACCCCTGTCCTAAGCCACCCGATTCCAGCTAGCACCTGTGAATTCTTAATTTCATCGCCCCACCTTGTCTTCTGCCATTCTTGACTGCGCTTCCCTTCTCTTGGCACCCATTCTGTAACCCTAACGGTCCACCGGTTATATAACCTATGCATTACATGACCTGCCTAGCTCCTCATTTTTTTCTCTTAATGTCGATTAGAATATCAGCTTTACCCATCTGCTCTGTGATCCAAACCGTTCTCTGTCTCTTGACACGACATTCTTGATTCCATTGCTCTTTGTCCAGTCCTAAACTTGTTCTCGAGCTTCCTTGTCAGTCTCCAAGTTTCTGCCCCATATGTCAGCACCGGTGGAATGCATTCATTGTACACCTTTCTTTTTAATGATACTGGTAAGCTCCTAGTCAGGATCCGACAATGTCTGCCGTATGCGCTCCAACCCCTTTTTATTCTTCTGTAAATTTCCTTCTCATGATCAGGGTCCCCTTTGAGTAATTGACCTAGGTAAACATACTCCTTTAGACTCTAGATGCTGACTGGCAATCCTGAACTCTTGTTCCTTTGCCCGGCTATTGATCATTATATTTTCCTTCTGCACATTAATCTTCAACCCCACTCTTATACTCTTTCTGTTAAGGTACTCAATCATTTGTTGTAACTCGTCCTCGGTGTTGATGAACAGGACAAAGTCATCTGCAAATCGAAGGTTGCCGAGATACTCGCAATTGATTCTTACTCCTAAGCCTTCCCAGTTTAATAGATTAAATACTTCTTCCAAGCACACACGCATTAGAGAGATTGTGTCTCCCTGTCTGACCCCTTTCTTTATAGGTATCTTCCTGCTTGTGTAGAATTAAGGTAGCTGTAGAACCTCTGTAGATATTTTCGAAGGTATTTATGTAAACGTTCTGTACTCCTTGATTACGTAATGCCGCTATGACTGTTGGTATCTGTACTGAATCAAATGCCTTTTCGTAATCTCTGAAAGCCATATAGAGGTGCCGATTGTACTCTGCGGATTTCTCCATTACCTGATTGATGACATGGATGTGATCCATCCTTCCTGAAACCTACCTGCCTTTTTCCTTGGTTGACTAAAGTTCAGTCTTGCCCTTACTCTATTGGAGATTATTTTGGTGAATATTTTATATTATATTGGAAGTAAGCTAACAGGCCTATAATTTTTCATTTTTTTAATATCTCCCTTTTATGTGGATTAGTATGATGTTGGCATGCTTCAAGTTCTCTGGGAACCTTGAAATCAATAGACAGTTCGTATAAGGGGTCGCTAGTTTTTCAAGCATTATGTCTCCGCCATCTTTGATTAAATCGACTTGTAGTCCATCTTCTCCTGCCACTTTCCCCCTTTCATGTCTGGCAAGGCCCTTCTAACTTCACTGCTAGTTATAGGAGGAGTGTCTATAACCTTCTCATTACTGTTTCTTATGGTGGTATCCCGACTCCTCTGGGTACAGGTCAGTATATGTATAATACTTTCACTGCTTTTACTGTATCTGACATTGCTTATGATGTTACCCTGCCTATCTTTCAGTGCATAAATCTTGATTTGTCCAATGCCTAGTTTCCTTCTGACTGTTTTCAGGCTGCATCCATATTTTACATTATAATTTTGAATATCCCTTATTTTCTCCTTGTTGATTAGTTTTGACAATTCTGTGAATTCTATCTGATTTCTTGAGTTGGACACTTGCATTCTTTGCCATTTCTTTATTAGGTCCCATGTTACTTGGAAGAGCTTACCCACTGGTTGCCTTGGTACCTTACCTCCCACTTCAATTTCTGCTTCTGAAGCCAGCCTAGTTACGGTTTCCTTCATTGCCTCTATGTCATTTTCATCTTTCTGTTCTAATGCTGTGTAATTGTTTGCAAGTGCCAACCTGAATTGGTCATGATATATATACTTGTTCTAATGCTTTCTGACAATGAATACACAATCTGCGACAAAGCATCAAACAATAAGTGATCTCGTTGCTTTTATTGCACAAGACTCTGGCTGTTGAGTCGTAAGTTCCAATTTTCATGGCAGCAATTAGGCAATAGTTTGCCTAGGTTAGAAGCTCTATAACGTGCACACCAGTGTGCCCCTCATTGGCGAACAATCTGCCCACACTGTTGCACCGGGATGTTTCGATATTCTCAAGTTTCTCTTAAAGGAAGTGTGCATGATGGGGCTAGCTGGGATCCAGGAACTTGCACACAGATGTAATCATCGTGCCCGTACGGATATTGGCGAACGGTTGGCGGCCACAGTACTCAAAACCAGCGACTGGGGCTTCGTCGAACACGTCGAACTGGAACCAGCACTGCGTGATTACCTGCACAGAGCCCTATGATTATGGTAGCAGCCTGGCTTGTATTGTCGGGATTTATTATTTTTTTCATTCAAGGACGTTTAGGCACGTGAGCTTTAGCTGCAATGGCACAGTAATCAAAAGCATGTCATACATACAAGCACATGAACCGTAACTTTCCTGCCACTGCAGATTCAAATCATGGCCTGTGCCTGTAATGGAGAACAGTGTAAACTGTAACATGATTGAGCATATATATATAAACACTACTGAATTAGCAAACGCCGTGTTTGTATGTAAGGCGATCAGTTGGTAGATTGTGAAATCAATAGTAATAAACATATCAGAGTATCAAAGCAGATGAAGTGGTGTTTTCTCTCGTGTTAAATAACTATGGCCGTCATGCCAACTGCACTCACTCTGCGTTTCACGGTGCAGGGTTTTCTTCCTTTCTTTAAAAAATCTGGATAATTTCCACAAAAGAACTGCTTCACATATTACAACTATACCTTGAAGACACAACTTTATATCAGATTACACATTTTTTCTGCATCTTTGTGCTTCGAGTGTGTGGCGTACTAATGTTTTGGTTGCGAATTAGAAATGATGAGCTATGACATCTGGTCACAGAAACTTTGGTCACTTTGCTTGTTTGGTAGCAAACAGGCATTTGACTCCATGTGATGAATACGTCATGTTTCACAATGTCGAAATATGAAACTTAATTTTACATAGAATTAGAACACGTGTGTCTATTATCTTTCTTTTATGTGACGCACTAGTTTTTGGTTGCAGGTGCGAACAATGACAGAAATATCTTTAGCCTTCGCAATGTTGCCTGCTACATACGAAACTAAATGAAATAAAACTATTATTTCAGAGTATGCATGTAAGAAATGAAGACGAAAGTGACCGGAGCACGGGCAGCAGCCACAGGCCCTGGCTCACTCTGTTGCTGCCACAGATAAGTAACGGTCAGACATCAATTAACATATATGGCTCTGATCTCAGTCACTTCACTAAAGAGGATTGCAGGGGAAATGGCGTCTGAAAAGCCAGCCCTGGCACAAATTTGCGTTGCCACCTGCCGTCATCTGCAGATAGCAATGTTTCAGGGAGGGCTGCCGTGTGTTGCCCGCTCCTGGATCCACAGAGTTTCTATTGCCTGGAACAGGTGAGTGCCCTCCTTGAAACGCTGCTTTCTGCAGATGACGACAGGTGGCGACACAAGTTTATGGTTGCGCCGTCACGGCAGCAGTTTGCGTCCCCATTGGTGCCGGCAAATTAGCACTTTTTTCTTGGAAGTCAACGCCAAAATGAGATTTTTCTGCAAAATTTGAGCAAGAACAGTACAGCGGTGAGCGCAAAATCTTTTTTTTTTTTTTTTTTAATGCGCGCAGCCAAATATTCTGGATCCTGTACAGCGATGTCTGTGACGTCACACTCACCTCATCGGCACCGCGTTTTGTGCGCGAAATTAAAAACGTGAGTGTTGACAATTTTTTTCGTTAATAGCGCTTTTGCTCTAATTGTAGTGCTGCATTTCTGTAAATGGAAAAGCACAGTTTGCACTACACATCACTATTGCCGTACGTCCGTACGCACGGCCGCTCGTTGGAAAAGCAAGGTCTGTGCCTTTGCATCCAGCGGCCGTGCCGTGCATTTCGTCAGCAGATGCTCACGGCTGCACTACAGAAGTCTTAAGGATTGACCAAGTTGATAGCACTTATTAGAAGACGAACCAGCAACAACAACGCAGAAGAAGATAAATACATCACAGCACGGTACTAATAAAAATGTATACAAGAGGGCAGCACAAGGACGCAGTGAATGAGAAATCCAAGACGTAGCCACATGCACAACGCAATCAAACGTGCACCTACGTTAACCAATTTCGCGCTCCTGTAACAGGGCTACTTTAATTTTTTTTTTTTAGCTACACTGGCTACATGAGTGTAGCTAGTGCAGGAAGTCGCCATTTCTTTTACTTGGTGTAGAAAAGTATAATTCCGCCCACCTACACGAAGCCATTTTTTATAGCTGTAGTGTAGCATGAAAACTACAGCTTCTACACTGGTTTCGGTGAATGCAAGCAGCCGACGACAAGCAGGCTGGCGTTGCAAGCGCGTGGCGCCATTTTGTCGCAGGTGTTAAGAGGAAGTTAGCTCGTGCCCAATTAACTCCGATGCAACCTATTCAAGTACGCAAAAACGTTTTTCTGAGGTAACCCATGAACCTATTTTGATTAAATTTGTTGCATTTGAGAGAGAAAGTTAAGTTCTAGTGACTGTTGGAAGCGGAATTTCGATTCAGCACCTTAATGAAGTTAAAAATATTTTCAAAAATTCGATAGTTGGAAAAAAATAGAAGCACGAAGTTTACAAATTAGTAACTCTGCATCAAGAACAGATATCGCAGTTCTGTAAACGGCATCCACTAGATCATTGAAAGCATACAGATCTGATAGTCATTTTATGTCTTATGCGAGTTTGTTACATTGTGTACAAGGGTTCTGTAAAATTTGTATTTCTATATTACTGAACTTTTTTGAGATTCATGTGTGACGTCAATATTGTGCGCTTTAGATGTAATATTAGATGCAATTCACATAACTTTGATATCATTTTTCATTGCTGAGTTAGAGTTGTAAACTTCATAGTTTCGATTTCTAAAAAATTCGATCTTTGTCATTTAACAAAAAATTGACGACCTAAATCGAAAATTCGAAACCAACAGTCACTAGATCTTAAGTGTTTCTTTTAAATGCAATAAACCTCGCCAAATTTGTTGCAGTGGTTGCCAAGAATTACGAACTCTCCTTTTACATGTATTTAGATAGGAGCACCCGAGCTAAAGCTTCCTCTTAAAGGGGTCCTGAACCACTTTTTATCGAAGTGGAGAAATACATTTAAAGTGAAGATAGGCTATTTCAGCACCACTTTGCCGCAAAAAGTACTTCAATGCGTTCAGCAGCATCGGAGTTATCCGCAATCAAACACGGCCTCAGCTGTGCTCCCCTTCTTCCTCCAATGCCTTGCACTGCGAAGGCTACGGCGGAGACGTCACCGTGGCGCGCAGTTCAAATTTCCGCTTTGGTGCCTATGCCGCGCTAAACGTAAGCCAAACGCGGCTGTCCTCAGAGAGCCGCAGTGTGCTTAGCCATATAGTGTAGGAAACTATGCGCTTGGCCACTGGACTCGTGGCGGCACCTCGCGGCGGCCGCGATGTAGCCGAGCGCAGCGACCGTGGCAGCGACCAATAGCAGTCGCGTATTGGAGTGTGCTTTATGACGAAATAAAGCACACAGAAGAGAGCGAGGATCATGGGGTTTTTGAAACGAGAGCGTGAGAGAAAAAGGTGACTTCGCGCTCCGCTTGCGAGCTCCACGGACCGCGTACGACAGCAGAACTTGGCTGAGATGTTCACAACAGCGTATGCTACCCGCGGATTTCCCCAAGCCCAAGGGGTGGTTCAGGGCCCTTTTAAGCGCTCCCCATACGTAGGCCGATCCTGAAGATAGTACAATACCGGGCCGACACGCGGCGGAAGTGAAGCAAGCGTTAAACACTGTGATTGTCGGCGCTGATACAGTGACGATAGTGAATATTCGCTGCAAGGACGGTAGCGAAGTGCTGGCATGACCATGTATCACACAAGGTGAGCTGTTTTTCCGAAGAGATCAAATTATCTTACTCATGGATCGTGCGGGCTGTTTCAGACTCCGCGCTGTACGTTGTGTACAGCGCGGAGCACTGAGAAGTTGTCTTGGTGCACTGCGCATTCGCGATGTATTTCGCTGCTGTTTGTCTAGATATGTTGATGAAAGGAAACTCTCACATCGACGTGTAGTTTCAGGCAAGGGCATATACGCGGCCAGCGAAGTCAGGCGCTTTTCGTCTACTGATGCAGAGTACGACGTGCTGTCTGCTCTGATTGGCTACGGCCCAGCAATCCAAGTGCATCACACGATGTCATAGCCTTTGTCCGGCACTGAGCTATACTACACTCGGCTACACGAGCCTGCATAAAGTGTAGGTAAAAAAAAAAAAACCAGTGCCCTTCCTCTATGTGAAGAAGGATGACCAGCGAAGCTGTGTATGTGGGCCCCTTAATGGCGAACTGCACCTCCGCCGTGGGTCGGCCCGGCATTTCACTATCTTCGGGATCGGCCCACGTATGGGGAGTGCTTAATTCACGCCTGCTTTACCTCCGCCGCGGGTCGGCCCGATATTGCACTATTTTCGGGATCGGCGCACGTATTAGTGCTTAACATCTGCTTCACCTCCGCCGCGGGTAGGGCCGGTATTGCACTATCTTCGGGATTGGCCCACATATGCGGAGTGCTTAACGCCTGCTTCACCTCCGCCGCGGGTAGGGCCGGTATTGCACTATCTTCGGGATTGGCCCACGTATGCGGAGTGCTTAACGCCTGCTTCACCTCCGCCGCGCGTCAGACCGGCATTGCACTATCTTCGGGTTCGGCCCTCGTATGGGGAGTGCTTAACGCCTACTTCACCTCCGCCACGCGTCGGGCCGGTATTGTACAGTTTTCGGGATCGGCGCATGTATGGGTAGTGCCACGGCCGCTTTCTTTTTTTATCCAGCGGCCCTGGGAGTGCCTAACGCCTGCTTCACCTACGCCGTGCGTCAGGCTGTCATTGCACTATCTTCGGGATCGGCCCTCGTATGGGGAGTGCTTAACGCCTGCTTCACCTCCGCCGCGAGTCGGTCCGGCATTGCACTATCTCCGGGATATCGGCCCACATATGGCGAGTTTTTTGCTTACGACAAGAAAACTTCCTTGGGCGGTAGAGGTATACAACTTAGCTGTTAAAAAAAAAGAATGAAAAAATCCCTAATGCATACTTGCAAAAGTCGAATATAGACTTGCGCTGCAGTGTCTCACCCTCCTCCTCGTCTGACTTTGCCGGTTCGTGTCTCGGTACATGCACAGTCCTGTATTGTACTCACGTTGGTGACCAGGTGGGAGTTGATGCTGCAGACGCCGTGGTAGCGCAGCGCTTTAGCGTCGCGCAGTGTGTTCGCCAATATCAGCAGGACGAGCGCGATGTTGTCAGCGTGGTGGTCGGTGCCGGTGCCCACCATGAACCACAGTAGCAAGCGTCGGCCCAGCGCGTTGACAGCCGCGCGCAGGGGTTGCTCCATCGACTCGTTTAACTCGGCGATGGCCAGGAACGATTCCGCCATGTTGTCGGGCGTCTGTTGGCGGTGGTGTAATATAAGCACCATGTTAGCACCGAACAAGGGCTGCGTGGGCAAGGACAAGCTCCAGAACGTGAAGTCACACAGCAGATGCGGTATCTGCGTCGGGGCAGTAGCTACACATCCCTTTTCCTCTTTAAGACAGGTCAAAAACAAAGCAAGGCCTTGTCCTTCGTACGTGTTGCAGCTTTCCACGCTTTTTGTACAACGTTATATATAATTGAAAATTTTAGTTTTACATCTACCTACAGCGGTTGACATGCGAACAATCACCGATCCTCGGCATACAGCGCCTACGGGATGTCTACCTTGGATCTCGGGTCACAGACTTTGACACTGCTTGAGCAGCTAAAAGAGCTCGCTTATGGCAAGACATCAGTTCCAGTGCAACATACTGTCTGTCTCTTTCAGACTGCGCTTTAGCGCTATGAATATTCCAGACAGTAAAAATATATATAAACCAGCTTGGTGCATTTATGTGATAGCTCAAGGTAATGCTGCAGAACGGGAGCAGCCACGTTATCGTACGTGCTATATACATCTTGTGACTCGTCGTTGAACCAGAATGAGTAACATTGTTGTCTTGCACAATTACACCACCCAACGCCTCCCCACGCAAGGAAAAAAAGGGCACCATTGAATAATTATAGAAATACCGCCGCATGATAATCATGCCGTTTTCGACACGCTCACGCCATTCTTTGCAATGAAATGGCCATTCTTTGCAATGAAGGTGCACTCTTTGGCTCAACACAGTGCCACATGATATAGGCAACTTCGCATGCCTACAGCTCTTTCTGTATTTAGGTATCCATTTACACTAGTACGTCTATGCTATGCTAAAGCATAGTGTTTTCTGAATCTGTCTAGTACCAAGGAGCGCAAAATTCTTATTGCAGTTAGGGTCACATCAGGGCAGTTCATCCCACTTGAAAACCAGTTGTACCACTTGAAAACCAGTAGCAATATTTTCACTTGGGATGGATATACTCCACTTATCTGCCAGCGCAAATGCGTGAGCGAAGCGACATAATCTTCATAATCAAAGGTGCATCTTTATGTCTTCTTGGGCGTCAGTGTCTCTCTCTCTCTCTTATAGGACGCGTGCAGCACAGGAACGTTTCTAATGCACTCAGGTTCAACACTACTGCGCCAAAAGACGTCGCCACCAGCGCGGCTGTTTTCGTCCGTGTCTTCCACGTTATCCTCGTAGCTGCCAGCTGCAATAGTAGATGAATCGTACATTTCGTCGATGCAACGGGAGCGTATGGCTGTTAAAGGGACACTAAAGCGAAACAATAAATCAGTGTAGGTTAATGAAGCATTGTTTGAGAACCCTGCAGGCAGTCATTTCAAAAATATAGTATGATTATTAGATGAGAAAATGAAAGTACAAGTATCAGTATTTGAATTTCGCGTCGAAACCCCAGCGCTGGTACGTCAGCGTGACGTCAGGGATTCCAAATTATGTTTTCGTATTTGGGTCGCGTTGGCTGAATAAAGGTTCCCGAAACTTGCCATGTTTAATATTTGGTTTCTTTAGAACACAAAGTAGTCCATCTGTACCGCTATATATAATTAGTAGGCCCTAGAAGATGCCATCAAAATCCAAGACGTCACAGCCCCCAGGTGCACGAACTTAAGTAGGCGTCGCCACCCGTACTTCATTCTTGCGCTTTTTCTGGCTCAGCAAACGTCTCATCGTTGTATGAGCAGTGTTTACGGTGTTGTTGAACGGTACTTTACTTATGCAGAGGAAATCATTTTTCACTTTAGTGTCCCTTTAAAGAAAGGCTAGCTGTGTCGTTCAAGTGTTTATTACCACCGACCGTTTGCGGGGTGCTGAAGTCGCAGCAGACGCCCACGGCGAGTAGTTTTCCCGTATCTGCGTCGCGCACGAGCCTCGTGGCGGCGTCGGCGATCAGCTGCGGCCACAGGTGTCTCAGGCTTCGCCGGTGCTGCTCCTCGGTGTTGTGCACCGTCAGGTCGAGCCGGTTCTTGGACGTGAAGCTGCGCGCCACCAGGTCGGCCACCTCGTCGAACGACGTGTTCGCGTTCAGGAGCGAGACTCGCAGTCGGCGCGCTCCGGGCAGCACCATCGTGCAAGCCGCGCGCTCCACCAGATGGCGCAGGGGCACCTCTTCGCCCAGCTCGGCCGCGCTCACCTGCGGGTTCGGTCGAGACGCTAGCTGTGCAAGTACAGCGAAGAATCCGCGGGCTTCCCGCGCTCAAGGATTTATTTTGACGATTTACGCAAAGGTTAATTGTGCCCTAGAGATCACAGAGCGACAGAGAGTCATGTGGACTTACACCTCTATTGAAAGATTATGTACGCCCCAAATGACCAGCATCCGTAATCCTACATAATCCAATAGGACCTGCAGGAAAACGTGCGTGTTCCCATGTAAACCCATGTGACCATATACAGGAGTATGGTATATACGGGACTTTTTCCGTATGGGACGGCCTAATATATATGTACTTCCTGCCGACTAATGTCTATAAACTGTCTGTAAACGGCCCATACATGCGTGGGGGATTATGGATCACATGCCAGGTTAAAGGAAATTTAACAGATTTATTAAGGGGCACGTTTGGGCGATGCAGACTAGGGAGAGTATTCTGTGAGTGTCCACTTAGTGGACTGTCCATTTCAATCGCCGCTGATTGGTGCTCTAACAGCGAGAATGAGAATGAATGGGAAGGGATGAGGAGCGAGGAGAATGTTGATATCAAGTGACTGAGGGAGGGGTGCCCTTTATCCCTGCTGCTGCTTATGATGTACATGGTAAGGATGGAAAGGGCGCTTGAGGAAATTAATATCGGGTTTAATTTCTCATGCAAACAGGCGGGTACAGTAGTAGAGCAGCAGGTTCCAGGTTTGTTTTATGCGGGCGACATTGTGTTGCTAGCTCGACCTGCAACGTCTGGCTAATATCTGTGGACAGGAAGGCGAGAATTTAGGTATGAAATTTAGCGTTAAACAATCAGGTGTTATGGTATTCAATGGGAACAGTGAACATAACTGTCAATACAGGGCCAGCAAATACCTCGGGTAAAAGAATATAAATACCTTGGTATATGGATAAACGAAGGCAATGGACATATGGAAGCACAGGAAAAAACCGTAACAGTCAAGGGGAAGAGAAATGCAGCCATAATGGGAAGCACAGAGCGCTATGGGGATACAATAGGTACGAGGTCCTCCGAGGTATGTGGAAAGCTGTAATGGTTCCAGGACTTACTTTTGGAAATGCGGTTGTTGCTTTAAATCAGGGGTACAATCAGGACTCGACGGGAACCAAAGGTCAGTGGGTCGCCTCGCATTGGGCGCTCACGGGAAGACTACAAATGGAGCTGTGCAGGGTGATATGGGCTGGACTAGTTTTGAAGTGATGGAAGCTCACAGTAACATTAATTATGGAGAACGACTGGAATATGGAAGAAAGTAAATGGGCTGGGGTAGTTCAGGTATTTGTACAGGAATAACATTAATTCATAGTGGAGGAAAAGAACTAGGAAACTTACCAGCGAGTATGCGGCCTGTATGGTGAGCAACACGGCAACAAAGATCGTCAAACGGTGAGTCAGAGAGGCTAAGCTGACCTCATGGGTGGCGGCAATGAAAATAAACCTGCCATGAGTAACTACTTAAGAGGAAAAAACGAAATCAGGAAAGAAACAATTTACGATAACTCAAAGGGAAGCTCATTACTTTTTGAAGAGAGATAAGAACCCACCTATAAATGGAGATATAAGAAGGAAAACGAGGCATGGTGCTTGCTGCGATAAAGCTAGAAAAACGATGGAGCATGTTTAGTTAGAATGTGAAGATATCTGCTCAGCGGTCGATTTAGGCACCTCTGGCCTCCTGAAGCCCTTGGGTTCAGCGAGAGCAGGAGGAAAGTAAGCATATGATAGAAATTAGTAAGAGGCGTTCGGAAGATTGGTGGAAGTAGGCAAACGACAAACAACGGAGGCGTAAAAAACAAAGTTCCCAATAGTGGTTGAGAAAGTTTGGTGACTGGAATTCCTCATGGGCTCTTCCCCCCTCCCTATTTTTCTTTCTTTTTAACATCGGTAGGAAATTAGGCAACACAATAACAAGAGCTTGGTGGGGCAACCCACCTCCCCTTTCCAATTGGGACACTCATAGCATCCATCCATGAGGCAGGCGCCCTCTCGAACATACGGAAGCAAATATGCGCAACAAGGTGAGGCGTGTGTATGCTGCAGCAAAAATCCGGAGACCACTCAGCACGTCTATTATGGAATACGAAGGGATTAACCCAGCGAGACCCGTAGGTAAAGGCGCATATACACTATAGCGGGAAAACACGCGCCAGTTGCTTTCTTAAATGGACACTAAAGGCAAATACTAAGTCGAAGTGGACTGTTTAAATACTTTTCAGAAACCTCGCAACGCTAGTTTCGTGCCAAGGAAATACTTGGTTTACGAGAAAATTGTATCTGAAGGGTCCGAATACCTTTTTCGAAATTCAAATCTCCCTCCAGTCAACCGGGGGAGTGGTGACGTTCACCATCACCGCCCTTTGCTGTCATCGGTGAGTAATAAGACAGGGCGGCGGATTCGCCGCTGCAGCTGCTTTTTGGTCAAGTGGCGTGGACCGTTCGGGCATCTCGCGACATCACATAGAAGTTTAATTCTCTGCCACTGGCAGTTTGTGCGAGTTTCGCGAGCCAGTAAAACCAGCGCAGCACTACGTGATCAGGAAATTACTGAAACGCGAAAGCGTGGGCGGCGCAGAGTCGAGTGAAAACTAAACCTTTCGACCGCCCGCGTCGTTGTCAACGGTAATTTCGATGGGTTCTTTTTTCTAAACATGAAATGGAACTAGACAAGTACTATTCTGTTTGATTTTACAATACGAGAATGTTTTTTTGCAATGAGTAGTTGAGTACTAGTGACAGAATTTAACTGAGGAGTGCTTTCGTCATCGGGCAAGTGCTTGAATGTCCCGGAGGAGTCTCTAATCATGTCCTGCATTTACCTCGATTTCTCAATTATTAAGGCTCTGTTCGCGATAATACTGCCGCCTTAGAGGTTCTCGAGTTCCAATCTATCACTTTAGCTTGACTTAATATTTGCCTTTAGTGTCCCCTTAACAAGGCGTCGTTTTATGCACTGAAGCACAAAGGTAAATGGAACGCCAATGCATTTCTCTGCAAAGTTCGGCAATTAATATCCCGAAACTGGTGTCATCCAGAAAATTCGTTCCAAGTGTACCCGCCTTGCGAACTCTATACGGCTAGAATTTGTAAATTCCAGTGTGGGTCATAAGGTAACTAGCTACAGACTTAATTAGTGAGTTTTTGTTGATTAGTAAATTATGTTTTTCAATTCCTTGTGCAAGTAATCTCCGCCTCTTCAAGTAGACCACCTCATGAGTTAGAATTGTGCTACCTGCCACAGGCAACCACCAAATTTTTTGAAAGTGTCGTTAAAGCACCCTGTATGTTGCACCTACGTACGCCGCCAGAACAGTTCAACATTCAATCAAAAGCCCGCGCGCGCTTCTAGAGTCACCACTCGCCCTGCTAGCAGAGATGACGTCACAGTTGTCGCCTTCATGTCACAAGCTCCATCGCACCAATAGCAGCAACGAAAACAACCTGAGAAAACCAAGTGCGCGCGCGTAGTAAAGGAACCGCCTCCGCAGATGCTGCACGATGCGAGAGATCACCATCGTGAAACTGGTACGCTTTAACAGCTTTAAGCCGCACCTTATATAGGTAGTAGGTGCCTCGGTGTTCTCATCCTTCCCCGCTGCGGGGGAGGAGAACACCGAGGAACCTGCTACCTATATAAGGTATGGCTAAGCGCGGCCGCGCGGGCCTTGTTTTGAAAGCGCTCTGCGGTGGGTATCGAATCTATATATGCGCATTGAGGTCTGAGGTCCTACATCTACCCTATATCTAGCCGCGTCATATGCAGCCGCAGCCGGAGAACCCCCCTTCTCCACTTCTGCCTTGCGCGCGATGGAAGACAGCGCGCTTCCTACCCCCCTTCCTCCCTTGAGCGCGCGAGGTCGAGCCACTCGGCTCACCCTCGCACGCTTTCTCTCGCACCCACAGCATATATACGGCGCGCGGCCGCGATGTTATCGCCTCGCTCCGTTAAGAACCTCCTTTATCGAACTTGGGCTTTGTACGGAACATCACGGCGACGGCGGAAATGTGCCCGGAATGTCCATACACTCTAAGAAAAAAAGGACTAAAAGGGGTAAGGAGGTTAGTCCTTTTGGGGACTAACTGATTTGCCACAACCATTAGTCCTTTTGGGGACGAACTGACATGGGATGAACTGTTACTCCCCATGCGCTTACTCCTTCGGGGACTAACAGTTGCCCCTGCCCGATGGTCCTCAAGGGAGTAACTGTAATTCGTTCCGATGCTCCGCAAAGGTTTAAATAATTAAATTAGGCATTTATACCCTAATAAAAAAATTAATGAGCCAAAAAAAAAAACGTGCCCGACAGCAGGATTCGAACTCACTTCCTCTCGCTCACAAGTCAGATACTCTAACCACTTCACCACGCCGCTTGCTTGGCCAGACGGGCTATTTCGACAAGGTTAAGCACGGGAACGCAAGTGCGGCAATATAAATGTGACTGTATTTTGTGCAAGCTATGCAGTCAGAGTCTAACGTTGAGTGTACTTGCAACCATAAGCGACTGCGAAAAGAAATCAGCCCGAGTATTTTAGGGTGATTTAAACTGAGGCACTACGCCATGTATACGTGTAGCGAGCTCAAACGGGGCACCGAAGACGACAGAGAAGGGCAATTTCTCTGTCGCTTAGCGCGTGCCGTTTGAGCTACACATCGCTTCAGTTCGCAACCTCCTTGGAACGGAAGGAACTTAGGTACTATAGACCAAGAAAATCTAGCCGTCTATGAGTGACTTGCGCGTTTAATGTGTATCGCTCACTTATGGGGTGCGCACGAAGGGCATGCCTCTTCACATTTCAGTTTTAAGTTTCACGTAATTTTCTCACGAAGAGGCAAGGCTTTGCATGTAGTTCAATAGACAATGCACGAACTTCGAACCATTCACGATGTATAGACAATACCGTTTTCGCCGCATCGCTCCATGACACGGACGAAAACAGCGAAGTGCCTGGGGAGTAACTGTTGCCGTTCGTCCTCCCATTGCTCTCTTTCCGAGCAGGGCCTAAACACTTACTCTCCGAAATTTGCACATGGCCCGCACATTCATGCAGTTAGTCCTTTGAGGGACGAAAGCGCCCTTTTTAGGACTAACGGCGCAGTTACTCCCGTTTTCCCCGGGATTTTTCTTAGAGTGTATAATTGCTCTCGCAACAAAAGTGGAGCAGGTCGTTACGTAAACGCACGTGGGCCCACGGTACCGATATGGGAGAACGCGCAGTACGAACATCGCGAGCGCCGGTCGAAGCAACGGCAGCGAGCCTCTGCTTTGTGTGATCAGCTCAAATATGGCGTCGTCGGGTGAGGAGCCCGCCAGTCACTCCTCAAGTGTTGCAGGCGTGCACGGATGGACGTCAGTTTGGTCATGCTCGCCTGGATGTCGCGGAGTGTAACCGGCCCCCTCTCATAATCGCCTCACAAAATTTCATTTTCATTTATATCCGGTAATAATATAAGCTTCTTTAAAAAATGCTTGTGGCAGAACGCTTACTGCACCGCGCTTTACAACTTTCAGTGCATAACCCAAAGTTCCCGTCGCGACCTGCGTAAGGTCATGTAGATCTTTAGAATCATATATAGGCCTGTAAAAAACGCAACATGCCGTCGTTTAGCCTTCGCTCGAGACGCTTTTGAAGAAGCCATACGAAACTCTCTTGGTTAAATGTGGAACATTTTCTTGGGCCGTCGTTCAAGACACCGTTGTAGATGTCACGGCGGACTAAGCGCAGAAATGGCCAAATAAACCACGCCTCCGCACCGCCTTTACCTCGTATCCGATGTGTTCCAGGAGGGCGGCAGCTTCAGATGCAGAGCTGGCGTCCTGTCCGGCCTCGTGGCTGACGTAGCTCGCGTCCAGCTTCAGCTGGCCAACGGGCACGCCGAGCGATCGGGCCAGAGCCACGAGGACGGGCGCGGCGCGCGTCACGTTCACCTCGCCGCAGCGCTGCAGCTTGACGATGGCGTCGGCGTAGTCCTTGAGCAACTGCCGCTTGTCCGGCCGCTTGCCGGTCGGCGGACCGAGCGGGCAGAGCAGCGGCATCCACTGCCAGCTCGGCAGCTTAGAGCTGAGCGGCCGGAAGAGTTCGCCCGACGTGTCGCCCGGCGTGTTGCTCCAATAGAAGGCGACCAGCGAGACCTTGGGCGAGCTGAGCCGCTGCCAACTCACCTCGCCGTCGCTCACCACCGGTATGTCCGTAAGGCACTTGGTGATCAGGGCAATGTCGGCCTGCGGTATACAAGCAAGCGCCGCGTCGCAGGTGAACACGCTGTTGCGACTGGAGGATCCGAAGATGTGGGATGTACTTTGCTCGTGGAGGAGTAAGGGAACGTGGGGCTGGGCCCGATATCCAGGACGTTTTACAAACACGTTTATACTTACACAACTACAAGAAAATTCAAAGTAGTACAGAAAAAGTTCATGAAGAAATTGTAGCAGCCGATCACTCCCGCCAACCGTCGCTCCTTTTATGCCCTGCGTGGTCATCGATCAGTCACTTCCCACAATCCGGCGTCAGGAGACCGATGCCACCAGGCCCCGCCAATCCGGAGGTCTGTTTCCCTTTCCCTCCGAAGGGGGCTTTATCGGAAACGCCCGCACATCACTGGGCACAAACAGGAGAAGGGGCATCGCACACTGACTCCCATCGTACACCGAGTCCGTCCCCGGCGTGGACGTGCCAATTTGGGCGACTGACAGGTGATGGACCGTATCCTTGCACTATTTGCCCAAACATCTCCTGACCGAGGTAATTCCGCGTTGGCCATAAAATCATCCCTTTTGAGGACCATTTTGACGAGGCCGTCGGCCCGTTACCCATAATCGCGCTAGCCGTGACCGGAGGTTGTCGGGGGTGAATGGCCGATCACAACAACGCTTGCTACGTAATCCGAGGCTGACCTGCAGCGTACGTAGGCGCATTAGCTGCGGCGTTTTATACCGACAGTCGAAAACTATCAACTTCGCGGCTTCGATTCCGCCCGATGCATCCCAGATTTTTGAGGATGCGAGAACGCTCGGGAATGCTGGGGTTTCAGAATGCGTCCAATGTGCCTGTGTGTTCTCAAGTTGTATGGAGCTGTGCCCACAAAAGGTGCACTGATATATAAGCTCACGCCTACTAGTTTCGGAAGCGAGAACCCCAGCATTCAATTATTTCGCTGCTTCAAATGAAACGCTCAAAATGAAACAAGTTTCATGAAAGGTAACGTTGGCATCAGCCAAGAAGTGGCACAGCAAGCTAAAAGGGAAAACGATACGGGTTTCTCAGGCAGTAATGTCTGCAGCTTCGCGCCATTTCCTGGTATGAGGTTCCGGTCGCACTATACCCTCCTTGCCAGTACACGTCATGTGCACGTCATGTGAAAGTGAGCTCATATGTGCGCGTGCGCGCGCCTCACATATTGTAAATCGTTTAGATCACAGTTTTTCTTTCTTCTTTTTTTATCACGTCCAGGAATTCTGGACACTGCCTCCTCGGCCATGTCAAATATCTCCTCAATGTACCAACATATTCAAAACTGTATTTCGAAAGTTCGGCCGAATTTCAGAAACTTTCAGTTGGCAACGTCGTGAGGCAACGCCGCCTAACGTAACGTTGCTTCTAACAACGTACGCATTTACGGTGCTTTGTCATAACTCCAAAACACTGCTATTTCATAACGCGTAGCAGGGAAGTTACGACTAAGCGCCGTAAATGCCTATGTCAATGTAAATGTAAATGTCAATGTAAATGCCAATTGAAAGAATTCTGCCGATGTTGTGAAATACCATTTTTTGAAAATGCTACTCACTGAGTTACGCCGGTGCTTTACGGTGAAGTTTGGCATATGGCCGAAGGGGCATTGAGCATTGCCAGAAGAATCCACGGGTTGCTCGTTTCTTTGCAGCTGCCGTCGTTTCGATGGCATACCCTTGGGACCAAACCCTAGCGAACGTACCTTGCGACCTTCGATCCTGGGCGCAGACCGCTCGGTAAGATAAATGTAGCCATCGGAATCCACGAAGCCTTTGTCTCCTGTTGGCAGCAGCTGAGTGTCTTGGGCACCACCGGTACAGATGGTGCCTACCTTGCCCTGAGGAGGAAAGTTGGCGACTTCATGTGAGTGTTTCTCTCTCTTTTTTTTTTACGATGGACTTGTTCAATGTTTCTAGAAATATGTTCCGCGCATTAAAAAGAAGAGAGAGACCTGGTGCGCGCTAAACAGAGAGAGAGAGGATGAGAGGGAGGGTTTTTGATAGCAAAAGAACTAGAAATTGCATTTTGCAGGAATGGCGAGGAACATCGCATATAATTTGCAGGGGAGATAATAAAGTTAAGCAAGGGAATGAAGATTTCCGGTGGACACTGTGCACGAATACGGGAACCATATTCACACAGAAAAGAAACAAATCTATTACGCTAGAACTGTTCGCAAGAGCGAATGGCAGCGAATCCTAATGCTGGACATAATATTAGCGAAAGTGCCGCCAATAGCAAAGAGCACTTACGAACGAAAAGTGTGGCGAATATGCTTACAGTTTATTCATTTATTTATTTATTTTGATTACTCTCAGGGTCAACGACATTATTAAGATGAGTACGTACAGTGTAGAAAAATGAATACTATACAGACATTGTTAGGTTCCTGCAAATACAATGTTAACTAAAGCGCCGCTAGAATGGGCGTGGTCCACACGTGGTGGAATGGGCGTGGTTCACTAGAATGGGCGCCATGAATGGGCGTGGTTCACACTCGAGCCGGTTGGTCTGGAAAGGCGATTACAGTTTTGAGAGGTCCGGTTAATCAATAGAAGATTGTGAATATGTATGCGTCTTGCGTAACAATATTCCGACTTTTTGTGCATGACCAGTGCGGGAAGAAATGCGAGAGGGAGGAAGAATAACGCTGTGCAAATCAGGATTTTAACATATTTGTGAAATGAACAAGACGAGCGAATTTATTATGACGCCAGGCTATGATAGTAAGTTGTTACGAATCATTTATTGCAGTTATGCTGGAAGTACGGCTGTAGTTACGGAAAATACAAAGCGAACGGAATTATTTTGATGAAACCCAAGCACAGTAGTTCGTGTATCAGTGTTATAGGGCCGGAATTGGCGAAATCATTGTTGAAATTTTCTGGCTGCAAATTTCTATAAAAATGTCCTTGCTGCAAAAGCGGCAGGTGGCTAAGTATGACACTTCCTTTCAAAGGAACGTGTAGCGCATAAAAAGAAACACTGAGCTAGTACATGATTTGGGCCGTACACAATCTTTCTGTGCCCTCTTCATATAAAACTCTCTAATGGCTAGCGGCGACGAGCAGCAAGGTCGACTTGCAGCGTTTCTTGGCGCAGTAATGTGGTTAATTTTGCAGTGCTTCGCATATGATGGCAGAATAAGCTTGCATGCTCACTTGTGCTCACTTGTGCTCACTCACCGATATTTTTGTAAGCTATACGTATACTGACTCGCACTCATGTGGACTGCCACTCACCGGAACTAACTACCTATGATACTCATGTCCGCTCAAACCTTTCGATACTTCCTAACGCTCAGTCTCATGCCTCGGAAATACGTGGAAAGAGCATGAGCCAGTGTACTCGGGAATCAGCATGCCGACCTACAACTCCAACTTCTGCTGCTCTACCCCTCCCGGCCCCCCCCCTTTTTTTAATCTTTCTCTCTTCCTCCAACAAACTTAAGCACTCTAACAGGAATATTTAGAAGCACTCTAACAGGAGTATTTAGCTCGTGAACAACTTCAATTTTCCTATTCGAATACATGCGAAACGCAGAAATGCTTTTGTTAGACAACGACTAGCTAGATCGAATTTGAGTGAAATTTGCTGCACTTAGAAAGTGAAGTTCCGGCGACTCTTTAGGAAGCATAATATTGATTTAGAACACCCGCATTTATTTTTGCAATAAATTGCCGAAAATCGGTCGTTTCAATAAAATCGAACGACGAAGTTTGCAAATCCGCAACTCTGCACCAGAAACATATATAGTAGTTCTTTAAGATAACTGTATTTGTTATAGGGCACCTCAAGCGAACGAATTCACACAGTCGAGCGCTTCTACAATGAAATGACCTGTATAACGAATGAATGATTCTGTCCTGGTTCTATTGTGAGCTGTGCGGTGCGCGACCTTTACAACGAAATGACCTGTATAACGAATGACTTAGGACGCCGCAAGCACTACGTTATAAAGGCGTTCGATTGTACATGAATTAGCAAGCTTACGTGAAACTACTACAATATTTACGACGGTTTGGCAACAATCCTACTCACAAAGTAATGGTATATTGCAGAGCGCCCTATACTTTGTCGGCTTTAGATATTTTATAAGGTATAGCATGGAACTGTGATATCGTTTTCAATTGCTGACGTACGAAGCTGTACGAAAATTTTGCAATTTTCAAATTTTTTTCTAAGGTAATTGATGGCATAAATTGAATATTCATTTATTGTAGCTACTAGATTTAAACTATTTCTTTTAAATGCCGCAAACGCTATCAAAATAGGTGCAGTGGTTCTTGAGAAAAAAGTCGCACTTTCGCCCTAAAGGTGAAGCCTCGATTGCGATAGCAAATTAGTAGAGTGCTAATTGTACTAGTTTCCACCACCAGATCCACCACTACCAGACATCCACCCAATCGTAGCAATTGCTACGATTGGGTGGATGTCTCATTTTCTCTTCATTATTAATTTCTGCCCTCCGCCCTGCGGGTTTCCGCAGAACTATTACGTCAAACTCATGCCTTTGCTTCAGAGTTCTTGTTGAGATCGACTTCGCCCTGTACCATCTGCTAGCCGCTCGGCTAGCTCAGATGGTATACCGCGGCTGCCCCTGAAAGGCGGTGGTCTCGGGTTTGAGTCCCGGACCAGGACGAATTTTTCTTCAACTGCGAAGCTTTTCTTTCGAGGAACCCGTATTGTTTTCCTTTGTAGCAATTGCTACGATTGGGGTAGATGTCTTATTTTCTCTTTATTAATGCTATACGAAGTAACGATAGTAGTTTTATCGGCCGTATGAACTTGTAAACGTTCGCTTACTAACCAAATTAACAAGCATGGTACCACGCGCGCAGAGGCAAACATGAACACATTTCACTCGATGACCGCGGAAACCCGCTGTCAACACGTTAGAGTGAGGAGGCGCGGTACCGGCGGCGAGCGAATTGACCTTCGCGCTGCCCCTCGGTTCAACGCGTACTAAGCGGCGAAAACAGCGCACACGAAGCTATCAGCACTCGGCGCACTGTCCCCATCGCTTTCAAGATGTAGGCACGTGCAGCAGCAGCCGGAGTAGAACGTCTCGCCCCCTGCTCTCCCCGGATGCTTTGCGTGCGACGGAAGACGGCGCGCTGGCTCCCCGCTTTCCTCCATTCTGCGCGCGAGATTGAGCCGCCATCGTCTGCTCACCCTCGCACGCTTTCACTCGCACATAGAGCGACGATGTTATCGACCTTGAACTTTATAAGAACATCATGGTGACAGCGACGCCGACGGCAAAAATGTGCCTGGAGTGTCCATATAATTGCTAACGCAATAAAACGATTTCTCAGTTACCATGTATATGTAGAGAGGAGATCTCGGGTCCAGAACTTAAAAAAAAAAATGAATTCCGGGGTGTTACGTGCCAGAAACACATTATGATAATGAGGCACGCCGTAGTGAAGGACACCTGATTAAGTTTGACCGCCCGGGTTTCCTTAACGTGCACCTAAATCTAAGTACACGAGCACTTTTGCATTTCGCTCTCGCCGAAATGCGGCCGCCGGGATCGAACCGCTAACCTCTAGATCAGCAACGCAGTGTCATATACCCACTGGGCGACGGCGGGTCACAGTTTAGTTCTCGGGCGAAGCGAGTGTTCGGACGCACCTGCGGGCACTCGGTCAGGAGGTCGGCCTCGCACACGGCCGCGCGGCAGTCGCCGACGGGCTTGCCGATCGTCACCAGGTCTCCGTGGTCGGTGGCGTGGTGGCGCAGCTCGCCGCCGGCCGCTAACGGGTGACACACGTAGGAGCAGCAGTGACCCGCCTTCTCGTAGACGCGCACCAGGCTCGCGCCGGGCAGGAGTCGCTGGAAGAGGCGCACCAGCTGCGTGGTCACCAGACCCCGCGAACACTTGACCAGACGCAGTTCGGGCAGCAGCACCGGCCCGGGATCCAGCGCGGCGCGCCTCAGCAGCGCCCACAGCAAGTCCGGCGTCATCTCGACGCGCGTAGCCGACGTGTTTCGCAGGAACCAGAGCATCGCGCTCGGCGAGCGCTTGTCCTCTGCAATGCCCGAGAAGATAGGACGTTCTATTGAAAATTTCGGACGTTTCGGACTAAATATCGGAATTTCTGACGTTTTTTGGAGGGCTGCAGTGCTGACATTGTACGTATTAGAGAAAACTAATATGAGACGTATTAGTAAATTACCCTTCATAAGTATCAACTTCAGACATACTTGTCATAACCGAAGCAACTCTCACGTCCATGAGCTGTTAGAATTTACTCCATTCTTTTGGATGACTTCGCGAAAAATTGTGCCGTGATTTCTAAGTGAGAGCATCTGAAGGTATTGTAACAAGCAGGTTCAACAACTACTGAACAATGTCAGCTTTTGCTGACCCAAAAATGTAATAAAGTATGTTTAATGGAAGCTCTATTTAGATGTAATCTTAAAGGCCCGCTAAAGAGAAAATAACTTGAGCTGTATGTGTAAATTATCCTGCTACAATAGCAAACAAAAATTTTTTATACAATAAAAAGTGCATACGCTGCCTTGAAGTTTTCGCACTTGCTCACTGTGACGTCACGAATTTTTACGACGTCTGCTCCGGCCTACAATTAATTGTATTTTCGGTAAAATTCAACTACATAATATATTAAACGAACCGAAAGCTGTATTTAGCAAGTTTCAAGTACTTTTACTAGAGCCTCTACGGCCCAAACACGAAAAAAGAAAGAACTGAAATATCTGACGTCACCATGACGTACCGGCGCTGGACCCCCTTACAGATCCGCCAGGGGCTACACTAAATGTAGAATTGAAAGCGGGCACGCTGGTTCTATTCTTTCATTCGAAACCGTAACGAGAAGAAAATGGCAACGAAAGTACAAACAGCGAGTCCAGCGTGCAGGCCTCGACAACAGGTCTGGCACACTCAAGGAAGTGACGCTTATAGAAATTTGACAAAATACTGCGCGGTTTGTCGTAGCCAAGATCGTTATGGGACCATCGGAAGAACCACAAAATGATCGCTCTGGAACGCTACATTTTGAACACCGTCTAAACCCGCCGCGTCTGCACGTTCAGCCAATCGGAGAAGGCGTAGCCGCCTTGTGAGCCAATCAGAGCTGACAAGATGGCGAATTGTACACTATAGCGGAATGCGACATTTTCCAGCGTGTTGGCGTCCAGAATGTATAGCATCCCAAGGTGCAGGCTTGCTTGCCTTCTGTAGGCAGCGCCACCGTGGCGCCCGCACAAAGTGCGCTGAGTGCGTCCTCCCAGAACCGCGCCGTGTCCACGCAGTCCAGCACGGCCACGGTCTCGCGGTCGGCCGGGTGGTCGCTCCATTCCCACTGGTTGCGGCCCAGGCAGCGCTCGGCGTCCAGAGCGCAGCGTCCGTCCGCGTCTTCGCCCAGGATCTGCAGCAGCGGCCGTTGGGACACATGTCTGCTCGAGGGCGATGGGGGCCGCTTCAGCAACGGACGATCCCAGCAGCTGGAACCGTCGTCCCGCTGCTACGTGCGCGCCAACAGTTGGCAGTATGGACCAAACAGCGAGGAGTACAAGAAATAGTGAAAGGACGCGCAGCAAATAGCTCAACATGTAAGAAACAAACTGCGATAGATCCGTGGGCGATGATGCTAATAATAATAATAATAATAATAATAATAATAATAATAATAATAATAATAATAATAATAATAATAATAATAATCGCCACGCCCACCACCACCACCGCTAAAAACGTTTAAAAGTGTCTTAGTTGAGCGGAATGGACAGTCATCTATTGGGATGTAAGATAGACAAGTGTACTGCTTCACCAAGATCTTCATTCACCATAAGGCTACGGATTGGGCAGACTATTTTTGTTATGCTCTAATTTGACTGAAATCATTGATTTCAAAACAGCTTTCGAAATAAAAGGAAATCGAAAGAACAGAGAGTTGGACGAGTTCATGCTGATTTATGATTACGGCCAAAGCGAAACATCATGCACTCGGTCCTGCTTGGATTCTACTCGGACCTCGTTTCGCGCTAACCATATTTATGAGCGGCAGCCATTTGTCCACACACGAGGAGACCGCCGAGCAATCGGCTTCACCCTGACCTGCAGAGCGACGCTGATGTTGAGCGTCCTGTCACTCTGCGCCTGCGCAAAGCGGCCGGCCGTGTCGTTGTCCACTACGGTGCAAGCGGGCGGCAGCTCCTCCATGATGGACGCGAGCAGGGCACTGGAGGCGGACGGCCGGATGGGCGTGCAGCAGGCCGACAGCCGCAGGCAGGCGAGGAACGCGACCAGCGTGTCGTCGGGCGCCGCCGTGCACGCCGCCACGTCCGCGGGCTCGGCGAAGTTCGGCGGCGCGCGCAGGGCCTCGGCCAACCGCGCCGAACACCGGTCTACCTCGGCGAACGTTCGCCGTCGGCTCCGGTACAGGGTGGCAGCTTGCATCGGTCGCCGCTGGACCTGCTCTTGCAGTGCGGCCAGCATCCCGCACATGGTTGGCCCAAACTCTGCAAGGGAAACAAAAAATTTTTTTATCGGAAGACGATTCATCCTCTAGTCGACGTCGATGAAAGCTAATCTTCCTGAACGAGTTGAGGGTGAAAATGGGGTGCGTGAACCAGATAATTTATTCCTAGGCCCGCAGCGTTTCAAACGACAGCGTTTGCGTCGCAGCGTCTCTGCGACAGCGTATCGAAACGCTGGTTGCTACTAGGGAAGAATATGAGAGCAACGCCGATGCCACGGCACCATAGAGAACTTTTTTTCTTTCTCTATGCCGGCACAACCAGTAGTGTAGCCTGTCGGTCCGTGGGTACAACCGGTACCGCAAGGTGGCGGGGCAAGGCACCGTTATCGTTCGGGTTTCGGCGTTTGGATTTTGTGGCGAATGGACGTGCCTTTCGGGGCTCCGTGGCGGCGACGAAATCATAAGGCTTTGTGCATGCTTTGAGCTTGCTTCTGTTTTTTTTTATTTGCTGATTTTTTGCCTTTACATAGTAATTGGGTGGTTCTCTTTTTCTTTCCTTTTTTGCCTCTCGTATTTCGGGTACGCGGGTGTGCTTCCTGTAAATTTGTTTTGCACGATGGTTAGAGCGTCCTTTCGTGCCACGTGCTCCAACACGTGCAGCCGGGTGGGACGTTGAGTGTTTGTAGTCTTTAAATGGTAGCTTGGAAGTGGCAAGACAAATAGCTATTAGTGGTTTTACTGTGCGTGTTTTGGTAGGAAAGTGAGAGCGTGGCCGCGTGGTTGAGCGCGTGCGAGAGCGTTTCATGCCTTTGGTCTCCGCGGCATTGATTGTTTTTGAAACAGTGGTGAGAGTTGCTTTGCGACATTTTGAGGATTTGGATCCTGTGCGTATCGGTCTTTGCTGAAAGGCACGCGCTCTGCATTGATATAGCATTATAGTATTTGCCTGAGTAGTAGCATTATTATAGTATTGTAGTATTTGCAAGAAGCCGTGCAATACATGGCGAGAAAGACGGGAAAGCAAGCAGTGCGCGGGTGGTCCCTCGAGGCATATGAGGAGACGGATGAGAATAGAGAGGGCATCGAATCAACCGGCTCACAATGTGATGTCGATACGAGGCTGCAGAAAATCGAGGCTTTCCAGGAGGAGCTTCTCAAACAGGTGCAAGAGCTCAAAAATGAGCTAAACAGGGAGCGTGATGCACGGAAGGTAGTTGAAAAGAGACTTGAAGCAGCCGAGGAAAAGCTGAACAGGGCCGCCATTGTGAACGAGAATGTGCGTGACAATGGAACGCAGACCCCCTACGCGACAGGCGAGGAAGGGTCAGCGAAATACGTGGAATCCACGCAGGGTGATGAAGGGTTAGCTGGAAAGAGCGGCACCTACCTTGTACAACAATACAACAACATATCATAGACGAACATGAAAACAGACTGCAAGGGGAAGCGGCAATAAATTACATCCGAAAAGTAACAGCCGAATCTTTCAAAGGCAATGACGAGGTTGTATTTGAAGAAAAAAAGAGCATGAAAGAGACCCAAGTAGAAAAGGAGCTGGTGCTGACAAATTTCAACTGGAAGAAAGCAGAAGAGAAAATTCCTAAGCGCACAGCCACAGGGCTAGACGAGGTTCCCGTTAGGCTGATAAACGAACTAGGACCGAAAAGTAAGGAAGCTCTGGTGAAAGCAGTGGGAAAAACTTTAAATGATGGACGAATACCGTACAGTTGGCGACGAAGTAGAACGAATTTAATTTATAAAGGTAAGGGAGAGAAAGACAGAATTCACTCGTATAGGCCGTTGACCATTACATTGGTAATATACAGGCTAGCAATGCAGGAAATCAAATTAAAGCTTCAAGCATGGCCAGATAATAATGGGATTTTGGGAGAGCTTCAGAATGGCCTCAGAATAGGTAGGCGTTTGGATGGTAACTTGTTTGTTCTATACTCAGTGTATTGAAATATCAAAAGCAGAAAGCAGACCGTTGTATGTGGCCTTTTTAGACATTACAGGAGCCTACGACAACGTAGACCGCAACATTTTGTGGGATATTCTGGAAGGGGAAGGCTTAGGTAACGATTGTCTACAGCTTTTGAGAGAGATTTACCTAGAAAATACCGTTTGCGTTGAATGGGAAGGGATGAGGAGCGAAGAGAAAGTTCATATCAATAAGGGACTGAGGCAGCGGTGCCCTTTATCCTCGCTGCTGTTTATGATGTACATGGTGAGGATGGAGAGGGTGCTAGAAGGAAGTGATATCGGGTTCAATCTCTCATCCATACAGGCTGGTACAATGTTAGAACAGCAACTCCCAGGTTTATTTTATGCGGACGACATTGTGTTGCTAGCTAACAAGCAAAGTGATTTGCAACGTCTGGCTAATATCTGTGGACAGGAAGGCAACAATTTAGGTTTGAAATTTAGTGTTAGAAAATCAGGTGTTATCGTATTCAATAAAAACAGTGAACAGACAGTGGAAATACAGGGCCAAGAAATACGTCAGGTAACAGAATATAAATACCTTGGTATATGGATAAACGAAGGCAATAGATATATGGAAACACAGGAAAAAACCATAACAGTAAAAGGGAAGAGAAATGCAGCCATAATGAAGCACAGAGCGCTATGGGGATACAATAGGTACGAGGTCCTCCGAGGTATGTGGAAAGGTGTAATGGTTCCAGGACTTACTTTTGGAAATGCGGTTGTTTGCTTTAAATCAGGGGTACTATCAGGACTCGACGGGAACCAAAGGGCAGTGGGTCGCCTCGCATTGGGCGCTCACGGGAAGACTACAAATGAAGCTGTGCAGGGTGATATGGGCTGGACTAGTTTTGAAGTGAGGGAAGCTCGCAGTAAAATTGAGTATGAAGAACGGCTGAGGAATATGGAAGAAAGTAAATGGGCTGGGAGTGTGTTCAGGTGTCTGTACAGGAAAAACATTGATTCACAGTGGAGGAAAAGAACTAGGAAGCTTACCAGCAAGTATGCGGCCTGTAGTGTGGGCAACACAGCAACAAAGAAGGTCAAGCGGAAAGTCAGAAAGGCTCATGGGTGGCGGCAATGGAAAAGAAACCTGCCATGAGTAACTACTTAAGAGGAAAAAAAACAAATCAGGAAAGAAACCATTTATAATAACTCAAAGGGAAGCTCATTACTTTTCGAAGCGACATCGGGATGCCTTAGAACACGCACCTATAAAGCGAGATGTAAGAAGGAAGAGGAAGCATGTGCTTGCTGCGGTAAAGCTAGGGAAACGACGGAGATGTTTTATTAGAATGTGAAGACGTCTACCCAGCGGTCGATTTAGGCACCACTGGCCTCCTTGAAGCCCTTGGGTTCAGCGGGAGCAGTGGTAAAGCAAACATGTCCGCAATAGGCATTAGTAAGAGGCGATTGGAGGATTGGTGGAAGAAAAGTAGGGAAACGACAAAAGTCGGAGACGTTCAAAAGCACAGTTCGCAATAGGGGATCAAAAATTTTGGGCGTGGTAGTTAGTAGTATTTGGTTCATTGTATTTTTTTTACTTTTTTCATTGTTTAACCTAGGTAGGACATTAGGCAGTATAATAGCAAGAGCTTGGTGGCGCAACCCACCGCCCCATTCCAAAGGGGACGCTCATAACATCCATCCATACATCCCGGGATGGAAAAAGAGCAACACATTGCGCTTGTTGAAGCTGGCTTCTCCTCAGTAAAGATATTTGTGTGGAGAAGCCGCCTTCTCCAATCGTTTGTCTCGCGAGAGCTCTGATGTCGAAGTATGCACATGTGTTCGTAACCGAGAATGTCGATCGGACAGTGTTAATTTTCGTCATAAGTGAATAAACAAAACAAAACAGGCACATCAGCGGCGATCGGACCTAGGTCCTACTATCCTGTGACCAATTATCTACCAATGGCACCATGTGGGTGTCTACTACTTGCATGTGCTAACAGGATATAATGCATATTCAAGTTCCACGTGGCGCGTGCCTCGCACGCTGAACACTTATGTCTTGCATTATCGTGGTTTTTTTTTGTTGCTCTAAGCGCATATCACGTCTGTAATAAAATTCCGGGTGTTCTAAGAAACATGGAAGGCTGTGTCTCGCATGGGAACTGGATGCCAGTGGTTCCAGACAGACTTCAGAAAAATTTGGTCGAACTTCGGGTCGAGTTTGTTTCGTCGGATCGGAGGCTGGTGTCGGGTTCACTTGTAAACATTTTAAAGGTTCAGGGCGGGCCACCTAACGCACATCTAGGGCGCGGGTTCAAATGTCAAAATAGTTTCGAGGATGTCTGCTCGTGCGCAACAATTTGCGGTGGCTGGAGCTGACTTCTCCACAATAAAATTGTTTAAGCCTCCTTCGCCAATCATTTACCCGCAGCGCTCCGTTCCTCAGGTTCCCAGCAATGGACGAGGCCATAGGGGAGCCACAGCATAAAAAGATAATCGTGGATTCTCTTCTGGAGTACATCTTTGAGGCGTAACTGTTCGCGCAATCGTAACTTGCCCCTCTCTAAGTTCATCTTCCCTCTCTCCTTCCTCCCTTGGTGGCCATCATCAATAAGGGAAGTCATACCCGTTTGTTAAAAATAAAACGTTTCCAACAACATGGGACACGAAGGACGCCGTTGTGAAGGGTCCCGAATTAATTTTAACCAACTACGATTTATGTGAACCGAATTCACAAGACCTACGTTAAAGTGCCACCAGCATTTTTGCATTTTATCTCTATCGCAATCCCGGAAGCTTAGGCCACGATTAGATCTCTCAACCTCGTAATCAGCAGCAGGACCCCATAGCCGCTAAGCCGCAACAGTGGACTCTGCTACTGAAAGCTTTTGGCGAACGTTATCGTACTCAAAATTTCGCGCTTCCGTAAGCATTTCTTGTGTGCACAGGGAGTGTTTCGCTGTCGGGAGTGAGCTTCCGGCTGCTATACTAGGCGGTCCTCAGTAGCTTTCCAGCCAATCATAGGACTCATACACACGTTACTAACTCTTATCAATGCAAATTTCTTGCGCCATGTCCCAGGCGACACGTCAGCTCGTGCCAGCGTTCGATACGCATTGGCAGTTCCTGGCCCAATGATGACCTAAAGGTTAACAACAGCGTTCCATTATGGGCTGTGCCATTCTGATTCCTTGCCAAATGATGGCCTAAGATAAACAGCGTGAATCGAATATCGGCTGGACCACTGTGATATTGATCCAACACTGGCCCTGTTTGCACATGCAACAAACAATATTTGCACCGCCGTTCAAAAAGGCGGGAGTTATTGGACCGACATTCATGTGGATTTGCCAACATGGGTTAGTAAACTGGCTTTCTTGTAACAACACAGGGCTTGAAGTAAGCAAGTGGGTTGTTCCTGACTTTTTAAATGTATTTTTGTACGACTTTTGTACGAACTGATGTTTAAAAAAAGTCAATACAAACTTAAAATCTGGTGTTCTGCGTGCCTAAAATACAATGTGATTATGAGGCGCGTCGTGAAGGGGGAGGGGGGGGGATTAGGATTTATTCTAACCACCTGTGGTCTTTCCACGTGAACCCCGTGCATGGTACACGGGTGTTTTTGCACTTCGCCCTCACCGAAATGCGCCCCTAAGGAGAAAAGCCGATGCACAACGTAGCAAGCAGGGGAAGTCGTATATGGGGAAAACTAGTCGCTGCTTTATTGATCGCGCAAGGGGACATGAGCTTTCCATGAGAAACAACGGTAATGGGCATTTGCCTGAACAATGTACATTTTACACGTGAGCTCCGCAGCTTTGGAGGATGAAGATTCTGGAGAGAATCGAAAATTGCAGTGCCACAGAGCTGATGGAACCGTTTTATATTGCCTCGAGGTAGAGCGCATATGTCTTAGTGAAACTTCTACTTTTCTGTTTAGCAGCGAAGAAAGGTTCATGCATGGCATGTTGCGGCGACGTAATCATCACACTCTATTCAAATAGATTTGCTTGTTTGTGCATGTGTAGTACGCTCCTTGTATGGACGCCTCCGACAGGAAGAAAATTTAGTTGAAAGCTTGCGCTTGTCCATCACGCAGAATTATACATAGAAAAGTACGATACAACGATGAGGGTGATGTGCTAGGACCATTCATTTTGGATGGCAGATACAACACTTCGCGGTGAGCATGAGCGAATAGACCCAGGTAAGGAATTTCAGTCTTCTATAGAACGAGGGAAACGCTGAATTTAAATATAGTGCGTACAAAGTAGGGCATCAAGTTCAAGTTGTGATGTCCTCTCGTCGATGACTCTGGCGCGAGGTTAGTATAGTTTTTTGGAAGTCTAACGGAAGAATTGACGATGCTGTGCAAGAAATCTAACGATGCTATGTGGCGATGTGAATAGAGCGAAGTTAAATTCAAGGAACGAAGTGTAGAAGAGGGTGAAAAATCACGATCATAACGGTGACATAGAAATCTTACAGCTTTGTTTCTGAATTGCTTCTAGCCTGTCAATCTCACACTGCTCACAAGGGTTCCAAACGACAGATGCGTAGTCAACAACAGGACGGATTAGCGATTTATATAACAGTAGCTTAGTATATTTTGGAGAGTTGATAGTGTACGACGTAGGTAACCCAATTTTTTTAGTGCTTTCTACAAATGTAATCAATGCGATTAGACCATGACATGTTATGCGTAAAAAATGACTCCGAGATACTTATTCTGAGATACCCTACACACAGCGCGGTTATTGAACGAGTAATGAAAAAAAGAAGGAGAATATTTTTTACAGAAGGACATAAGGACGGTTTTATCAAAGTTAATGTTCATTTGCCAGGTATTGCACCAACTGCAAAACCTAGCAAATGACTCTTTGAGGCGGAAATGATAATCAGAAGAGTTAATAACTTCATATAAAACACAATCGGCATTAAGACGAATGTTAAAAGAGATGTTAACAGGCAGGTCATTTATGTACATAAAAAAGAAGCAGTGGCCCAAGAACGGAGCCTTGGGGCACCCCAGATGTCACATCAATAGCAGTAGAGTCGGTCGAGCTGTGAGAGACGATCTGGGAACGAAATGAAAGAAAGCTTGAAATCCTAGTTAACTAGTTCAGGATTTTTTAGTACAGCGTTAAGTTTAGCAAGGAGGCTAGAGTGTAATACTGTGTCAAATGCTTTAGAGAAGTCTATAAAGATAGCGTCAACCTGGTTGCCAACATCAAGGTTAAGGAAAATGTCATGCGTAGACTCAACTAAGTGCGTTGTAGTACTAAAACGCGCCTAAACCCATGCTGTATGTCAGATAGCAGATCACGTGATTCCAGGAAAAGCACTATGTGTTTATGAATGATATGTTGTAAGATTTTTCATGACTATAATGCTATTGAAATCAGTCTGTAGTTCGATAAAGACTACTAAACGGATTTATAAAGGGGAAGCACTTTAGCTAACTTCCATGAGGAAGGAACAGTGGCAGATGATAGAGATGTGTTATATATGACCGTGAGGTGTCGTGGGTCTCAGTACTTCTCGTGATTTACGAGGTTGTGCCTCACGGGAAGGATACTGTAACCTGAGAACGCCGAGTGCATCCTCTTCAGACTTGAAGACAGATTAGCGACGTAATTGCTGTTCGAGTCGGTACTACAAGCTTGTACGTCCTGAACGTAATAAAAACCCATTTTACGGCAACTACCATGTGTAGTTGCGTAAACGCCGAAGGGAGCATATCTATGCACGCGGGCATAGTAACTATATACCTCGTCACGTTTGTTGCGGTAAACGCAACTTTTCTTTGTCTAAACGCAGATATGAGGGTGTTACATCGTGCGGTGGGTCGGTATGTTGACGCTACATCCCGAGATTTTCACGTCACATCGCGCGGTATTCGCGTTCCGGGCAACGCGAATTATCGCGCACAAGGGTTCTCACGACAGCACATCCGTCTGCGACGGAATAGGTCAAATGTCCCCCTATCGCGAATCAGTCACGGTGTCCTCAACTGAGGTCGCCTCCCGTCCACAATTTAGGCAACCGCTTTCCCACCCTCACAGCCAGCCAGAGATGGAAGCGTGCTCACCCATCCATGAAGCACGTTGTTGTACTGGCCGTTCCGTATCGCTCGCGGAGGCGTCGCTTTCGCCTTCGCTGGTCGTCGAAGACCGGAGCTCGGAAGTCTCCATCGCGTGACCGATGTTCCTGTTGCCACGAAAGGACAGGACGCGTTCCAAAGAGGAAGTGGCCGCGCCTCGAACTAGGCTGCGCGTGGCCCCCGCCGCGGCTGAGATCGGCACGAGGAAGGAGCCGCCGCGCACGAAGGGCGCGCGCTCGGCTCACGCGACGGTGCCTCGAAGGAGCAGAAAACACTGCTTCGCGCACGTGTACGGACCATTTTGTTCGTTTACAAACAGAGGCCCTGGCATCCGCCGCAACAGTTCGCTAAGTTTAGCGGGTGAGAAAGACAGTGCGAAGAATAGCAGTTGGTGCGCCAATACAGAAGCCAGCCGCGGTTTTACGACGCTTTTCGTTTGTAGCTCCGAGTCTCCATTTTGTAAATAAAGTCTGCAGTAAACGATACTTGAAATTATACACACGAGTGCCTGAGGCATGATGCGCGTAGACTCAACTCGGGGTAATTTTCTGCTCCATCCCTTCATCCTTCCGGTTTCGTGTCCCGAAAATAGCGCCGTCAAGGCTTGAATAAATGAAGTTCAGTATAATGGGGAAACTTGGGCTAGTTGGCGATTAATCATCATACCTTGACGGTGAAGCAGCGCACTTGACACGGACGCAGTGAAGACGCACAAGAAAAGACGACACTCGCTGCACTCGCAACTATTTTATTTCAGAACACATACTTCATATTTATGTATATATACCTGTGCACCCTCAGGCGTCAAGGAAAATCAAGGCAAGATTAAAGGCATTTTTAAAAATAATTTGCCCGCGCGTACTCGGGCGTCAAAGATGTGGCACCTATCTACTGTTATGTTTCGCCTACGACGCGCGGTTTAGCCGGCGCGATTGCAACAAAGCGGCAGACATTTTGGCCCGTTCGGCGTCGCCGCTACGCTCCCCGCCAGGCGTTTCCAGGCGTTTCCAGGCGTTTCCAGGCATGTTCCGATGCCACGTGTCTTCATGTGCGTGTGTGAGTGTATGTGCCATTGTGCCCGACCGGCGGCGATGCGACAGCAGGGGGTCACCTTCTCCTCTCAGTCATTGTGCCCGACCAGAGGCGCTACGAGAGCAGGGAGTCACCTTCTCCTCCCAGTCATTGTGCCCGACCAGAGGCGCTACGAGAGCAGAAGTTACCTTCTCCTTCCAGTCATTGTGCCTGACCAGAGGCGCTACGAGAGCCGAGGTTACCTTCTCCTCCCAGTCTTTGTGCCCGACCGGCGGCGCTACGACAGTGTGCGTCACCTTAGCCCATTGTACAATCACGTGCTCGTCTATTGAGGGGTTCCTTCTTGCCCTCAACTGCGAGAGTATAAAAACAGCTGCCCCCGGACGCCAAAAGGAGGGCTCCGATTTCTTCTGTTAAGTAAAGTGCTCTCCCGTCTCTCTACTTCGGTCAACCTGACCGCCAACTCTTTGCGATGTTAAAATAAACAAGTTGTTTTGTTGTTACCAGTCGACTCATGCTTTGCCGGGACCTTCGGATGCTTCCAGTTGTACCCCAGGCCGCCAGGCCAACGCTACCCTTGGGGCTTGCGACCCAGGTACAACCACGGGCGTCAGCGCCGAGTTCCCAACAACCGTTGCCATCGGTGGGATTCAAACAACTGGTGGCAGCGGTGGGATTCAAACACTACCATGGTGTGCAATCCTATCGTATTTGTTGCACCCCTAACGAACACTTTTATTACACAATTTTTTTCTTCCTTTAGTGTACGGCAACCTCACCATGGCTTAGATGTACAGATGGCTGACTGATACAACCCTCTCCCCTCTTGTGAATGTGAAAGGCTTCGATTATTTCCCTGGTCAGCTGATCCTTATGGTGCGATAAAACTGTAGTGTCATTGTAAAGCGGCCAGCATCCATATGAATATGAAGTATATGTGTTCTGAAATAAAATAGTTGCGAGTGCAGCGGGTGTCGTCTTTTCTTGTGTGTCTTCACTGTGTCCGTGTCAAGTGCGCTGCTTCACCAGCAAGGTATGATGGCTGAATAAATGAATTGCGTACACAAGCATCTGTGCAATTTCCGCCACCTACTTGTGGGTCCAGGAGCCTGCGACGCGATATTTTGTCAAAAAGCCGCCCCGGTGCTGAAACGCATCCGCCCAAGGAGGCCCAAAGCATAACGTTTCATGCCATAATTACTGGAGGGGATCAACTCTAGAGGCGCTACAGTCTACAGGAACTGCAGGTACAGCCAGCGTTGGAATGATCGTTAGTACATATATTTGCCTAAACTTCGTCTTTCTGGCAAACTCATCATTTTGAACAAAGTGCTGTTTTATAAATATTTAAATAAACACCATTAAAATTATCCGACGGCACGATTCGAACACACGACGTCTAGTACAGAAGCCCGATATTCAAACCATTACGCGACGGGCGCATGCAGCGACAAGTGGGATAGAACACCCATATGGTGGTGAGTTACAGGCCGAAAGCACCCTTAAAGGAGTAAATCGGTGTACAATGTGCTTTGAAGAAAGATAAAGCCAACTCTGTGCTGTTAACAACGGTACCGAGACGTCTCCAGTATTTCTGTCGTCTATACATAAGTGACATTAGCTGTACTCTCATTTTATGACATTTGCCCGCACACCACTCAGCTATCCCACTTGGCAAAAACGAATGTGTGCCTGGGCGCTGTGAACGCAAAGATGTTCGCTCGTGCAGGTATGCAGTTCTTATGAACTCGCGTGACATTGTTTTCCACCAAAGCGGCGAGAGCGCGAGATCTAATAAAAAAAGTTTGATGTGGAGTCCTTGTGAACGTACTGTCCTTCCGGTAAAAGAAGACCTAGAAAGGCATGCCATAAGAGCACAGCGCTCTGCCCCGTGTTCTTTACTCGCTCGTCCTATATTGCGCTGTTCCTGTTTTTATTCTAAAGATGAACCAACCAGCCCAATTGAACACACTGCTAGAAAGGCGAACATGTCTAAATCACTCCGCATTTAAAACTTATGCGGAACTATATCGAGCTATCTATTTTGACGGAAACAAACTTGCTAAAGATATATTGCTGTAAATATCGCTGTTCTGTTCACGTCAGCTGGTCTACTTGCTACCAAATGTCAGAATGATGGTAGATTTTCAGTACTTATTAGCTCTGTGGAAATTGAGGCGCTGATAAGGGTTAACTGGAACATGAAGATATTTCGCCACAGGTTTCGAAGACGTATTTCTCGAAACTTTTGCCAAGCGCGAATTTCCTGCTATAAATTAATATAACTTCATTACGGCTCCGGATCAATTCCGAGATTGAGACATGTGCTCTAATTAATTCATTACAGAAATAATTAACGAAAGTTTGTTACTTACCAAACACCACTGCATATTTATCTTGCAAGCTGTGCTCGCCTATTCAAGTAATCCAGCTGACGTGACAGAAATTGAGATCTTTAGCAGAGGAGACCTTTAGTAAGCATGCTTCCAATAAAATTGACAACTTGATCGGTATAAGCGCCTGATTTAACGAATAAAAAATTTGGAGGACGCTTAAGCTTCGCCTTTAAGAGTGGCGCGCGATATCATTCACACCTGACTGCTTGGCACACTTCCCGGCAACTGCAGGTTATACGTAACCGTAATGCTTACCATGGCGGCGAACGCTATGCGCGAAAGCGAGCTTTCTGCAGGTAGAAACGCGGCCCATTATGTGGGCCGATCCCGTAGGTCGTGCACAGCCGCGCTAGAAAAATTACATTATTTTCAGGCTTCTGTTATTGTTTCGTCTTTTAATGTTTAAGCCTGAGAAGATTTAACATAAAAGATGTGCGCTATCGGTGTTTCGTTTCATGATATTTGTTTGTGGGCTGTCAATATCAAAATTTCGAGGAATAACTATGTCAAGAATGCAGGACAAGATATGAGCAACTTTAGCGACATGGCATGGCATGACAATATAACCCGCATGTACCGCATGTCAAATAGCAAGGTGTGGCATATACATATATACCTAAATATATCCGAAAATTTTCGCTCACGAACACCGCCAACGTCGACACCGGGTTTTCTGTGACGCGCGGCCTTTAACGCTGTCGCGTTAATATTTTAATTCACAATTCGTCACTGTGCGGACCCACCGCTGTAGATTAGCGGCTGTGGCATTGCGTTTCTGAGCTCGAGGCTGCGGCTTCGACCCGGCCGCAGCGGCCGCATTTCGATATGGGCGAAATGTTCAAGAAAAAGAAACGCTCGTGTTTTTACATTTATGCGCACGCGTAGACCGGCCGACTCACTCAGACTCTCAGACCCCGAGTAAAATTTCGGTGAGCTTTAGCCCGCGTGAGCCCCGCTGAGTAGGATTTTCGACACACACACACACACACACACACACACACACACACACACACACACACACACACACACACACACACACACACACACACACACACACACACACACACACACACACACACACACACACACACACACACACACACACACACACACACACACACACACACACACACACACACACACACACACACACACACACACACACACACACACAAGCGCGCGCGTGTGTGTGTGCACGTCAAAGAACTCCAGGTGGCCAAAATTAACCGGGTTCCGTTATTTGGAATGTATGTGTTGCAGAGCATTCTAAAAGAGAAAGTTTTCTAAATCTAATCGTGATGATATAAGCAGAAGTCGGCAGAACATACGTGCCTGGTCCATCCAGAGATGTACGCGCAATTGTGCCGGCCATTTCATTAAAAAAAAAAGAAGGAACGACGGTGACTTAGTACCCATATCAAGCGCACCAGACGTAAGTTCGAAGGGATTAATGTTTCTAGCACATTCAAAACTGTATTTGTCTGTGGATAAGGTGAGTGTGCTGTGCACACCGACAAGGAATCGGTCAGTATTACAGCTGTCGAAGGATTTAGAGGAAGTTTTCGATGAGATAAAGTAATTGCTATAATAATTATGCCTCAAATACGGGTGTAAAGTCGGGAAGTCGCAGTGAATAAGACCAGGATAGCGCCTCGGAAAAAAAATGTACACACCCGCTTTCTCTTCGCACGTTGGTGCATCCGTCGCTATTACATTAGTAATCTTCAATTCCGCTTAATGATTTTGTAATGGACCGCTTAAATATCTAGTGGGCAAAAGCTCAGCATTGGAAGGAAATATATCACCAAATTCAATATTAATATCATTTACGGGCTTGTTTTGGGTAATGATCTCGCGTATCATAACTTTTAATGGTTCTAGTTGCGGCCACGCAAAAAGAACCTGCGGACTGGCACACAATCAGAAATAGTAATAATAGCGATTTTCTACATTAAGAAAAATGGTACAAAACAGAAATATCAGAAGAAAATATTTAGCAAGGTAATTGATTGGTTTCAGTAAGACAATTCAGGACAGCGGAGTAAACATCCTTTTGACTGAAACGAAGAATAGAGGCTGTAAAAGACAGTATCACAGAAAGGCATAAATCGGCACCAAGATTGCTTGAGAAGGGGACTTTCATCTTGCAGTAGACGCAAATGATGATGATGATGATGATGATGATGACGACGACGACGACGACGACGACGACGACGACGACGACGACGACGACGCTCCATGGGTATGAAGGCAAGGAAAAGTATATCATTCAATTCATTTAAATTTGGTTACTCAGTGACAACATTCGCTCCCCATAATCTCCAGCTCTATACAGATGAACTCAGCTTGCGCCAACAACTCTCTGATTCTCTAAGAACAAGATGAGTAATAACAATTCTTTTTGTGGGAGTAATTTCTCATCAAGTATAATTTTAGGGAATCATTTTACTCCCCTGGCGGAGTACGTTTGCTCACGGTGTACATTCACTCTTCTCTCGTAGAGTGAAAGTACTATATAATAAAAATTTACATGCTTTCGGACTTACCTAGTCTCCCTCTAATAATTCAGTGTCACCTATTTTGAATGCATTTCCTTTCTCTAACGATGCGATCCCGGTACTTTAAGTTCACGAACTGCACACTCTTAGACAAAGGTACACCCTTTGGGCTGTATATCTGTCACACAACAATAATCGTCATCTGCCTTGCTTGCGTTTCCTTTCTTGAAAACGTCGCGCCCGCTACTTTCCTGTCGGGAATGCTATGTCATGCTGATAACGCGCATGCCGTTCATTACTGGGAAGTACCGGGGTCGCAGCGTTATAGAAAAGTAAATGCGGGAAAGACAGATGACGACTATTGTTGTGTAGCAATAGGGTGTAATTTTGTAATAAGAGTGCGGTGTACGTCATTAGGAAGTGCACTCTTAAAACAGCTGCACCCTTCGGGGTGTATACTTGTCCCACAAGAATAATCGGCATCTGCCTTGTTTGCGTTTCGTTTCTTGAAAACTCGGCGCTCGCTACGTTCCTGTTGAGAATGCTCTGTCACGCTGATAACGCGCAAGCCGTTCATGACTTGGAAGTACCGGGCTCGCAGTGTTAAAGAAAGGAAATGCGGACAAAAGAGATGACGATTATCGTTGTGGGACAAGATAAGCCCCAAATGGTGTAGATTTGTAAGAGTGCAATGGAACACTAAAGGAATGTGGTTTAATAAGGAACAAACAGGTACTCCCCAAAAGTAGTTCTCAACATTCCCACTTTGCTTAAGGGAAACACCCCTTCGAGCGTGTCATTTAAGTCAAAATACTAGAGAACGTATCTAAATCGAAGCGCCGTCGGACGTACGAACATTCAGAGTACTTTTTTTATTGGTTTAGATACTGCACCAAAAAGAAAGAGAGAAAATTTTGGAGCATTGGAAAAGTGCGCTGGTATTTCATTGAAGATGATGTCATCAAAAAGAACGTAAGGATGGCCATATCGCGGGCGATGCGTTAACAACCACCCACTGTGTGGCTGAGAAGGTTTCCAGACTAAATTAGCTGATAAATACAAAAAGTAAGCGTGCGAAGTTGACCAGAGTCAGGAGGAAATCGAAGAAAAATAAAGGAAAGAAAAGAAAATGATGGGGTGCGCGCTGCCCCTTGGTCAACGACCCCTGGTCGATCTCCCTGCGCGAGGTATAACAGGGAGCTTGGCAACCAGCTCTCCGAATGGAGCTGCGTCCGATACACCGCTTCTTAGTAATTTATCTCCACTTGTCTTGTTTCTTTTATTCACTTTTTCTTGGTTTCGTTCATACTTCTATATGTATAACCTACATAGCTATATGGGCTTGTTGTTGGTCCGTAAGAGCAATAAACGTAGCGCGTCATTTACCAGAACAAATAAAGAATAGGAGAACACACTTGCCGCAATGTATCCTGTGTGCGCCGTGTGTCCAAGAGTGTCCTGTCACTTCGTTTGTCTTCGTCCGCAACTCGCTACGTTTACTGCTCGTTAAACATTATGGTCCTTTTTTTCGGCTACCATTTTCCGTAACCACAAGCCGTATATATGAAGGCACTGAACCGCTCAATTAAGCACGAGAAAAAGCAGCAATACCTTTTGTAGTCAGTCCTTATTGTCAAGCGGTTTCTTACTAACCTGAAAAGCTCATTGTTTGACCCAATAGTATCTATATATACCACTCGGTAGCAGCGTCATCTCCTCGTTCGCGGACACCTCGTTTAATTAAGTTAGTTCAGCTGAATACCTCTTCTGCTTATCTAAAGAACGCTAATGTAAAGGCATAAGTAGAGCCTTCTGTTGTAGTAGCTCACACCCACTCCTCGGGTAGTGGACAACGATCGGCCAACCCAATATAAAAATTACCTACGGAAAATTCTGATTCTTACGAAAGCGTAAGCATTGTTTGACTCGGCTGTGGCTTCGTTTTTGCTTAGTGTTGCTTGCTTATAGCTTACGCACGTCTACCCATGATCCTTCCGGCGGCAAAGAATGCTTAGCCTTTAGTAGACAATCCACAGATTTTCTCGCCGCATCCAACCGCTTCAATGCAATTGTGCCAATTGAGCCGGAACGCCACGGGCACGAGGCCGCCTCGACGGAGAAGAACGGTCCAAAGCGAACGCCAGCTGCCGCAGTAGCGCGTGAGGCCTTGCGTGAGGGGCGAGTGCATCGCCGCCATGCCACGTCACCCTCGATGTCGCCCACACGAGCATGCGTTATGTGCGCATACGCAAGCGCTCGCCTGCGTTCTGACTGCGCCTCGGCCCAATGAAAACGCGCCAAGCGTCTCAACGCGCTCGCTTGCCCGCGCGAGGTATTTGTACCTCGAAGGGCGCCCAGCAGCGTTCAATTGAACATTGGCCCACCCGCAAATTTAAGTTGGCCTACCCCAAATTTAGGTTGACCCACTCGCAAATTTAAGTTGGCCTACCCCAAATTTAGGTTGGCCCACACCAAATTTAAGCTGGCCTACCCCAAAATGTAACTTGGCCTACCCACAGATTTCAAGTTGGCCCACCCCCAAATTTTCGCGCCACTGCTCGCGCGTTCGTCGTCGTCATCTTCCACAACTGGCTCGTTCTATCTTGAAAGCGAGTGTCTTGCGCGAAGTAAGGACGGACGGACAGTTTTCTCGTTGGGTAACCATGGAAATGCCTACGCATTTAATAAATTAGAATATATAAAATGTTCAAGTTGAAGCTTATTATCGCGTCCTAAACAGACAGTATATATAAAAGTTACAGGAGGGGGTCCCAAAATAGAAACTGTTAGGGGGACCTCCTATCGGTAGGACATCGGTTGATTCGAGTGCAGGTGAGTGTAAAAGCAGATGGCGTGCAAGCGATTAAAAAAGCGCAGTGAAACAAGCAATATGAAAAAGAAATAGTACAGTAAGCATGGGTTATAACATGTAAAACAATGTAAAAGAAATCGGCCAGTAGTTTGAAAAGGTAGATTATAATAAAAAGAAACCAGACTTTGAGATTTATTAAAGATTAATAAAAAAAAAACAAGAACATGAACAAACATAACACATGTGAAACTAACTTCGGCAAAAAAAGTAAGGGTAGAAATTAGTGATCAAGTTTTATTTAACCTGAAAGAAAGTGTTGCGTGGCAGAGAAAACTTCGCTGCCGCTGTGCCTAAGAGAATGTCTTCCTTCGTGGCCTAAGAGTCGAGGCACCAAAGGATAGCAAATCCCGAACAGTTAAATCCAATCCAAGAGTGCGGAGTGATGTTTCTAAGCTTCTTTTTCGCATACAAAAAATTGTTGACAAGAAATGAAATAAATAGTCTGTGCGGTCTCACTTTCCCCACAAAAGTAAAACCTCCGTGAGGTCGGGCTAGGTTTACTTAAGATGGCATTCGACAACGGTAGTTTAGTAATGATGACTTGAAGTATGGCGTCTATGGAGAGGTTCATTTTTGTATGTCTATTTTTAATCCTAGATTGCTGCATCATCTCGCGGCGATTGAAATGTGCTGCACGGGCATTCTTTTTCTTTATTTATTTCTATTTTTCGTCGACGGCGGTGTTACAACGGTGTCACACAAATTAATAATAATTTCCGCGAAAGCCGGTTGCAACAAGAAGATTAAACAGAGCAGATCTTTCTTTTTCTCTTGTCGCTTCTGGTTTATTTCGAAAAGTATGAGAGGTCATGTCCACCTGGGCGGACACGGGTTCTCTGGAGGTTAAGAGGAATGAACACATGAACTTAATACAATGCCTGTTGCTGTTGCTCGCTCTACGCTTCTCTACGTTGCTCGCTCTCGCTCTGTACTGTTGCTCGCTCTACGAATCGTGCAGTAAATTTACTGGCGAGTTCATCGGGTTTAACGTTCCAGAGCAACACAAGGGCTAACAGAGGCGTCGCCTCTGGGCTAATCTTGATCATCTGTGGCTCTTGACTCGTCTTGATCATCTATGTCTATCTCGTCCCTGTTGCGACAAGGCACGGAATCGAAACCGTGGCTTCGTGCAAAGTGTAAATCAAAATTCAAAAGAAAGTTTATTGGAGGCGACATAAATTCAGTAGGGAATCCACAGAAGGTCAACATTAATTGTTGTAAGCGGCCAGAATGTGTTCACTATATACACTGTGAGCTGCTTTCAAGAAATTAGGGATGGTCGCTATCATTAGCGCACCCAGTATTTACTTCTGCAAGGAGTGAAGGGGGGCTTGAATTTGGGCAAGAAGTGCATATATATATATATATATATATATATATATATATATATACGTTAATTGACTGAAATATGCCAAATAACTTTTTAATTACTGCCTTTAGGGCATATGTTATAACAGAATGCTAATGCTAACTTGGGTCGGTTGGTGCCTCCGTCCGTTTGCTTCTGCCTGTCCTGTTTCTTGCGCTGTTACTCGTTTTAACTTCCACGTGTCGTAATTGCGAAATTGAAGCCGAGGAGCGTTGAATTGTCATGTCCGCGTAGCACAAATTCCAAGACTGGCGTCACTGTAGAGCTACCCGTCCCCAATATCTGCTAGAAAGCTGGGATCAGATTCTTGTCGTCGTTGTGGTGTTCTATAGGCTGTCCCCAAATTCGCGCACGAGAGCGGCCTCGATTTAAAATATTGAAGTCTTTGCTGTTCAAGTTCACTCGCCATCATTATCCTCATCACCAACGCTCCCTCTATCGAGTGGCGTAGCCAGGAATTGTTTTCGTGTGCGTGTTTGGTTCCTATCTGGAGGGGGAAAAACAGGAGCCTATATTTGACAGACTTTTTTTGTAGTAAGTCTTCCGCGTAAAAAGGAACACCCGGCCACCTGGTATATATGCAGTCCTGACAGCTGAACCCAAAAATAACACAACTTCCAGGAAAGGAGTGAGGGGAGGTGGGTCAGCGGGCATTTGGGGTGTGTTTGAACCCCCTCGGAGCACCACTGGTCCATAAACTATGGCGGCTGACGCCGTTATTTTCACAACATTCAGCATCATGATGTTTGTCGCTTGGCGCGCGCCAGTCCCTTGTAAAAATTCTACTTTATATTTTACTTTCATTTCCACAGCCTGCACGTTAAACGAAACAGAAAGACGGCACAATTTCAATAACGACTTTTTGTAAGTGTTTATATCTGTTTCGCTATAGTTACGAGGGCGCAATAGATAGATAGATAGATAGATAGATAGATAGATAGATAGATAGATAGATAGATAGATAGATAGATAGATAGATAGATAGATAGATAGATAGATAGATAGATAGATAGATAGATAGATAGATAGATAGATAGATAGATAGATAGATAGATAGATAGATAGATAGATAGATAGATAGATAGACGAATCCTTCCCGACGGGATATACTGTATGCAGCTCCGATCAAGCAACGCAGAGCGCTAACGGCACTTGAAAGATAGCGGACCCAATCGACCTGGACTGCCAGCGCGCATATCGAAAACATTTGGCTCTCCACGCTGGCGCACGCAAGCCATAAATCGTGCAGCGCCAAAGTCAAGTTTCTTTATTTTTTTATTTTTTAAGCACCAAAGTGAAGCTGGGTTGCGCAGTGCAAGGCCACCGCAGGACCAGCTGTTTATTGTTCCTGCCTGCGTTTCGTCTGTTCATCGCTAAACGCTTGTCATTTAGTGAAGGCAAACTAGGTCAGCAACGAGTTCTTATGAAGTAAATTTCTCATGCAGCAGGCGCTTCTTCTTCTGTTTCTCTCCCTGTTACCCTGACTAAAAAAAAAAAAAAGACATGCTATAGTCGTTTACACCATGGTTACAACATTTCGTGCGAGATACACCGGCTTCTGCTTCAAGAAAAGTCCGATCCCTCCAAAAGTGAGCGCGCTGTTTGGGCACGTGTTTCCGTCGTGGGGACGCGACAAACGCTTGCGCAAAATTCCTCCTTCCGAACTGCGGCAGCAATAATTTCGCCTGTTGAACGATTTGCTTCGCATCGCACATTTCTCAAAGGTTCAGAGTTACCGTCCGCGTCGCCGTCTTTGTTTAGTCTGTTTAGCAGTATACACATTCCCTTTAGTAAACACCAACTTATAGGTCCAGGACAAGTTCTCTTATAGAGAAAGGCTCGCGTCGGCGACGCTCATCTCCATGGGCGAATTCGTTCGTCGTGGCATTCGCCCACCTTAACCCGAACCGTTAACACTCCCCTCCTGTATTCACAGGTGCTGGTCTTTCACGGAACGGTGATTTGTCTGTCAGCACAATATACATCAGCGACACCGCTGCGACGGGCTCTCCTTGTTCCAGCTGCGCGTATATGCGTTTCCTCGTCCCTTCGACAACTGCCGTCATACGCTATTTCGCGCATCGACGCTTGGTGTTGCGTCGTCGCGTCAACGCACGTACGCGAAGCAATCAAGCGTCAAAAGATCCCGAGAAACGCGCGAGCGCACTTGACCGGCCGGATAAATATGCGCCGGGGAAAAATTCTCTCGCGTGACGACTCTTTTTCTTCGCGATTCCTTTCCAACCTTGGCGAGCGAACCGCTTAGCAGTGAAAGCGCGTAATACGCAATCGCGAAGACGCGCGAGGCAGCGTACGCGCCACGCAATCGGCCAAACGCGAGGAAAAAACTCGACGTGCGAGGAGAGGAAAGACCTCCTCCACTGCAATGGTAGAGGCGGCGTCGGCCAGAGGAAAGAAGAACGCCGGCTGCACGCGCTCGGATGTCGTGAGGCGCGCGCGCACTGCGAAAGCCGCTAGCAAAACGCGCGTGCCACTTGCGTGAGGCAAGCACGCGCTCACCTTTGCCGGTGCACGGCTCGGTGGCACACGCCTCCGTCGCGGCCCTCCGCGTCCGACGACCACGAGAATCCGCCGCCGCCTGCCCCGCCGTACACCGGCGCTAAAGCGTGCGCGCCCCGGCTCTCGCCCTCGCTTTTCCTCTTGCCCCCCTCGTCGTCTCGCCCTTTTCGTTAGCCTTCCGCGTGTAGCAGCCGCTCGTTTCTCCCTTTCCGTCCGGGCCGCCTATTTATTTTTCGCGGTCTTTTTCCGTTTCTCTTTCCCTCTTCCTTTCTTCTCCTTCTTTCGCTTTTTCGTTTCCTTTTTTTGTTCCTTTATTTTTTTTATTTTTATACGTAACGAGACGCTTCCCCCGGGGCGAGCCTTCCGGCCCGGCAGATAGAGCTCTCCACTTGAGCGTCGTGCGGCCGCCCGAATTGAAGCGAGCGCGCGCGAAGAAAGGAAACAGGCGCTAGAAGCGCCGAAGCAAAAAAGATCGAAGGCACCGAGGGAGCGCCCTCCTGGCAACGATGAACCCCCCTCTCGCTTTCAGCCGCCACGTTCTCGCTGCCGCATCGCCGCGCCGGTACCTTGAGCGCTACCGGTGAGAAAGTTTTCGCTGCCGAGCACGCGCGGAGAAAGAAGCTGCGAGGCAATCGTTCTTGGGACAGCCGCCGGCTTCATCCCTCTTCTCCCCCACCCGGGAAGCGACATGTTACGATCGATCCACGCCCCTCGCCCCCTTCTCCTTCTCCTCCCATACCGGCCGTGTTCTTATCCGCGGAACTGTTTCCGATGGGCTGACCACGGTGCAGTAATGACGCGCCGTCGGCGGCAAGGATTAGCCGACATGATTGAGCCGCAGCCGAGTACGCGGCCTTGCCTCTCTGTATTTTCTGTCTCTCTCTCGCTCCTTTTTATCTTGCTCGCTTCCCGTTCATTCCTGCGCCCTGTTCGGCCGCATTGGCGCCGGGTAGCGCGCATTTTATTTACGAGGCCATAGCTGCTACCCAGGTGCTGAGCTTAGCAAGGCACGAATAGCAAGTCTCTTACGTAGACCGGACATCAACTAAGCCCTTCATTTATAAGGCACGCTAAAGAGACGCACTAAACCAACCTGGAGCAGCAGATTACTCCTTCAGAACTTTATCTGCGGGGGGAAAAGCGTCGCTGATTGAGGAAATGAAAGACGAAATTTCCTGGTTATAATTTCGCGCGAAAAGAACGGCAACTATGGCGTCATGGTGACGTCGCGGACTTTGCTGTCTTGTCGCGTCTTCGGGTTCTTTTCATTGGCTATAGCCTCAGCCACAGCCATGACAGTGATGAGCTCTCTCACGGGCATATAGTATACGACAATGCAAAGTGGCGTCGACATCCGACTATGCTGGTGTCTACGCACTCTGGCATGTCAATCCTACGTTCACGGTAGGTTCACGTTTCACGTTTGCATTCTCGATTTCATACCTTTACACAAATCTGACCTAACTTAAAATATTTTATAGTGTAACTTTGAGGCCCGAAAAGGCGGTCAAACCCTTACGAGATTGCACCCAATAGTCGTTGCTGTATGACCAGAATAAGTATTGTGCAACGGCTATCGCTGTGCAACCTTCAGAAAAAAATGTTTAGCAGCTCTGTGCAACTTTCCGAAAAAAAAATGTGCAAATTCTGTCGTTGTGCAAGCTTCAGGAACAATATGCACCAGCTGTCGCTGTGCAGTCTTGGGAAACAAGATGAAACAGCTATCGAACTTCTAAAGAAATCGAACAAGCAGGTTCTCATGATGATGGAGACGAAGTGATCAATTAAGTGCGGTAGAAAAGAAAACAATAATGGCTCTAGCTTGAGTCATTCCTTAATTGACTACTGCTCATCAGTTCAGGAACGATGTGCGAAAGCTATCACTGTACAACTTTTAGACACCAGCGCAACCAACGTTGAGCGCAACGACAAACCTGCGCAACCCGTAACTATGTGCAAGACTTAGCTCTGTGCAGTCTTCTGAAACCTTTGCAACATCCAGTAACAATTGGCTACCGCCATCGCTGCACAGCCTCCCGAAACATGTTACAACAGCTCTCGCTGATTAATTTCCAGAACCATATGCAACAGATATCCCTGTTCAATGTACATGGAGAAACAATGTGCGACATATCTCACTGTTCAATTTCCATAAACAATGTGCAACAGATATCACTGTTTAATGGATGGATGGATGGAAAAACTTTATTGAGAGTCCTGAGATACGCGATTATCGCGCAACGAGCAACCGCTCTCGCTGCTCTCTCTCCAGAAACAATGTGCAAGCGCTCTTGCTATTCAATTAAAAAAAAACAACGCACAACCGCTTTCACTGTTCAGTATCCAGAAACAATGTGCAATGGATATCGCTGTTTAATCTCCAGAAACAATGTGCAACAGCTATCGCTGTTTATCATCGGAAACAATGTGCAAGAGCTATCGCTGCGCAACCGGCCGAAACAGAAGTGCACGAAGCCGAACTATCCGGCGTACTAGATAAAGTGGGCTTGACGGCCTCATCTCGTCTTCTGTTCCGCTTGTATAACGTTTCAGAAATAATGCGCCAAGTGCATTGGAATTCCTTACGACCTGGACGATTAAAGTCTGAACCATTTTCAACGAGCATCTCGTGAAAAGAAAGAGCGAAGCAGCGTGCACCAGAGTGCCTATACTGCACGAGCTGATATACGATGTAAAGTAACAGAGGGGCGCGCGGGCAGATGGGCTTCGTCGGCGCACTCTCTCCACCGAAAAGCGTCGCGACAGTTGGGGTCGTCGAGCCAAGGACGTGTCGGAAGGGTCGCGCGCCTCGTCGGCGCGGGATGCGCGTTCTGCGTGGGGCTGGCTCTGCTCTGTCGAAATCGGGACAATCGTCGTGGAACCGAACGCTCGGGGCTTACTGCCGAGTACGCGCGCGCCCGGCTGCGCTTATTTTCTTTTTCTGTCTTCCTAACGAAGCTCGATTATCGTCGCGTTTCTTCCTCTATAGCCAAGTATTATCATAATCTTGGCGGAGGGCACCCAAATTTACGGTTATGTATGTATGTGCTATGTACTAAATCGTACGATAATTTTGTAAGAGTGGTTAGACGGTAAAAACGGTCATCGCAAAAATATATATTCTGTTCGTTTGTGCAATGTAAGCATGTACTCTAAGGCGAATAATGAAAAAAAAATACTTGATAACTCTATTACCAAGCTGAACATTGCTGTTTGTCGAAAAAGTAATGTCTGCCTCTTCTCGTAATTCACACGAGAAGGTGTAATTGCATCATCTGCCATAGACGATAAAAAAAAAAAATACGCTCAAAAAAAAAAAAGTCGATATAGCTGCTGAAGTACTAATCTTGTTCTCTAATTGATGTTTAAACTAAAAAGCTTAATTTTCCGCCTACCCGATTGCTCGTGTAGCAAGGCATTAGAATAGTGTGATGACCACTGATTAATTCATACATTAACCAAGTTTACCAACTCTAGGGCTCGTGCTGCGGTTTCAGAATTGACGCTGGTCAGTGCTTGACGCCACGTTCACTTAACAGGAGTCCTGAGACAACCAGTATACCGAGATATTCGTCCCACAAATCTACCACGCAATGCTTCGGTGTCCTACATAGTTTTGTCCCACAAATAAGCCTTTCCGGGAGACTAACAAGTGGAACATCAATATATTCCGCCCCAAGCTTACAGACGGATATATCCAAACTGTCGGTTGTAGTTAGTAAGAGGTCCAGAACGTAACGGCAGGTTCTCTTCAAGGGGAGCGTATATGGATAAGCCCGACAATCAACTCATCCTACAGTCCTTTTATTCGGATCCTTTGCATCCTCACAGTATCCTCGCTCAGGCGCTTCCAGTTGCCGTGCACAGTCCCATCTTGCCGTCCCTGCATACACGCGTACCGTTCGTCAAAGTTGGCTTCTCCACAACAAGTGTGGCGGCGAGAAGCCCGCCTATTTTTTCATGCCACTTGCTATCCGCGCTATATAACCGTCGTCCTCTCCCCCCCCCCCTCTCTTCTTTTCTTAACGAGGAAAGGGGAGTGTTGTCGGGGTGGTCCTTTGAACGGGAAATCAGGAAAGCTTCTTCCCTTGTCCGCTATGCAAACGACCCCATTGTGCCGTGTTCTTCGTCTCAGCACTAGCACCTACTGTTTAATCGATGGCCAAGGCGTCAATTATAAAGCCGTATTATGCTGGCGAGAACAAGGTTGCGGGTGCAATTACAGGCCACTGCGGCCGCGTTCAGATGAAGCCGGAATGCAAAAACGCTCGTGCTTTGCATGCGCGTTAGAGAGACCCCCGGGTGCTCGAAATTGATCCGGAGCCCCAACCTCGGCTTCTTGAATAGCCCGCCAGTTGTCTTAAGACGTAAAACGTCGCACTTGTTGAGCAAATTGTGCAGGAGCATGGAGAAGTACCTGCATGAATTATCTCTAGGGAGCTAACTCTGCCGAAGTTTGTGCTTCAAATCAATAAGATCAGCGCACGAATTAGAGATGCCTTCTCTGCCCATTTCCTTGAGTCGTCTCTCTAGTTCCAGAAGTCTTGCTGCGCCATGGAGGAGTGCGCTAAGTGCTCAGCTCGTCTGAGATGAGATAGAGCGCCATTCTGGACGACACAAAATGTTTTATGTTTGTTTTAAATGTTTGAAATACTCTCAATGCCAAAATATATAATGCGCCGACCTGCTTTGCTATGAGACAGAATACCATATCGGATGTCGTAAAAGGCTTTATTTTATAACACACAGACAACGTGAATTCAATATTTCTTTATCAAACAAACAAACAAACAAACAAACAAAAACATTTACAAGCTCTCGATTTCTAGCACTTCCTTGCAAGCAAATGCTGTGCGGGAAAGGTGGGAAAAAAGAAAAACGCGCACGAATCCACACCAGCGATACCTGCTTTGAACTCGTGCACTTGGTCGACGCTACGCTTGGTTTATGTTTGTACATTTCTGTCACACTGCCACCAAACGCTCAGAAATTAAGGCACAGATGCTTAAAAGGTAGGCTTCTATATATCGTGAAAAAGTATATATACTTGCGGAATGACTGCGGAGTTGGCTCAATGAGAGCGTCAAAGTTTCGACATCGTTACACACGTCCTACGCGTACAACGCACGAGTAGTAGCAGACTACAAATCCCGTAAGCGACACGAATGCGGCGCTACTGCGCATGCGTACACCAGAGGCCAGGCTGTTACCATGCGCTAGTGCCAATTTCTGTTGCAGCGCTTTGTATAGTCCAATAAGCAATTCCACTGTACTTTGCACTATGTTATTACAGGCTTCATGATTACTCCGCGTAATTCTCGTGTGAACATAGAGGACAACTCCAACCTATTCAACTGCATATATGGTCAATTTTAACGGAGATGTAGCGCTCGCTGCGTGACGCCGGGTCCGTGTTACCACTCTACGCCCAAAAGCAACATCAAGGCTACACAGGAATCGATGAACCTATGTTTTCTTCAGCAATGTACAGGTTCGTAATTTTCATAATTACACAGACCAAAACGTTCCATGTGCAGTCAAATAATTCAATTTGTTTTCTGCGCAATACTTACAGAAAGGTGGAATTTATGCGCGATGCATATCACTTCTGTCACTTGCATATAAGAGCGCAGTACACAAAAATCGCACAAAGAACATTATTCGACTGCATATGAAAACGTATCGATATAAAGAGTCTAAGAGGGAGAGGGAAAAAGGGACGGAATGACAGGGAGGTTAGCCATGGTAAGTACCAGCTGGCTACCCTGAGCTGGGGAAAGGGAATAAAAGGTGACAGAATAAAGAGTAGATATTACACCGCAGGAACAGACGAGACAGCACGTTTAGTGATACACACGCCCGACATCCGCAACGATGTGTAGGCCGTGGCAGAAGTCAGCACGCATGATAACAGCCTGCACTCTCGTAGCCAGATGCACTGAAGGTGTCGACGTCTCACACACCATTTCCCCGCGAACGCACAAAAGTGCATTGCGTCCCCATTCCTCTAATACTGCACAAGTGATACAAAAACAGGCCGGCGAGGTCAAGAACAGTATGCTTCACGCGTGGTGCTGTCCGGCGGCGGCGGCGGCGGGTTGGAGGAACTTGGCAAACCCGGCGACGCCCTGGGCGAACGGCGTGTGGCGGGCGATGCCCAACTGCTGCAGCCTGGAGTGCTCGAGGCGGCAGTCCCGGGGCCTCGGGGCGCCGCTGCTCGGCTCGGCATCCGGCGACACGTGGTCGGTGCTGAGCCCGTGAGCACGGCCGATGGCGCGCACCATGGCGTACTTGGTGAGTGGCTCCAGGCCGCACCACTGGTACACGCCGCTCACGCTCCGGTCCTGCAAATGAGCGCACGCAGCGATAACGTGAAGGGAACTCCTGCGGATGCTTCTACTATAAGGTGACTGCAGTAAATGCGAGTGGAAAAAAGAAAGGGAACTGCAGCCTGAGTCGGCAAGATGCACGACGATGAACATGACGGCGGAAACACCGAAGACGGTCAGTATAGGGTTCCGCTGTGGCTACGACATCGTTCTGTTTACTGCGCTATACTGTTACACAAAGGTCAGAAAATTAAACTGGTACGTGTACGCAAACTTTTAGCTGTTAATTATTCGCTAGGGCACGTCAAATATATGCAAATATACAATATACAGGGTGCCCCAGCTAACTTTAGCCATAGTTTAAAGATATGAAAATCCCACGTAGCTGGACAGAACAAAGGTAATGTTTGCCGTCGCTTTTTGATGTCGCTCTACAATTTTCTCTTTGACACTTTTAATCTGATTATAAATGAGATGTTGATTAATTAATCAGACTAATTATCTAATTATGCGGAATTAAGAAAGTTTGAGTATCTTCAAGCGACAACAAACAACATTACCCTTGTTCTGTCCAGCTACGTTGCATTTGCGTATCTTCAACTCTAGCTAAAGTTAGCTGGGACACCCTGAATACATCGAATGAAAGACGAAAATGTAAGCAATCTGCGCACATCCATCTCACAATGACAAGTATATGGCTTGATCTAACGCTCGTCTATGAATTTAAATGCTGTTTCTCTGTTTCTCCCAGTGCCATAGATGTGCTAACGACTCGGGAAACCACGTAGCACACTTTCTGTGGCATTGGGAGAAACAACCTTTAAATTCATAGACGAACGTTAGATCAATAGTTAGATACTTGTCATTGTGTGATCGAATGTCCGTAGATTACTTCCATTTCAGTCTTTCATTTCATGCTTTCTATTCATTTTCAGTCGCCCTATCTTGTTTATATTTGACGCGCGCTAGCGAAAAACAAACAGTTGAAAGTATTCGCATGTGTGTCAGCTTTTTTTTTTTTTGTCCTTTGTGTAACAGTATAACGCAGCAAACAGAACGACGGAAAACGGCATAACGGCTCGAATACAGAGTGGAGAGCATGGTGACGTCACAGTTCCCTTCTCTGGCGACTTCTATACCAGCAAAACATGTTTATACCAACGACAGACGCCACAAAAGGAGGATGTCGCTACAGGCAGCTTCCCCGTATTGCACGGCTGCAGCTGTTACGTACTCTTTGTTCGAAATGGTACCCAGGGTGTAGGTCTTCACCAAAATCAGGCTCGCAGTGAACAAACACGATGAAAATAAAAACCTTTCACGTAGTTCTTCGGGATTCTATCCGCTACCCGCCGTTGTCCGAAAAAGCTGCACTGCCGTTGACACGCTACACGTCGATACGCAGTTGGCGATGCATCGCATCCGCGACCGATGGTGGCGGATTATTAGAACGTGTTAAGTTAATACAAATCTAAGTTACTGCTATATCATCCATGTCACCGTCTGCGCTGATCAGCTAGTCCGCACAGGTAGCACGGATTAAATTGGCGAAGTGGGCTCCTCCGCACAGATTGTAGTATTGTGGAAAAGTCAACTTCGACGAATGCTTTCTGGTCAATGCAGGAGCAGCTTTTGAATCATGCCGACAGTACGGCATATATATGAAGTAGTAGTAATAAAAATTTCGTCGCGGATACTTTCAGGATTTCGGTTTTTTCAACGGGAAATCTCATACGTACAGCACCTTATAATAATAATAATAATAATAATAATAATAATAATAATAATAATAATAATAATAATAATAATAATAATAATAATAATCTTTAATCTTTATTTCCATCGGGATCATGGAGGAGGTTGTGGGTAAAAGCTGCTCGTAAACGGCAGCTTGACAAAGGCCCACCAGCCCCCTTCTACAGGGCAACAACAGCAAAGCAGGGAAAGACACACACAAGTATACATATAATCTCTTCGCAATTTAGCAGAGCCAAAAATACTTTACTTACTTTAGATCGACACGATTCAAAAGCTACCTTTGCGTACGTCCTTAGCTTGCCGCAGAGCGTTCGCCGAAACTGGCTTCCCCACAACAAGGAGGCTTGTGAGGAGAAGCCTGTGTCGCTCATTAAATTCCGTTCGATTTAATGACGACAGTCTGGGCATATTGAAAGCTTTTACGTGTGCGCACTGCACAAAAAGTCAAATTATGACAACGGTACGCATCGCTATAACAAATAACCAATCAAACAAGAGCGCAAGAGCCATTATCAAAACGAGACCCTCTCAATTTTGACATATGCACCCAAACAACTGTACCGTAATGAAGCTGTGTATCTACATGCGTCGAGACGATCAATACTCCGTTTAGGTGTCGCTATAGAATAGAAGCTAAGGCAGACCTCAATTAATCTGAGGAGGGAGCACTTGCGAATGGACGCGTCTGTGTCTATGTGCCTACCACCACAGACAAATACAAACAAGACTGCGCTCGCCTTGTACGTGTTTGACTGGCGCAGTGGTCTAGTTCTTTGTGAAAGGTTATGAATGACATTTCTTGGGAACGTTTTCAATGAAAGACGGCGCAGCACTTATGCCGATGCTCCTGATCGTGCCTTCAATGCACGGAAAGCCGGAGATGCCCAGATCCCCCTTCTCTGCCTCCGTGCGTGCAGTATAATACCTTAAGTCGACGCTCGGCAAGCTGGACAACGATGAACGCAATGTCCTCAGTGTGGGAAGGGTAGCGGATCTCGTAGTCCGACGCCTTCACGTGCTTCGAGCGGTCGTTCAGCAGCTCGCACAAGACCGACACGGCGCTCTCGGCGACGTACTCCTCCCCCCCGTACAGCACGGGCACACGTAGCACGACTGCGTCTGCACGTTGAATGGAAATTGCGAATACACTCTTTTGTAGCGTGCTAGACTTAAGTTTTATGTGCACGGCACAGGAACCGACCTGGTTTCGCAGAGAGCACTGCTCGCTCAGCCTCTGCTTTCGTTGTGCCGTACTTGTTCAAAGGGTTGGGCTTGGCGCTTTCGGAGTAGGGCGGGTCCCGTCCATCAAATACATAATCTGTACTTATAAAGATGAACGCTGCTCCTACGGCATCTGTAAGTCAAATGTACCCGCTGCATCGACTTTCCGTCTTTTTGTTTACAACACGCGCGCGCGTGCACCGCTAACTTACCGGCTAAAGCTGCTAGATTTTTGGATGCAGTGACGTTAAGTGCGTAGCTGCCGTCGTAATCCTTCTCAACTTTGTCAGGAAACCGCTGGGCAGCTGAATGAACGATGACATTCGGCTGGAAGTGAATGCAATCGCTCCAATTGATTTTACGAAAGCAACTATAGCGTGGTGAGGCACGTGATGCGACAACACTGTTACCCTTTTCTCCGTCACGATTTTTTCCGTCAGCTGAGCGTCAGTGAGGTCCACGCTAAGCAATTCTCCAGATGCTCTGCTGTGGGCGAGACCAGTGACGTTCCAAGACGCGGCCTGGAAAGCTCTAACCAGGGGTCTTCCGAGCAGACCTGAGGCTCCTGTGATAAGAACAGTCTTCATACTGGAGAAGAATAAAACAAGTGCATAAGTAAATTTTCTTTCAGAATTTGGAAAAGCTGCCGAAGAGATAACAACAACGGGTGGACTCGAAACCAGCAGCACGACCCGTCACGTCGTGTTCGGCCAGACCCAGCCCCGCTATCTCCCTACGTGCCCTACGTAAGTACTTGCGCCACAAAGAAAGCACACCGGCACAAAGTAAATGACCGGAAACAACATCGTACTACCTGCAGTCGCCAAACAAATGAGCACCTTGAACACCACCGCCGGCTCCCAGAAAGTGTAACAGGAAGTTGTTACGTTTACTTCGAGGAATTTCCGTTTTCTGAGAGAGTGCAAGGAGGCCAGCGTCTCCTCCGTCTCCTCCACCAGTCAGACGGGCTAAGCTAGCTAGCCGCAGACAGCGTGATGGCTGCTACTGCAAGTTCCTTGTAGCAATCTGCGGACTCGGAATATGTGCCCAGTGCTTCTTGTGCAGGGTATCGTGTGTCATTGTGCGAGTGCGTCCGCTATGCAAGGCGTGGGATTTACATCGGCACTAGCGCACGAAACAGCGGTGAGTAGCGGCTTTTAGCGTCGCTTCGCTATTCAAGTGATGGGGGCATCCTTCACTCGTGATTTCGTATATTTGTTTTGACTGATTTTGTCATGTCAGTGGGCCAAAATCACCGTTTCTACGTTTTCCGTTCGCATAGTTGATGGCCAGCAAATATGTAAAAACGGCGACTCATTTTATTTAGAAATTAGGGTAATCGGATTTGTTTTGGTCTGTCGCGATGTCGTGACATCACCGACGGTTTCGGTAACGTTGACTGGAGGGCTCTGGCACACTGGAATTACCTGTCGTGCTGGGAGAACGCGAAATTGTAGCATTCACGAAGCCTTGTGTCGTCTTGCCTGGCGCTGTGTCTCTTGTGTAGGAGGCCTCGGTGAAAACCGAACTTCACGACTACTGAAAGGACTGCTCGAGCGCGCGCCTGTACACCGTGCTTCCGGTTATTCTGCTGTTTTTTCGCTTGCTGTCTGGCGTGGCATCTGCCGCACCACGTAGCGGCTGTTCTGCCGGACCATAGCCGGACGTACCGGCGTCGAAACTTGCAGCGAAAGTGGAAGACAAAGCGCATTCCACGAGGCGGGCGAAATCCAGAAACGCCCATGAACCGCTTGTCGTGCAGGGACGAGCATCTAGCTCAGAAGAAAGAGGGCGTTCTTATGCGGACGGGGGATAAGCGTCAGGGAACAAAAACCAACTGGCCGAAGAACCGGTCATAATCTCACAGTCGCAGATTAAACGCACCACCTGAGAAATATATGCTATGCAATTGGAGGTTTGTCAGCTATTATCAAAAACAGGGAAGTCTCAGCTTTCTTTGGTATTGCAATACTAGCTGGATTTATAAACTTCGGTGTTCTTATATAATGCTGCGGTACTTTCGCACAACTAGCGAGCACCTTAGCTTAACTTTGGGAACACATGCTCATCGTAGAAAGTTGTTAATGTTGTGTGCTTAACGAAGTCCGAGAGGGCAATAACGAAGTCCCCCTCAAATGCTTAACCGCATGCTACTATTGCTTCCAGTTTGCAGGACCTTTATACTTATGATGAAAATGGCATCCATAAACGAAGAAGCAGTGCTGCAGGCACCTATGCTCAAGCGTTCCCAAAGCAATAATCGCCTCAAATCTGTCAACTACAAGTCACGTTGGTTTGTGCTCACCAAGGCCTGCCTGCGGTATCACGATGGAAAGCCAGATGCAAGTAGTTTTTGCTTCTTTACATTCCTTAACCTTTGACTCTGTCTGTCTTGTTGAGTTTTTATGCATATGCTGCATAATTATATTTATCGTATTCATTATGGCACACATGTGAAAAGGGCAGTAGATGACCACGAACTATAGGGCTTCCTCTAAGCTTTCCACATAGGACATGTATTGTTAGCATTACTGGTCTGCAGTTTGCCGCATTGCTGTGCCAAACAAGTCAAAGAAGCACTGTTTCTAAGCCATGTCATGGTTTCCTTTGTTATGCGGCAGGGCAAAGAAAAAGGACGCCTGGATCTGCGTACAGTGCGACTTGTTGAGCGTGTTGATGATGGAGCGCTTGAACGCGAGAAAGCATTTCAGGCATGTCTCCTGCTTCTATCAAAGCTTTGTTACTCATGAATTTACAGAATGTCTATTATCCGAAATAATGACCCAATTTATTTTTGCTCCTTTATCTCCTGCTTAGATCGGCTACAAAGATCGTCTTATGTACATTGTGGCATCATCAGAAGCACAACGAGAAGAATGGATAATTGCTTTAAGAAAATGTAAGAATGTTGTTTCGCCACTTGTATGTAAGAACTACTTTTTGTTTCATCAGTATGTGCTTGTGCCTAAATTCATGCATCAAAAAGGTCAGCACCAACCAGACAAAGGAAAAGAACAAAAAAATGTATCAAGCTTACATGGTGACTTGTTGCAGTCTTTATATCCTCATAGTTTACAAGTCAAAGCAAAGTATGTGCTTACCCTCATAGGAAAAGAAAAAGCCTGCGAGAAATTCAGTACTGGATTGAATATGTTGGACACCTGTACTGTTTCCATTATTTCATTTTCTCCATTTCTTCAAGGCCTCATTTTGAGTGCGGTTAATGTTACACACCACACCAAGCAATTCTGTTCACACTTTAAAATAAGCTAGCTGGTGGCAGCGGACTGCCAACATCTGCGTTTGCTTATCTTTCGATAAATTCTTTATGCAGTCCTGCACTAATACCAGGTGCTGTACAAGTGCTCTGAAAAAACAAAATATGTATGTAAACGACATTTGGCTGTTCTATTCATATCTTTAATTTTCTTATAAATTTTTTTCAGTGTTACTGTTACTAAAGTTGATTCTTGCGGAGTGTGACTGACCTTACTTGATTGGATGCATCGCAGGCTGAAATGGTATTATGTAATGCATCAACAATGGTGGCGTACTGATCTGTTAGGTGTGGGCATTGCAGAATTAGTATCTCTTGATTGCAGTCCATTTGTGAATCAACCCTGTAGCTTCCAACCTTGCTTGATTCTCTGACATGTTTCATTTGTTATATTTCATCGGTGACTTATCTTGTTGACACATACATTAGTAGTATGAGTTCTTGTTTGTGTTGTATGGAAAATGTATTCCAGGCGTTTTAATGTAGTTGCACGGTACTGAGTCTCTGACTTACTGCTACATTTTCAGTGTGTGTAAACAATGAGCAGCTGGCTGACAAATTCCACTCGGGTGTCTGGTCTGGTGGTCGCTGGGGCTGCTGTGGCCGCGGATCTCGTGGTGCCCCAGGATGCCGAAGCACTTTGGTCACCGCCCCACACAGTGCGGAGTCCCTTAACTCCAGGGGTGAGCTTTGCATGTAATCATTTGTTGATTGCATTAATTCATTAATTTGCATTACCAACCTGTCACTGTGGTGATATCGTCGCCTGACTTCGACATAACCCTTAGCATGGTTCTTCGTGGTTGCTATGGTTGTTAATTCTTTCCGTGCCAAAGATGAGCCTCACTCATCCAGGCATTGCCTCCAAAATATGCCAGTGACAATCTCATTTGTCCAGGGATTTCCTGGACAAGTGCTGCTCTATTAAATGCCACCATCCTCTCAAAAAACTAAATTTTTTGAGGGCACAGTTAGCAAAAACGAAGTGAAAGTCTGGATCCCCTGTGTTTTAAAAGTGGCGGTGTGAAGTAAGGTGGCTTCAGTGATGATGGCCACCTTTTCAATGCTGGATTCATGGTATTTCTAGACGTTTCTTCACTTCAAATAAATAAAACTAGGATAGCTCTAGTAAGTTGTCCTTTAAGCTTCAGCTTAGTACTAACAATTGCAAGGAAGGCTTTAGAGCCTCTGGCAACCTTTTTTGCATGCACATGGCACGACAAAAATGCTTTGCCGCCGGCTCCTGCTATTTCCTTTCCACACCATGCCACCAATAATGCATCGCATGGAGGATAACAAAAATACACTGGACTTCTGTTCTAAAATATAATCATGCTTCTCATATATACAGACTGTTTTTGTGGCCTTGCCTATGCAACTCAAAAACATTAACTAACTATTGACAGTAAAGGTGCAACAGAAAGTCACAAATGAACTGCCGGTATTGCAATATTAAATCTACTCATAATGAATCGGTCATAAAAAATTTTAGTGGTTTCCTGAAAAAGATAAAAATAGTTGGCACAGAAAGGATTGAATGCAACTGCCAGCACCTGTGCCACTTATTGACATCATATTGTTTCTGTTGAGCTTCTACTTCCCCTTCACTAGGCAATGGTGTGACATGAAAATAATGACCATAGGAAGTGTACACAGTCACAATTTGGTATTTATCAGGTCTCCTTCCACTTAGCTAGCTAAGTAGCATGCTTGGAGGGCGATAGCCTCGGAAGTGATGGGCCCTTTGCATTAAGCAAATGGACAGCAATATCTTCCATGCGAAATAAAACTACTAATTTGCAATGCTTTATTCTTAAGTCATTTAAATTACTGCTGTCTAGTATGGGGCACGGAATCTAAACCTAATATACACTGTCTCACTATCTTGCAGAAAAAATATAATTCGCATGATATATAATAAGCCGTTCGATGCTCCTACTCAGCCACAGTTTACAACACTTAAACTACTTAGATTTCAAAATCTCTTTTAATACCGAGTGGCATTGACATGTCACAAGGAGCTCAAGCACAAAGTAAATGGTATTTGAAGTATAGCTTGTCTACATAAGCATGTTGCAGCCTATGACACAAGGACACCTTAAAAATGGAACATTCCACACTCAAGAACGAATTATGGTCTACAAATGCTTCGACACACACTTCAGACTTTACTCAAGAACGTTGCCTTAAGAAAAATAGATTTTCTGTCCTTATGGAGCTTGCAAAACTAATTCCACTCCAACTAATTCTTTTTATTTTCTATTGCTCTTGTGCATATTCTGTGCTTTATATGACCGTTTTTTTTCAAGTTTGTGCTGTACTGACTATAGTGCTATGTTACGATTCAATTTTTAAAATTATTTTTTGTTTTTGCATAATAGCAATGCTTTAAATAATCTATACTGCTCATTTGTAAATTCTATATTTCCTTGTGCACGCAGTCTACTTGTAATCTCATTATTCAAATGTGCTACTTCCTGTTTGTATGTACATTTTTGCAAATTGACTCATACATACCTGTATACTCGCATGTGAGTGCTTGCTGCCTTCTGTTGCCTTTGATAGGCTTTTGGGCTGGTCAAGTTGCCTATGCACAACTTTTTACTCAGAACCCCCATCATAGAATTATTTTTATTGGAAATAAAGTAATTCATTCAAAGTGGGGTGAGGGGGTGGGCTGGGCAAGTTCATGGACCAGGCATTCTGTGGGCATGTATTACACACGCATGCCTGATTTCAGGGAACACCAGTTCACGTAAATTACTTAATGCTTTCCTACATTATTGTTTACCATTAAGGCAACTTGTATACTTCCACCTGCTCCACTGCTTTGAATGACATGAAATTTGCATTTCTGTTCTTGTAGACTAATTGTACAAATTACTCTTGGAAGCAGTCTTTGCACTGCGAACTGGCGTGCATTGTCAAAAGATTTTCATGAGTACGGGTTGATTTCTAGCGTATCTGCAAATTGCATTGTTTGTAGTTTTTAATAATAGCTTTTCTGCATGTTTGTGCAGGTAGCATCACGTGTGGGGACCCTGTACCTGCAAGGACCAAGGACATATTACCTATCAAGGTTTGGATGCTGTGCTGTTTGCACGCATGTTGCAGATTGCTTTGACCATTGTGTTACCTTTGTGAAATTGCTTGTGTGTGTTTCTAGTTTCTTTTCTTTAAGAGATGGTGCATCATGAACAAGTACTCTGTAATTATTTAATGCTGTTCTCTCCCCTTTTGTCAGGGTACTGTTGCTACGAAATTGTGACAGCACTGTATTCATTCCAAGCCATCGAAAAAGGAGATCTTTCATTAGAAGCTGTAAGTGACCAGTTAATTCTTTCAACTATTATGTATCTAGATTACGTAGTCTTGTTCTTAAAAGAAGAAAGAAAGAAAGACAGGTTCAACATCTGTTGTAACCTTAAATGACTTGTTGAGACACTTTTTAAATGATAGAATGGACACATTTCATATACATAAATATACTGCAATCATTTTTTGTGGTGCAATCTTTGCCTGAACTAACCAAAAATGTCTTCCAGGGCAAAGAATACATTGTGCTAGACGATACTGGAGAGCATTGGTGGCAGGTTAAAGACAAGAATGGGTAAGATGGCCTTCTTTTCCCCTGTGCTTTCTTGTGATGCTTAGCATCTTTTATTTTTATGATTGCTTGCTTCTCATGTGCCTGCTTTTGCTCTCTTTCTGATTTTTTTTTCCTCTGCTCCATGCAGAAAAAGGATCCGTAAGTGTGAGGCTGAATTCTATTGTTCTTGGTAGAAAACATTTTTTAGTAAAGCTTGCTTAATGCAGGTTGGGGAGTAAAAACAAGAGAGAATCAAGCGCGAGAGGGTGACTATTGTTGTGATTTATTGTAGTAGGCGATACAACTTCCTTTAATATATTAGTTACATATGATAAAACTATAAACAATTGTGATGAGGGCATGAAAATTCATTTGCATGCTTTATTGTCCTTTAGATTATAACTTAATGTTGCCCTTCTTAAAAAAAATACTTGATTGATTCATGTATATGTGGTCTATTCAGGGGAGAAAAGCTACTAAAACTCTCACCATTGTTTCTGCTGTTAAGCAAATCTGCATTACTGAAGCCAAGCAAGAAGTCAGCTTCTCTATGCTCTTTTTAAATCTATAGTGCATTTTTTATAGCTTTTATACTTTTGTTTTACATGGCGTGTAAGCACGAATTTTAAATATATGGAAACACACTTTGAGTTCCTAACTTTCTTGCAGAAGGCAGCATGAAATAGCTTTTGTTTTTTTAGCACTGCAGAGTGTAATAAAGAAAAGACTATGTAAGTTTTTTGGTTAAAATTTTTAGAACAGTTGATAATGCTGATTGCTTCTGTTTCAGACATGCTGTGCAGGATGTGTTCATGTTTTAGCATAAATACTAAATGCTTTGAAAATTGCAAACCTGAGTTAGTAGTGATTGCATTGCATGTGCTTACTTAAAAGAGTGTCAATGCAAACTTTCGTAATGGCACCAGAATTTTAAGTAGACTAAGACTGCAAGAAACTTAAATCATCAGAAAAAATTATGAAGTTAGAAAAATGCACCAGGAGTTAGTTTAGGACACTCAGATGGCATGACAAGTGTATATTGGCTGTTTTGTGCTAAGATATGAAACTGATACATGCTCCATGCTTGAGTATTAGGATTCATTTCCTTCTTTAAAGTTGGCCATAGGCATTCATGGATACTCGCATGTGGCCAAGTATGTAGATTTTGGAGTTACTTCATCACTTCATTAGTTATTTTTCACTGTCTTTTTCTGTCAGAAATATTGTGATAAATTTTTTGCTTGTGTAAATGTAATAGTATTCAACCATTGTTCTTCAAGCAAATATTCGGAAACAATATTCCTGAAAGAAGAAAATTGATCTGAACCATGAAAGAAGGAACAAAAATCTGAGAAGAGGCCCTATCATCGCTCTCTGCGAAACCTCTCTGCATTGGCATCTCCAACTTATGAGGCAGCTTCACCTTCTTTATCTGTGCCTTTCCGTCATCATCTTGGAGCTGAGTGCACTTTCTGTGCACTTTGCTCTGTGTCAGCCAGGATCATGCCAGCTGCAGAGAGCAACCAGCCTCCCCTAGCAATCGTTGCTGTGTGATCCATATACGAGATTGAAGCCTAAATTTACACGTAGTGACTTCTGCCACACTTTTTTTGCAATGCGTCTGAGATTGTTGGGACCTATCCTCAGTTTTTTTTCTTTCTTTCTCCACAATCTCAACTGCATCTCTCATTAGCAGTTGTCTGTTTCTTTTATTTTTGCTTTCTTTCTTTTTTTTTTATGTGTAAGCATTTTCCCCCACTCTGTTAATGAAACATATGCTGTTCTGCCTGGCTTGTCACTTTTAACATACAGGGCTGTGGGCTTTATTCCAAGCAACTATGTGGAAGAGAAGGCCGGCCTGTGGCAGCACGAGTGAGTGGTGCAACCCTGCCTTTATTTTGCATGACATAACTTCAAAAGAGATCTGTTTCTTTCTGGTTATTTAAGGTGTCAGTTCTTGTAATGAATTGATAAGGCCTTCAATTGTCAAGACAGGCTGAATGCAGTAACTCAAGTTGCAGCCGTTCCCCCCTTTTTTTTTTTTGAGTAAATTCATCTCGCCTGTGGCAGGTGGTACGCGGGAGACATGTCCAGACAACGGGCCGAACAAATCTTGCGCCAGGAAACTAAGGAAGGAGCCTTTGTGATTCGCAATTCGTCCACCCACGGCCTTTTCACACTGTCACTCCTAGCAAACAGGTAAGCTGAAATAATTAAAAATACTAGTAAAGATAGATTCTTCATTTGACATGCAGTAACTATTGGCATTCTAAAAGCAACACTTTTGGTGAGATTGAAATACTGAATATTTTTCAGTTTCTGGAAGGGAAAATAAGAGGAACAACAGGGTTAACAAGACTGTGTAGTTATACTGTCGTTAGAATACTGCCATCTACAAGTGAAATTTTGGTCATCTGCCCAGCTTGTGAATCAACGAGTGAATGTTCACCACAGTGTGTTCACCACAATCACGACAGTGACAGTAATTCTCTAGTGGGGATGTGCATTACTGGGTATATGTATCTGGAAAGTTTGGTTTGGTTAGATTATCACGTTGCAGCGGTGGTAAAGAATTAAACACTGCCAAAAGTGTGAGCTGAGTATTTAGCTCTTTGTTGGGCTGACTTGTGTCCAGAAAAAGAAGCAACATTCAAATCACAATGATAATGGCAGTCAGTCGTTGAATCAGAAATCTATGGGTCAAGTTCGTCTGTTATTTATACTTGTCTTGCCATACATTCCAGAGTAATCGCTGCTACTTGCATACTTTCAAGAATGTACAGCACTATGCATTTTGCACTTGAAACCTGATTAGACAAGACTCTTTCGCTATAAAATAGGCAACAACATTAAAGAAATTTCAGATACATTATGTGTTTCTTGTGCTGAGTGTTAACTTCACATTCTGGTGAAAAATGGTCACTGTCAATAAAATAAAACAATCTACGTGTGGCAATATATCAATGTAACACTGAAAATGACTTCACATTGCTCAAAAAAGGCACTAATTTCTATAACCCTTGACACCTGACATGTTTATGGTTCAGAGGTGTCAAATATGCTACAAAGAAAACTAAGATTAACCTTGCATTAATTGAGCCTATAAATCTCTTAAGACAATTGCGCCACGCTCTCTGCTCATGCAGTCCCAACGGCGTGTTCCAAGTTAAGCACTACCACATCAAGAGCAGGGCTGGTGGCCACCTATACCTCTCCGAACGACGCAGTTTTCCCTCCCTTGAGGATCTGGTGCGATACCATCGCCATGACAGCGGAGGTCTGGCCACTAGGTTGCGCCACTGGCCCGCGCAGCTGCGCCGCACAGCTCCCACTGCTGGCCTCGGCCATGGTTGGTCATCCTTTCTTATTTGTTGCCTGTTTCAGACACACGTTCTTGACATCTGCATTGCTGTATAGAAACGGCTATCCAGGCGATATGTGCACCCTTGCTAATGTCATTGAAAAGTATTTGGCACCCTGCAGCTCAAAGGAGTGACGAATACATTTTTCAGGAAGTGCAGTAACAGGAAGTGGACCTGGAGAAGCACTAATGGAGAAACATAAAGTGAAATAAATTTTGTACGCTCTGCAGATCCCATCATAGTGCGTAAAAGCGTTAGGTAGAGTAAAGGGCAGTGATCACAGGTTATTGGGGTCTAGATTGCTCTCAATTTTAAGAGGGAAAGAGCAAAATGAATAAAGAAATAAACAGGCCAACCTAGACGTAGAAGAACTTCACTTTGGCCTAGTTGGTATTTACTGCATATCATATTGACCGCAAAAAAGACTGGGACAGAGGGAGAGAACACATAAACAGCCCGTGCTGTTTATGTGTTCTCTCCCTCTGTCCCCGTCTTTCTTGCGGTCAATATGATATGCAACCTAGACGTAGTAAGTGCAAAAGCAGACAAATTCAGACAGCTGCTTGCAAACAAATATGGAGCTTTAGAACAGGGAGGTCAAGATAACATAGAGGTAATGAATCAAACTGTAACTATGCTGAATTCAGAAGGAGCAGCTGACGTGTGAGGTAAGGCACCAAGGTGACCAGTGAGTGAGCTCTTACAAGTAACAAAGGACCTACTAAAGAAACAACAATGCATGAAAGTGTCAAACTCAAGAGATCAGATAGTTTGCTGAGCTATCAAAGCTGAAAAACAAGAAGTAAGCAATATTTGAAATCATAACGTCGCAAAAATTGAGAAAGTAGTAAAATATGACCGCAGCATGAAATCAGTGAGAAGAAAACTTAGCATAGAACAGGGAAACACGTATGCAGTGGTAGGTGAGCAGGGTAATGTCAACATCAATTTTGATGATATAGTAAAAGAACCAGAAAAATTCTATACTGACCTGTGCAGCACCCAGAGCAGCCACGCTACCTCCATTCGAACTAGTAATGAACAGGGTACAGAGGCTCCTTCTATAAATAACGATGATGTCAGAAGGGCCTCGCAAGACACGAAACAGGGAAAAGCAGCAGGAGAAGATGGAATAACAGTTGATTTAATCAAAGATGGAGGAGATATCGTGCTTGAAAAGCTTGTGGTCCTTTATATGAAATGTCTCTTGACTTTAAGGGTTTCAGAAAACTGGAAGAATGCCAACATTATACTACTCCACAAAAAGGAGATGTTAAAGAACTGAAAAATTATAGGCTCGTTAGCTTACTTTCAGTATTGTATAAAATATTCACTAAGATAAATTCCAATAGAACAAGGGCAACACTTGACTTCAGTCAACCAAGAGAACAGGCTGGCTTCAAGAAGGGATGCTCTACAATGGATCACATTCATGTCATTAATGAGGTAATCAAGAAACCTGCAGAGTACAATCAACCTCTCTATATAGATTTTATAATTATGAAATGGGCATTTGATTCAGTAGAGATACCAGCAGTCGTAGCGGCATTACATAATCAAGGAGTACAGCAAGCATATGTGAATATCTTTGAAAATATCTTCAAAGATTTCACAGCTACCTTGCTTCTCCACAAGAAAAGTAGAAATATACCTATCAAGAGAGGGGTCAGGCAAGGAGATGCAATCTCTGCATTGCTATTCACCATGTGCTTGGAAGAAGTATCCAAGCTATTAAACTTGGAAGGCTTAGGGGTGAGGGTCAACGGCGAATATCTCGGCAACCTTCAGTTTGCAGATGATATTGTCATCTTGTTCGACAACACTGGGGACAAATTGCAACAAATCATTGAGGACCTTAACAGAGAGAGTGTAAAAGTGAGGTTGAACATTAATATACAGAAGACAAAGATAATGATCAATAGCCTGGCAAAGAAACAAGAGTTAAAGATAACCAGCTAGCCTCAAGGATCTATGAAGGCGTATGTTTATTTAGGTAAATTACTCACTGGGGACCCTGATCATGAGAATAAAATTTACAGAAGATTAAAAATAGGTTGGAGTGCGTACGGCAGACATTGTCAGGTCCTGACTGGAAGCTTACCACTATCACTGAAAAGACAGGACAGGTGTGCAATCAATACATTCTACTGGTGCTAACATATGGGGTAGAAACTTGAAGGTTGACAAGGACGCTCGAGAACAAGTTAAGGACCACACAAAGAGCAATGGAACGAAGAATGTTAGGCATGATGTTATGAGACGGAACGAGAGCAGCGTGAATCGGAGAGCAAACGGGGATATCCGATATTCTAATTGACATTAAGAGGAAAAAATGGAGCTGGGCAGGCCATGTAATGTGTAGGATAGATAACTGGTAAACTGTTTTCAGCTGGCACTATTCTCTGCACTGTGAATTGCAGTGCTCAAGCACTGTTCGCACATTCTGTCTTATAGGGACATGAGAAGTGCATTGCCATCACATTGGGAGGGTTTTGAACTGGGAAGATAGTTCAAAAGTGGGTGCGAATAATTACCTGTCAAACAGTGCACTACTTTTACAGCATGTGTACAGGAGAGATTGCTTTTAAAAAATGCAACTGCCGCAACCTACCAGAAGTGCATTAACAAAAATTACAAAATCGGAACCTTTTATTCTTATGCTTCTTTCTTTGCTTCTTTCTAAGCTTCCTTTCTCTTTCTTCCTTTCTTTCCTTCTTTCTTTCTTTCTTATGCTTTATTCTTATGCTTATGCCTTTATTCTCTTGCTTTCATTGGCAATTGTTAACGTTTTTTTGTTTGTCCAATATATGGTACCCTTGATTATGTTGTGCTCTTCATATGAAGCATGAGAATCACACTGTGAATTGATTTAGCGTGTGGTTTGTAACACCAGTGTTGTGGGAGTCAAGTTCAAGAAAACTTGTTGGAGTTGTGTGTGGAACTAGTGGTGGAAAACTTGTGTTTATTGTTGTCTGCAGACAAATGGGAAATCGATCCGTCCGAGCTGACTCTTCTGGAAGAACTTGGAAGTGGGCAGTTTGGTGTAAGAAGCCCCTTCATTTATTTTTTAATGCATGCTTTCGAGGATGGGTATGTACTATATACATAGTTATCACTGAAAGCCTAAAAACTATGTAAGCTAGGCTGTTTTACTGCTGTGTAAAAAACATCTACTGCTAGACTCTTCTCTGGTTCTCTAGCTTTCCTACGCCCATGCACATTTTATGTTATGATATTAATTGACCAAGTACTGAGTAGACGCACTAATTTTGAAAAAAGAAATAAAGATTGCTTAACGTAGCATGTACTGCTTTGAGACATGGCTGCTAGTGCAATGGTTCATTCTTCGGTGTGCTCTCGTAGTGAAATGATTCATCTTATATTTTGAGTTCTGGGACAACTTGAAATCTTGACTTTGTTGCACAACTTAGCCAGGCAGACATGCGTTTCTTAATTGTGTATGGCATAGATGAAAAAAAAAAGAACTTACGGTTGGCCAAATTACCATGTTAAGTATTTATATACTCGTGTTCGCGCAAACAGGTGGTGCGTCGAGGCAAGTGGAGGGGATGTCGGGATGTGGCTGTGAAAATGATGAAGGAAGGTACCATGTCTGAGGATGACTTTATCGAAGAGGCAAAGCTTATGACGTAAGTACCTAGTGGCATGTGCTTAGGTCAAGATTAGCAGCTAGTAGTCGGCCTCTGTCCTGGTAAATTGAAAGCGTGTGCTTCTGGCACGAAGATACAGATTTAAACTTCTGTAATTGGACCCCCCCTGTTAAAGCTGTGACTTTAGGATGTTTCGTATGAAGTGTTTGAAGACAGCTTTAAGTTGTGCATGTGGTACACAGACATGAATGATTTCATGGAAATCAATGTAACTGCAGCGACGTGTGTTGTAATAATTTCAGGGAGAAATTGTTATCTGCCTGAGAGTAGGGTGAAGCTACAAAGGAAACCTGTGTAGGTTTTTTGGAAAAAAAGATTTGCACTTGAAAAAAAAAATAACTTGTCCTGATCTGGGTATCAAACCATTGATCGACGCCTTTCCAGGGTAAATCTGAGTTAACCAGGAGGTTAGCAAATGACCAGGACGAGATAGAATTAATTGAAAACTCATAGTACAGTAACAATCAATGAGCGGGTCAGTTTATGAAAACATGCGAGATGAGGAAGCTTTGCTTATTAGGTGTGCATAGGTTGCATGCAGGCCACTTATTATTAGTTGGTCTTGTCCATCTCAGCCCTTTCAGTGCGCTTGTGAAGTTAAAAGCTAAAAGCTCTCTTAACTGGTGATCATGGTAGCTTTTTATGAATACGTACCTTTCAGGAAAATAAATCTATAGCCTATGCTTTTATCTGTGTATAGCGGCACCACAACCTTCTAGAAAAAAATATCTTTACTATAAGTCTGTAATGTTTAGTAATCGGACAACTTTTGTAACTGAACTTTAGACTTGGCTGCAGTAAACTTGCATCACACACTGCTTGCTTGGTGTTCCAGTTATCTGTTTTCATCGCACCACTGTTTTTGTAATTTCAGAAAGCTACAACACCCCAATTTGGTTCAGCTGTATGGTGTCTGCAGCAAGCACCGTCCTATATTTATTGTAGCGGAGTATATGAAACATGGTACGTCTGTTTGCTCAAACGTTGTCTTTGATTATCTTTGATTTAATTATGCAGTTAAAATGTTTTGATCCTAAAAAATGAAGAGCGTAAGCACTGTGTAGAGCTTCTTGCTTGAAACATATTACTCACATTTTAGTGGTGATGGTTTTCTTCTGCAAAGTATGATGTTACGAGCTTGATTCCATCTACAGTGGCTGCGCGCTGATGGGGATGGAATGCAAACGGTTCTTCTATATTTGTGGATATTAAAGAACCCTACGTGGCCAAAATAAATCTAGAGCCACTCGCTATGGCATCTATCACAGCTTGGGCATTGTTTTGCAACTTTACCACCTTTCAATACTCAGTATGCTTGAGAAAATTTTGCAAGTCTTTAATGTTCACTGTAATGTGTCCTGGGAAGTGCCCCTTTTTACAAAGTATTGTGCACATGTAGCTTTGAAATAGGTGCTCAGGGTTTCTTGTAAGTGCAGGCCCGGATCATAGACATATACTCGGGGGAGGGGGGTCACTTGCCCTCCATCTTCCCACTGTCAGAAGTGGGGTGACAAAATAGGCCATTTGCCTCTCTCCCTCCCCCACACTTTTTGAAATCTAACATAACAGCTGAGGCCACGTCTAACATAACCACCGCTGAAAACACAAAATAAGCATTGGTTTCAATAATTTACAGGTCTGTAATAATCAGTGTTGCCATCTTAGCAATTTTGTCGCTAGATTTAGCTACTTTCTTTTCTGTTTAGCGGCAGTTTTCTACTTTGCAACGGCAATTTTTAGCAGCTAGAATGAACAATTGGCGACATTTTAGTGACTTCAAAGGTGGGAAATTTGCTTCAAGAATGTTCTTCTAGTACAAACTTTATTATTCAAAAACTACATGTAAGTGGCTGTGACATGCTGCACGACGCATGGGCTCCATGCATGATGAAGCAATGCTTGCCTTCACTGTGGTAGTCTTTGCATTGTTTTGATTCTCGACACATAGCACTCACAAAATTCATGTTGTTTCCATTCTTTAAAAAACTGAGTTAAATTGGCGTAAACACTTAGGGTTCTGCAGTATTACTAAACGCAGTCAGTTGGTGGACGTTCGCAAGCATAGGAGTAAGTTAATTGACAAAAACCAATTGGATCAAATTGTATGTTCATATTTAGAACACAGGAGGTGGATAAGACCGATCGGCTGTATAGAAAGGTGTAGATATCGAAGTAGCTGAGTTTGTTGACGTAAATCTGAACACATCACTTCCGTTTCTTGTGGCTTTCTGACCAATCAGTACGTCACTGCGGCTTCCAGGTAGATCAAGGGCGGAAGCATAGTATTTAACCTGTACAAATCTCAGGTAATTGTCATCGCCGTGTTAACAAGTGGCCAAGCACGTTCCGCAGACTTTAGTTCTGCCATGAATGTTCATGAACAAGAAAAAAAAAGGAATAATGTCAACTAAGTGCGTTTTTGTGCTGGAAAAGCTAGGTTAATTTGTGTTCTCCTGAATCGTGTTGTATTTCTAATCTTCCAATCTGAAGGAAAACGCTGAATTTAAGTGGTCATCATCTATTATCAAAATATATTAGCATATTAGTAAGGTAAGAGCCCTCTACAACCTGCTGTTAGATTCACTGTTTTATCATCACCTGCATACACAGTAGGCAAACATGAAGCTATTAGGTAAATGATCCAGGTCATGTTAGCCTATAATATGGTGCTGCAAAATGCCTACATTAAAAAAAAATCCTCTTGACAGTCTTAGCAAGAATTTTAGCAACATTTCTGTCTCATTTTTTCTTCATAGTTTGGTATTGCTTATTTTTGCACAAAATCAGAACATACAAGTGTCTACCCATATCCACAAGGCTAGTGAGGGATTCGTGGCAAAATAGGCATACAAAACAATGAAAGGGCGGGGATAGACATCCCATGCATATAAAATATGTGGACATCCTGTGAGGAAAACACAAACTCAGACATCGCACTAAAACAGAAATGTTCAAGATATACGCTAAGTAAATGAAAAATCCTAATTTTTATTTTGTTAAGTAGTTTTCTAGTTTTTTAGAGGTCTAATAAATAACGCCTAGATGATCACTCAAAATCCTTACTGAACTTGATATTGCTGGGAACTTCATTCCACACGAGAGCACCACAAAATTCAAGTGGCCTTTTATTTGTAAGTATTTTGGCATCTAAGTGGGTTAAACATTAGTTGTTGCAGCCCTTGTGTTCCTTTTGAGTGTGATGAAGACACTATTCGATATAGGGTAATTAAACTCCTCTTCATGGTGAATTATGCGAACTACTCCTTGTAACTAATGTGCAAAGGGGATGAAGACACGAAAACATGCATTAATTCTTCTTGTAGTGTGTTGACAGATCTGACAGTTAAAAGTATGCTCAGGTCTGTGTACTTCAAGTGCATCATAATTCTAGGAGCTTGTTTCTGTAGTTGTACTAATAGCTGCAAAAACGTGGGATATGTATTATTCCAGAAATCGATACAGCTAACAGCGTCACGCTTTAAGAAAGTTTGTCGACACTGTCTGTAAGCATTCCTCATATATGATTGATAATCAGACCTCTCAATGACAAAGATAAATCTCACTGACACATTTTCTCAATATTTTAATACAACAGTAATCCGCAAGTTTCATACATATATAGGATGTCCCACGTAACTTGATCCAAACGTTAAAAATGTGTAAATGCCACGGAGCTGGAGTGAACCAAGGTAATGTTGTTTGCCGTCGCTTGGAGATACTCAGATTATTTCTTGCATTCCGCCTAATTACATAATTAGTTGTAATAATTATTCAGCTTCTCAAATACATATTATAATAAGATGAAAAGTGTCAATGAGAAAATTGTACAGCAAAGTGAAAAACTCCTGATATACCTTTCTGATATAACTTAATATGTGCTACATAAAAGCGTTTTTCCAGGCAGAGAAGAAAAGCCTGCAGATACAGAGTGCCTTGAGCGGCCAGTCGCATGGTAATGCGTGGTAATGCGTGGATGCTTTCCTTTGGCTTCATTGTCTGTTGGCTTTATATGGTCATGATTAACAAAAATTCTGTCCCTTGGTTTTTCTTCCCACATATATGAGAAAAGGGGGCCTGCCTCCCCAATTAATAAATAGTTGGTATGTTCTCCCTGGTGCATTAAACTGGGGGCCTTCTATAATCATAAAAAAAAAAATCTATATTTACACTTTTCATGTCATGCTTGACAAAATATTTGTAACATGGTCATATGTGTACCTTAAATGCCAAACTACTGGTGGCTAGCAGTGGCAACTGTTAGATTACCTCAGAAATTCGTGGTTTGAGTGGTGGGCATTTGACAGCTAAAGTGACTGATTCAACCACTTAATGCTCAATATACGAAGCTGGAGTGTTTGGGCGACTGTAGTAAAAATTTAGTTACTAATATCTATGGCACATAAAGTTGTTTCTGTTTTATTGCAGCAAGCATATTTGTCATTTTGTGTGAACTACGAGAAGGAAATACCATATAGACTTGTGTGTGGGCCACACCCACATGAAAGCCACACCCCCAACTTGGCAGCCCCCAAACTTAGTGAAGAAGTTTCCAGTGAAGAAGCAGTCCCGTTTGGTGCCTCAATGTCGCACGTACACATCAGTGAATTTTCACGTGCTGCGTACTTCCACGTGCCACTATACTACAAATGAGAGCCATCTAGTAGGGGCATATGGTATCTAGAGCCACCTAGTAGCAACCATCTTGTAGGGACCGAACCATTTGGTTCGGTCCTGTCTAAGGTCTCCACCTCGTCAAAATTGTGAAAAAAAAGTGCGGTCCTTACACAAGTATGTACGGCATGTTTGTTTGTTTATTTGTTTATTTACAAAACAATGCTCAATAGCGGTTTGTCTTGGTGCCAAGGCAAAAGGCGGCACTAAAAGCCACCTGACTAGGCCTTTAACACCAGACAGCACGCGCAGCACACAACATGAGCTCAACATGCTTCAAAACACACTGCAAAATATCAAACACATTCAAATAAAAATGCATGTACAGTGTATCAAACACGATAAAGCAAGATAAGGAAGAATGACAGAATTAGTCGTCAGCACATTCATCATCAACAAGTAACATAACTATTAAGGCCAATGAACTACAATTGGATTGAAGAGAACAAAACAAATGTACAACAAAATTACAAATGTTGGAGGAAATACATTTTAGTTAGTTTTCTGAAGGCAAGCAAAGAGGGAGAATTCTCCATTGTATATAAAAACGATGGATAACAATTCAGAAGGTGTTCTGGAAAGAAACAAAAAAAACTTCTGTCACTATATAAACAATAGAAATATTAAAAAATTCTGTATAATCTCACATACTCTTGTGCAGGGGCTGGCCAGCATGGATGTAAAGTGAGGGCTTATTTCTTGCCTTCTCCAAGCTAAGTGTTACACATGTGTGAGCACGTGTTCCACTGTGTCCTTGCTTAGCAATTGATCTCAGCCAAGTCATTTTGATTTTCGATAGGTCAAGCCTTGGAACACTTTCACAAAGCATCCTTCCTACATCACATTGATAACTTTGTTAGGAGGCTTGGTAATAAAGCGCCAGCTCAGATGTGTGATAATCAACGTTGCATTAGCACTCTTCATTCAACTCTTAAGGTTTTTTAACATTCTGCAATCAAGTGCTTGGTTTCGTTGTTGACTCTTGTATTTTTCACTCACTTACTCTCTGTTTTGACTGCAATCGCAGGCTCCTTGTTACAGTTCCTGCGCCGTCACGAGCGTGCCTTGAGCGAGAAAGGCCCTGTGCTGCTGCTTGACATATGCTTGCAAGTGGCTAGCGGCATGGCCTACCTTGAGCTGCACAACTACATTCATCGGGACCTGGCTGCACGGAACTGCCTTGTTGGCGAGAACTATGTGGTGAAGGTGGCTGATTTTGGGCTGGCAAGGTAATTACTGATCATCCAATTCTCCACCCTGTAAACAAACTCTGGAAGAAGAGCTACCTTGTGATGAACAAAAATTATGCCAGCTAATATACCTAGAAGACCTCAAAGCCAAGGACAAGTGTTTCTGTTGAATGTGGACTAATGTGACGGACTGAATTGGTGATACACTCTGCGTACTGAGCGTGTCACTGTTAATTGGTACCCAGCTCTGCCATGCCTAAGGATGCCACAGGCTGCCTGTTTGTGGCATGATTCAGTGCTCCTGAGCCACATCACGCCTCATCTGTAAAATGAATTGGCAGTTCAGTCCCATTTATAGATTTATTTCTCTCTTCTTGGTGCTTCCCAAACAATCCTTGTGCTTTCAGCAGTTCACGTTCTGAGTGTGAAATTACGTGACTATTTGGTTGAAGAAGTGTGTATTCTGGGGTATGGGCGACATATTTTTCACACCCGTGTCTTCATAGCACACCAGGCACTATTATGCTCAAGTCAGTGATGCCATGTGTAAGCCAAATTAATAATATAATAATAATATTTGGGGTTTTACGTGCCAAAACCACTTTCTGATTATGAGGCACGCCGTAGTGGAGGACTCCGGAAATTTTTACCACCTGGGGTTCTTTAACGTGCACCTAAATCTAAGCACGCGGGTGTTTTCGCATTTCGCCCCCATCGAAATGCGGCCGCCGTGGCCGGGATTCGATCCCGCGACCTCGTGCTCAGCAGCCCAACACCATAGCCACTGAGCAACCACGGCGGGTTAAGCCAAATTGGATACTCCCAGCAGTACACGTGCTGGAAGCTTCTATGTTCCTCTGCTTATGGCTTGATAATCCATAGCTTCCTGGGTTTATTGTGCACATTGTGTAATCATTGTATTTCTGTGTCCATTAGCTCATTGTATGCAGTCAAATCCATTTATAACAAACTCTATAGTTTTGCAAAAAGTGGTCGTTATATCAGTACAGTCAAGCCCACTTATAGCAATACCGGTTTTAACACTATATCAGTTATAACAACGAAAAGCTGCTGCACCGTCAACTTTTGCATGTTTTCCATGGTGAAATAATCCACTTACTACAATGCCCCCATGCCGCATTATCGGTTGTAACGATGAAGTGCCCATGCCAAAAGGTAGTGAAATGTGAACTCCTTGAAAAGAAAAAAAGAAAACGTGAAATTCGAGCCGCTGCACGATGGCCTGCTGCCCCAACAGCTGCTGCGCACCCATTTTCCAGCCTTCTCCGTGCGCCTCTCTTCTGTCGCCCTTCCACCCCTCTGAAAACCAATGGGCTGTGCCCATAGCTCTATGCCGTGCCACCCTCTTAAACACAAACGGACCGCGCCAACTCCGCAGTTCCCTACTCCCAGATTGCTCGCTGGCTCCTCCTCATATATATATATATATATGTATGTATATATATATATATATATATATATATATATATATATATATATATATATATATATATATATATATATATATATATATATATATTTCTTGTACTTTAAGAAATATTGTTGACCTCAAGGAATTGTTCACTGAAGTCACAGCCTTATATGAGACTTTACAAGACCTCATAGTAGGAGACGGTTCAATTTCACAGCTTGAGTCCTCTCCCACCACCAAGAATCTGGCATCTCTTGGTGACACAATCTTCCTTCGTGTAATTGTCGTATACTTCACTATCACTAATACTGCTTCACCTTTTCGACGAAACTGCAGCCCCCCCTCTCTCTCTCTTTGTATTTTTCTGTGAGTCCGAGTTTAAGCACTCCTGCGCATGACTGCTGTTGATCCTGATTTCGAGGGAATCCGGCTTGGCCTCATTTCGATTACTGAGTGTATCATACAGGGTGCCTCAACTATCATGCACCAAGACTTAAAAAAAAAAGAAGTTGCGTTACCCGAAGAAAACCTAGCCTTTATTGCTTCCAGTACAGTGGAGTAGCCGCCAGTAATTCTTTCGTTCCTGAAATTTAATTTGACAATTGCAATTCATTATCTATTTCGAGAAGTACTGTCCTAATTATCAAAGTGTCAATGAAGCATTTGTAGGCACCCCCAAACGACATCTAACTGCTGCGTTTTCAGTGACGTACTAATCGCACGCAATTCTTTCCAACCTGCAAACAAACCTCGTAAAATATGGAAAATACCATGTGACTGCGCTCCCACCCACATCATAAAGCAGCACCCTCAAATAAGCTGATTGAAAGCAACTGCATTGCCTGTCAAAAACCTGAAGAGACAGCACATCACCTTGTAAGGAAGGGGCTCCAACCGCAGGTTTCGCAGCTTTGCATCTATTCCTTCCTCTCTACATCACTTATTATCCGTCTCTCAAGGCTGACTGATCACATTGATAACAAAAGCCCCTTGATAACATGGCCAAAGTGCCGCTCTGGCAATGCACGAAACGTGAAAAGCAATGCAATAGGCATAGCACGTTTCAACATCGCCAGCTTTGCTCGCACCGCATCGATAGAGTGCGCCCGCAGCTATATTTCGCGCCAAAAATTTGCTTCGGACCAAAGCCAAATTAAAGTTACCATATCATTTTTCATGACAGTGTGTACATGCTGCAAAAACAGGTTCGTGTCAAAAAATAAAAGCGAAATAAACAGACCACCAAGCGACCAAAGTGTAGAGAAAAGGCTGAACCGAAGCATTCAAGAAAGTAAATATACCACTTCTAAATGAGCCGAATTGGCAATCAGGATGTCAGCACAAAAAAGAAAGACCATCAAAATTTCGTGTGCCTTTATTATCTATGAATTCGTAAGCTCTGTTGAACACCAGCTGCTGCCTAGAGGATATGTTCGAATAGGTCTCCTTTTGCAGTGACGCAATCACATCTCACCACGCAATCACATCCGCTTTATGATATCTTCAGTGGCTGTGTATCATATATTCAGTGGCTTCAGTGTTGACCGACGCTCGAATTCTATTGCAGACATCCATTATTCTTGTCTTGAGCTAATCTGACGTCCGTCTCAATCATGTAAGCATGATCTTTCACATAAGCCCAAAGAAGGAAATCGAGTGAAGGGAGGTCAGGTGACCTAGCTGGCCAATTTACAGGCCCGTGCCTTCTAATCTATTGCGCATGAAAAGTCGCATCCAGCCAGTTTCGTGCTCGGCTGCTGCTGTGTGCTGGGGCTACATCTTGCTGATACCACAGAAGTGGAACACGTGACAGCGTGACATCGCTGATAAGCTAATCCACCTTTCCTTCAAGGATTTCGTCCACTTAACGATGTCCAGTCTGTGTGTGATCGAAGAAGATAGGACTAATTATAGCACCGGCGTGAATTCCGCACCCCACATTGAACGACCACTGGTGCTGGTGCCTATGGCGACTTACCCAGTGTGCATTGTTGTCACTCCAGTAGTGCGCATTATGCAAATTTATCTGGACGTTTCTGTGAAAATTGCCTTCATGTGTGCACATGATGTTGCTCAAAAAGTCCAGTGACTCATTGGCTTTTTTGAGGGCCCAGTTCAAGAAATCTAAACGATTCTACAGGTCCCTATCTTCCAAGCATTGATGCTGGTTAAGGTGGTACGGGTGAAAGGCCGTCATTCGGAATCCTCCAAACTGATGACTTGAAAATTGGTACCTGGACGGCCACGTCACGCACGCTAGCGTGAACGTTTGAGGGCCATAAATGCTAGAACATCCGTGCATAGGCTAGGACTCAGAGATGGAGTCCTCCGCCTCTATTTCTTGAAGCTGCCGTTTTGTCACAGATTTTCATCATTTTGGATGATAGTCAATGCATTTGGTCTACTGCCACACTTCATGACTGACACTTAGTTGCGGCCTTCCTCTTGTTGTCGTTTGTAGTTCCCTAGGCAAGGATCATTTTTACCTTCTGCTTATTGGAGAAAGACATGGTGACTGGGACGAAACAAAATGTGCCTTTAAACATTTGCACTGATGTTGTCAATTTGCTTTTGTGGTGATAGGTTCTGTGAAAGAAAAAGAAATGAACTATCTGCGCACTTTATCTATACCAAGACAGGTATCAGCTATCAGCTATCATAGGTAAACAGCTATCACAGCTTGTTTCCAACTAACACCATACGCGACATGTTACTTCGGTTGAGGCGCAGCAGATATGACACTAGCTCGATCACAAGGCTCTACGGCGAAACTGTATATGGCTAGCCGATTCGTCTGTCTGTCCGTTTGTAATCTGTATGCCAAAAACTTCGGCACAACCCCATGCGAATGCACGAAAAAAAAGAAAGAAGCTAAAGGGAGGCGCACGATGGGCCGCGCCAGTACTGACGTCGTTGCTCTTCGTCACAGCCGAGCAGGCACGCAGCTGTTTCTCTCCGGCTCCGAAATGGGTAGGCCACGCGTCATACGTAATCCTGAGGAGCAGGCACCTTTTGATCAGCAACGCCACGAGCAGAACTGGGAATGAGCTCGTCTACGCGTCCCGATGCTTCTGCCTTGGCGCAAGAACAGGCTTGTACAGCCAAGCGCAAGCAGCCACTGCGTACCCAGGATCCGGCAGCCTACCAGCCCGGAGCCCCCCCTGTAGTTGGCACCTATATTGTCGGTACTTATGTTGTCAGCAATGCACAATATTGCTGATGGAAGGAAAGCACACGGCTATAGATTTGGAAACTAAGTGCTAAGTGCTTTTGACCGATGAGGCGAGCGCCGCAAAAGTGCTTGCATCGGATAGCAACGGCGATGATGGCAGCGATGATGCTGTAGGGCAGGCTGCCTCAATGTTGTCCTCACAGGAAGTCCAGCAGATGATTCAGTCCCTCCGGGGCTTCGTTTTCATGAGGAACCTTCCACTGCACTATGTGGAGCCCCTGGATTTCTTGGAGAAGGATGTCGGCAAGCTTTGCGTAAAGCAAGCAAGGCTGACGGACATGGGGTTTTCTCGTGCAAGCCAGTGAGAAGTATGTGACGAGATGCTTGTGGCGATCTCGCCTCAGCATTTCTCCTGGATTTCTCAAGCTGACAGGCTGCCGCAGCAACCGTCTCGCATTGTTTAAAAGGCCCCTTCCTGGGCCACCAAAATGAGGCCTAGGCGGAGCTCGCATAACGCTTGCCGCCTGTGACCCCTTTTTGCTGTTGTTACAGCAGTGTCATTCTTTAGCGCTGACAGCTGTGGCTTGTTACACGTGATAGGAGTGCAAGCAGTTAAACTAGTAAACACAATCACCAGCCGGTTGGAGGAAGATGGTGGGGAGGGGCACTGGCCTCCCCGTCATTATAGTTTTCTCACAACGGCTCTGGCATCCTCCTATTTTGATTTTTTCATGCAACCCAGTTATAACAATTATTTGTTATAACAATGGAATTTTTGTGGCACTTGAATATTGTTATAAGTGGATTCGGTGGTAGTTCTTTATATATGGACTTGCCCTTAAATGTCCTCAGGAATAAACTGCACTGAAGCTGGCATTAGCAGTTACAATTCAGCAGCACTGTGGTTTGAAAACTACATTTTCAGTGTCAGTTTTTTTTCCAGTGCATTCCCGCACCTAGCCGCAAATTTCCATTAGAAATTTCCATCTAAAGAACGAAATGTGGCATCGAGGTGCAGTGTTTTTCATGACTCAGGCCGCGTGAATATCAACAGGAATGCTTGAGCAGCCCTTGATCCCATGGTGGAAGGACATAGATAATCATTCCAAATCGTTGAAATATGTGTAATGCAAGTGGTGCTGTATAGATAATTCTGCAAGAGCGAGTGGCACCCTCGTGGCACCCTATATCACACTGGCACATGCGCCAGGCCACACCCTGCGCCCCGCTGTTTTTGAGGTACGCCTCCTTCCTGGAGGCATGCTTTGAAAGCGAGTGACCTTCTTTATGGTTTTTGAAGTCAGCGCGTGGCAGTCACTCGTTTGCTCATCTTGAAGGCCGCATCATTCTCACGGTTGGACTGGAGTGTGGTGCACGCTGCCGTGCATCCACTCTGCTCGGACTTTCGTGCTTTGGAACTTCATGTCTGCCTTCTTTTTACCTTGACCAAGTTCGAAGTGTTTGTTGTAACAGTACAGCAATTTAAAAAGAACATTCGTTACATGTGGAAGTAGTTTTGATAGGCAGAGTTGGAAAATTGTACATGCACTGAAATGTGGCCAGCCGTTATAAACCATAGGTCGTTATATCTGGGATTATTATAAATGGGGTCAATTCTATAACTAAACACTGTTTCTCAGTATGCAGTTTATGCATGAGAGAGCCCTCCCTGTCGCCCTTATTGTGTGACTCTGTGGTACTGTTTTTATGTGTGTGAAAAGTCACCAACAAACATACTCAGATATTTTGTGTTCAAATACTTTTTCTTTATACAAATCATAACTCATTGGAATAACCTGCCTTCAGGAGTTCCCATTGATGCCGACTGTTAAACATCCTTTAAACGTAACCTTGAATTGCATTTCTTGTAATCGGTCTAGGTTGTGTTTGTGTGATTGCCACCCTTTAACAGGCCATAAGGCCTTACAGTATTGTAAATAAAAAATAAGATTAAATAATGGCAGATATATAGCCACTGCAATGAGTTCCACACCTGCAGATAAATGTTGTGCTTGTAAAACTGCTGTATTCGATACCTACAGCCTGCACTTTTTCACATCCCTAAAACGTTTGCTGTATTTCCTTTGTCTTCTTGTGGTGTTGCAGATATGTCATCGATGACGAGTACACTAGCTCTGGAGGAGCGAAGTTTCCCATCAAGTGGGCTCCGCCCGAAGTATTGGGCTACACTCGCTTCAGTAGCAAGTCCGATGTATGGGCATATGGTGGGTATTGTTTGCAGGGGAAGATTTGTCGTCTTGCGATAGTTTTGGATTTTTTTTGCTATAGGGACTCGTGTAGACAGTAAGCTACGACGCAGTCTAACCTCGTTATGATGAAGTAGTGTGCAAACTGAAAATGGTTTTATTATATTCTATATTCGTTAAAAAAGCATAAAAACTGATATATTGGGAAAAAAAATTGCACTTAGGTCTGTGGGAAAGAAAAATGCAAGCATGATGTCTCCAAAAGGGCAGCAAATAGTCTTCTGTTGATTCTGACTGCCTGTCGGCACTTTTGCCATACCAATGCGTGACATGCGAATTATGCTGAATTAACATGCACTCATCACACCATCTTCGATGTGCAACCATGCAGTCTGTGATCACACAGGATTGGCACATTGGCTTGCTGGCTGTGGGCCAGTCGAGCCAAGCCACTGGCCTAAGCATGCACGGTTGTCCAGACTGTGTCATTTCAAGTTGCTCTTGCTGAGTATTTGACACTTTTGCTAATAGTACTAGGATACATATCTTGATTTGTGAGTGAACAAATATTCTCTTCCCTGCAACTGATAATGTCTCAGACTTTGCATTTGGTGTTTCATTATGGCGGAAGGATACTTACTGAAATAACCCGTTACCAACTAAGTTTTACAGCGAAGCTGTTGGCCTCTGGTTGGTCAGGATTTTGCGCGGGCTCGTGCTCATGCACAAAACAGTACCACTGCCTGGCAGCCGCGGCCACTCACAGACCTCAAACGGCAGGTGGAAAAGCTTCCGCATAACAGAATTACGTTTTCTCATATATTAAAATTGCAATCCGAAGCCATCATGTCTGCATATTGTGTGCAAGTCGTACTTTACTAATTTTCTGATGCAGTTTGAAAAATTCAGTTAGCTCTATAAGGCACTTGCGCTTCGCAGAGAGCCTAGATGAGGATGTACGCTGCACTTTCGCACGTGCATGCGTGCGTGACGTGCGTCGCATGTAGTGTTGGTGCCTGTCTAATGTCGTCTAACCTAAGTTGGGGTGGTGGTACTTGTGTAATGTCGGTTGTGCTTGTCTAACGTCGGCAGCAGCTTTGCTCTACATCCACTTCCATAGGGTGGATTGGAGGAAGACTTTTTTAGATTTACTTTGGTGTTATATCCAGTAATTTGTTATATCTGGGTTCGTTATATTGATGTTTAGCTGGAAGTGGATGGCTTCCGCCATGATGTGATAAAGCTGTGTGCACTGCAATGAAATGTGTCCACAGGTGTGCTCATGTGGGAAGTGTTCACGTGTGGCAAGATCCCTTACGGCCGGGCGGCCAATGCAGAAGTGGTGGAGCAGGTGCAGCATGGCCAGCGGCTAGCAAGGCCCCCAGCGTGTCCTTCTGATGTGTACCAGGTCATGCGGTCCTGCTGGGAAAAGGTGCGATCAGGATGCATGCCCATCAGCTTTCCAAACTTTTCTGCTGTGATCCTAGCTCGCACACTGGCTTAAGAGGATGCTTTAGCTTGGGGCATACTCGGATTTTCCAATTCAGATATAAGTAAAATGCAGAAATGCTTTCCTGAGACAACCACCGGACTGATCTGAGTGAAATATAATTGTTGCACTTTAGAGAGAAAGTTCAATTCTGGTGAGTCTAGGAAGCAGAATTCTGATTAGGCTCCTGAATTTTTTTCGAAATTGCTAAAAATCAGTAAGCTTAAAAAAGAACAGTAACACAAAGTTTACAAATCTCTAGCTCCATATTAAAAACAGGTGTCACAGTTTTGCAAACTGCATCTGTTGGAGCATCTTATGCGCACAAACTTTATATATGATTGTACAGCTTATGTGAAATCGTTACAATGCTTGTGGGTATTTTGGTAAAGCTCTACTCTCAATTTAGTGGTACATTTGATAGTACTAGTATATAATACAACAGTTTTAGTCCACTTAAGATGCATTATTGGGTGCAGTTACAAAATCGTTACAATGCTTGTGGGTATTTTGGTAAAGCTCTACTCTCAATTTAGTGGTACATTTGATAGTACTAGTATATAATACAACAGTTTTAGTCCACTTAAGATGCATTATTGGGTGCAGTTGCAAATTTGTGATATCGTTTTTTGTCGCAGAGTTACGCTGTTGTAAACTTAAAACCGGATTTTTGAAATTTTGCGATTTTCAGGAATTTCGGTTAAAAGGTTGACTACCTAAATAAGAAATAAGCTTCTTGCAGTTAGTAGATATTAAAGGGGTGCTGACCCCTCGAGCTTGGTGAATTTACATACTCTGCGGGTAACATATGCTGCTGTGAACATCTTAGCCAAGTTTTGCTGTCGTATGCAGTGTGTGGAGCTCACAAGTGGATCGCGAAGTCCCCTTTCCCTCAAATTCTCTCTTTTCAGCAGAAGGCCCCGTCCTCACTCTCTACCAGGTGCACTATTTCGTCATCGGCTGCACTATTCCCTTTGACGGCTGCTATTGGCTGATAGCCGACATCAAGCTGCGGTCGGCTACGTGGTGTAGATACCGCAGCCGCCGCGAGTCCACTGGCTAGGTGCACTGGAGCTCGCTAAGGACAACCGCATTCGGCTTATGTCTAGCATGTCGTAAACACCAAAGGTGGAAGTTGTGGTGTCTACGTTAACATCCAAAATGAAATTTGAACTGCGTGTCACGGTGACATCTAGAAGGTGGAGCGTTGTGGGCTCGCTCGCTGCGCTGTAGCTTTCGCAGTGCAAGGCTTTGAATAAGGAACGGGAGCACAACGGAGGCCTTGTTTGATTGCCAATAACTGCACTTCTGCCAAACGCATTGAAGTACTTTTTGCGGCAACATATTTCTGAAATAGCCTTTCTCCACTTCTATAAAAAGTGGTTCAGGGCCCCTTTAACTTTTCCTTCTTAAAGGCAACAAACCTCATCAAAGTTGGTGCAGTGGTTGCCGAGAAAAAAATATTTCTGCATTCCCATCTATTTAGATAGGAACTCCCAAGCTAAAGCTTTTTCTTAATGCATAATCGAGTGCAGTTCCAATTTTATTGCCATAGTTAATTGCAATACCTATAAGTATAACTTTCAAGCTATTGCAACATCAATCTTTATTGTTGTTGCTAATTGCTCCACATAGATTCCAGCATGTGCATTGGATTTGCATAATTTTTATTTACTTGATTAGAGTTATTTCGGTTTTATTCACCTCTTCAGTTGCAATGACCACAACCAGAACTCTTCCAAAGCCAAAACTTCCACATTGTCCTGGTTCAGAATTGTTCTCACAGGTCGAGAAAGTTTCCATAGATATAACAGGAAATTGAACAGGAAAGATGACAGCAAAACTTACTGGCAAGTCCTCTCTAGTAATGCACATTTGTACCTATGTGTTCTCATCATAAGTTCGTCTTTCTCTCATTTAAAATCTGCACCTTATATTTAAATATAGACTCTTTCTTTTTTTTATTTCAGAAACCAGATGCAAGACCATCTTTTCGTTCTATCACAAGCCAACTGGAAAAGGTCATGGATAAGGACCACTGAAGAAGGAAATTCGAGCACAAAATCATGTGGAACGGAATGCACAATCATTTCCGGTTACAAGCATGAATTCTGGTGGCCTGCAGCAGGTCATCAAACTGAAGCCAACATTGTTTCCATGCAACGTCAGGTTATATTGTTTTTATAGCTAGCACATTTTTTGTTAGTTGTTTAAGTTGAAGAACTTGTGCATGCTCTCTCTATTAAGTCTCGGTTGTTACTAGTACTTATGTATAGGCAGTCTTGAAATTTAGTTTTGAATCTCTTTTTTTCTTCCCACCTGCGTGTTTGGCATTTACACATGCAACCACAACTGCCAACTGGATGTAACCAGTTTTGTTGTTATCGTTGACTTTGCTGTTGCTTTTTTTATGGACAGTCATTTGTATGTGCTAGCAGCAGTTAACTTGAGCCATGAGTGGCTCATCGTGTGTGCAATTTTAGTTGCAAGCGTGGAAGTATGCAAGGTCGAGTTTACACTTTTGTTGCACTTGTCTCACTAACGATCTGCTCGAGTGCAACAGCTGTTGTTTCTAAGCTGAATGTGCAGTGTTTTCCTGCAAATTGGTCTTGTGGATAATATTTATGATCGTAGAGTGGCACAGTTAGAGGCATTTATTCTGTTTGTTTCTCATATCCGTGTGTGTGTACGTGTTTGTTCGTGTGTCTGGGTATGCAGCATGTCAGTCTATATACTTGTACTCAAGTCATTGTTTTGAAGGCTTGCTTCAATTCATTTCCTCACCAACAAATGTTGTGTTGGCTGCGTTTATGCTCTCTTGCAAAATACTTTTTTTTTCTCTGTGCCATATATCATTCTCTTGAGACATGCCCTTGTGTTCATGCTGTTGGATTTGTCTGTTGGCTTATTTTATTTTACTCTTGTTGTCTTCAACATCTGCTGTGTTTTTAGAAATATGGCATCATTTCTGTTATAAAGGTTGCTGTTTGACATTAAACCACTGAAGTGAAAGGAACAAGTCAGTTTGGAATTTTTTTTTTTACACTGTGGTGGAGAGATGTGTGTGAGAAGAACATTCTTTTTATGAAAATAAATAAACCATGTGTGCAAATACTCGGCTTTGTCAGTCAGTGTATATTTTTCCAGTGTTGCAAGTTCACTGGTTTCCTAATACAGAATTTTTAAGATGTTATTCTACTTCATTGTTGGGCTGCTTTGCTTTGATACCCCCTTCCTCTTTTACTTGTGCTACCCAAAATTTGTTCAGGGTCAGAAAGAGGTATTGGGTAGGTACTATGAAGCTTTGCAGATGCTCAGCTGCTTGCTTTGCATGTGACAAAGGGATTATGTATAATTGTCACAAACAGGTGATAACCAATGTCTACTATCTAGGCGAATAATCTGCAGCTTTTATACCCTTTTTTTTTTAAATTGTATATCTCTAAGTGTGAACCACTCAAAATTGGTGAGAAATCTTTGAAGACTTCAGCCAAGGTTTGCGCAGGGGACTTAAGCATGACGTTAACACAAAGCCAAATTTTAATCTGAAGGATTACTTTGGCTATGAGGTGGAGGGCAGATAAGGATAAAGAATGTTTCAGGACAGTGTTACCATTATGCTGTTTCCACATTGGCCAGACATCACCTCTTTATGTACTAGCCATACTGCACTGCGGATACATGGATGGTGCCTGGAAGAGGCAGCAGAGTGGCATAACTCTATTTTTCTAAGATGCTGCTGCAATATCGTGCATGATATTATGGAATAGTTTTGCGCAAAAGGTGGTGTCAGTCGTTCCACCAATCAAATCTGCACCTGCAAGGGCCTGAAACTAGGGTCGTGTGGCATCTGGCATTGTGAGGCACCACTGCTACACCCAGGCAACCCCAATGAAGTAAAAATGTTTGCCATTGCACTGACCCTACATTCTTGGTCAACCCTGTCGAGGTTGGTTGTGATGCTTGCCGATGGCAAACTCTGGGCCATTGTAGAAATACGCACAAATGAAAAATAAAATGGCAGAAACCATTTCGAGGTGACCGTTGTCGTTAATGCAATTAGCACTAAGGAGTGTAGTGACACACCATATGCCACCGTTGAAGCGCGTCATGAGGTGTGTACTGCAGCCAGGCTCCTCACTCACGATTTCCTCTGGGTACGCTGCGCCATCTAGCTGCGTCGCTGAGAAGTCCGCGCGTGCGTGAATATGTATTCTGTAAGATGCGGATTCGATTCTGCCCAGCACTGGAGAAATTGGAAATGATTTATTTTTTGTCATTAAAGAGTGCCACATGCCCAGTGACCCCAGCTTGCGTCGGAGAGGTTCACTTATGAGCGGCACATGTCCAGTGACCCAAGTTGGCGCAAAAGAGGTTCGTTGAAGAGCGGCATGTGTACGCCCAGTGTAATATACTCAAGTTAGCGTGAAAAGGTTGGTTTTGAATTTGGTTTCCTCAACACAGCACTTCTGATGCTGGACTACCCAGTGACGCAGGTTCGAGTGAAAGAGGCTAGATAACGACGGCCAGGCACACTAACGTACACAGGTGGAGAGCTTTCATTTTTCCGGAGGCCGGGGGGGGAGGGGATGGGGCCTAACCAGCGTTCCGAACCCCATATATATATATATATATCGCACTTGAAGAAACTTCGTGTGACCTTGAAGAATTGGGCGCTGAAGTGATGGTGTTATATGAGTATATACAATACCTCATAGTAGGAGACAGTTCAATTTAACAGCCCGAGTCCTTTCGGTGGTGTAATCTTCCTTCATTTAATTGTCGCATACTTCGCTATCACTAATACTGCTTCGCCTTTCCGGTGAAACTGCAGCCTCTCTCTCTCTCTCTTTCTTTTTCTGTGAGTCTGAGCATAAGCGCTGCTGCGCATCACTGCTGTTAATTCCGATTTCGAGTGAACCCAGCTTTCATTTTGGTTACGGAATGGAGTGTTCCGAAACTATCATGCACCAAGATTTTAAAAAAGAGCAGTTGCGTTACTCGAAGAGAGCCTAGTGTATATTGTTTCCACTACAGTTGAGTAGCCTCTAGTAATTCTTTCATTACTGAGATTTAATTTGGTAATTGCAATTATTTATATAACTCAAGCAGTATTGGCCTAATTTTCAAAGTGTCAATACAGCATATGTAGGCACCCGAAGATGACATCTAACTGCGGTGTTTTCGGCGACATACTAATTGCGCACAATTTTTTTCTACTGGAAAAAAAACCTTGCAAAGTATGAAAAATACCACTTAAGTGCACTCCCACCCACATCATAAAGCAGTGCCCTCAAATAAGCTGATTGAAAGCAACTGCATTGCCTGTCACAAACCCGAAGAGACAGCGCATCAGCTTGATAATGGTATGGAAGGAGCACCAACAGCAGGTTTCGCGGCTTTGCGACTATTCCTTCCTCTCATTTCTAGGTCACACTAATTATCCCTCTCTCAAGGCGGACTGATCACATTGATAATGAAAGCCCCTTGATAATGTGGCTGAAGTGCCGCTCTGACAACACACGAAATGTGAAAAGCAATCTAATAAGCATAGAATGTTTCAAAATCCCGGCTTTGCTCGCACTGCTACAAAAGAGTGCGCGCGAAGCTATATTTCGCTCCGGTAACTTGCTTCGGACCAGAGGCAAATTAAAGTGACCATTTCATTTTTCATGAAAGTCTATACGTGCTGCAGAAACAGGTTTGTGTCAAAAAATAAAAGAGAAATAAACAGACCGGCAAGCGACCAACATGTAGAGAAAAGACAGAACCGAAGCGTTCCGAGAAGGTAAATACTATACCACTCCTAAATGAGCCAAATTGGAAATCAGGATGTCCGCATAAAAAAGAAAGACCATCAGAATTCAGTGTGCCTTTATTATCTATGAATTCGTAAGCTCCGTTGAACACCAGCTGCTGCCTAGAGGATTGTGTTCGAACAGGTCTCCTTTTGCAGCGGCTCAGTGCTGTGTCCGCTTTATTACATCTTCAGTGGCTTTCTTGTTGACCGATGCTCGAATTCTACGGCAGACATCCATTATCCTTGTCTTGAGCTAATCTGACGTCCATCTCGATCATGTAAGCACACTCTTTTGCATAAGCCCAAAGAAACAAATTGAGTGGAGAGAGGTCAGGTGACCTAGCTGGCCAATTTACAGACCCCTGCCTTCCAATCTATTGCGCATGAAAAGTCGCATCCAGCCAGTTTCGTGCTCGGCTGCCGCTGTATGCAGGTGCTCCATCTTGCTGATACCACAGAAGCGGAAGACGTGACAGCGCGACATCGCTGATAAGCTAATCCACCATTCCTTCAAGGATTTCGTCCATTTAACGCTGTCCAGTCAGTGTATGATCGAAGACGATGGGACCAAATATAGCGCCGGCGTAAATTACACACCCCACATTGAACGACCACTGGTACTGTTGCCTATTGCGCCTTACCCAGTGTGCGTTGTTGTTGCTCCAATAGTGTGCATTATGCAAATTTATCTCGGCGTTTCTGTGAAAATTGCCTTCATGTGTGCACATGATGTTGCTCAAAAAGTCCGGTGACTCATTGGCTTTTTTGAGGGCCCAGTTCAAGGAATCTAAACGATTCTACAGGTCCCTATCTTCCAAGCATTGATGCTGGCTAAGGTGGTACGGGTGAAAGGCCGTCGTTTAGAATCCTCCAAATTGATGACTTGCAATTTGGTACCTGGGCGGCCACATTCTGCACGCTAGCATGAGGGTTTGAGGCCATAAATGCTAGAATATCCGTGCGTAGGCTAGGACTCAAAGATGGATTCCTTCGCTGCTATTTCTTGAAGCTGCCGGTTTGTCTCAGGTCTTCATAATTCCTGATGATAGTCGATGTGTGTGGTCTACCGCCGCACTTCCATGACTGATATATATATTTGCGGCCTGCTACTTGTTTGTATTTGCAGATCGCAAGGCAAGGATCATGTTTACCTTTTGCTCATCAGAGAAAGACATGGGGACTGGGACAAAACAAAACGCACCTTTAAACCTTTGGACTGATGTTGTCAATTTGCTTTTGTGGTGATAGGTGTTGTGGCGAAAAAAGAGAGATAGATACCATCTGTGCACTTTATCTATGCTAAAACAACACCTATCACGGCTTGTTTCCAGCTAACGCCAAACATGACGTGTTACTTAGGAGGGGGTGCGGCAGGTAAGGCACTAGCTCAAGCACGATGTTTTTCTTTATTTTCTTTATTTTGTTCTGGATAACTCAGAGGGAGCCTGTTCGAGGGCACTGCTTTGTGATCCGGGTGGGAGCGCAGTCACCTGGTATTCTCCATATTTTGTGGGGTTTACTTATCAGTCGGAAAAAAATTAGTATGCAATTAGTATGTTGTTGAAAATGCCGCAGTTAGATGTGCCTTGGCTGTGCCTTCAAATGCCTCATTGACGCTTGATCATCAGGGTAGTATGTCTCAAGTTAGATAAATAATTACAATTGCATAATTAAATATTATTAATGAAGGAATTACTGGCAGCTACTCCACTGTACTGTAAAAATATGCACTAAATTTTCTTTGAGTAACGCATTGCTCTTTTTTGAACTCTTGGTGCATGATAGTTAATTGGGACACCCTGTATATATTTATGACCTTTGCATGCAAGTGATGATGTTTCCCTCCTTAATAAATGTTGTAAATTATTAGAAATGTTTTTTATTATGAGTCGTTAGCATTAATGGTTGCATTTCACGCGCCATTGGTAAAGGTGTGGCAGTTTGGGCGAGTTGGTATGTCATGACTTTTTTAAGCTTGTAGCGCAGCTCAGAAAGAGCGAAAAGGAAGGTGGAAGGGGTAATGAAAGCTAACGGAGAACATAATGACTCTGTTCTCTGTTCCCTTTCATTACCCCTTCCACCTTCCTTATTGCTCTTTCTGAGCTGCACTACAAGCCTAAAAAAGTCATCGATAAAAGACTCTGCCGAAGGGGTCACTGAAATCTATAGGTTTTGTTCATGGTCAAGAAAGCACGTAAAGAAATTTGAAGCACGGTGAACGTACAGGAACTTATTTGTTCTCTAGGCATAGGCTATCAATACCTTTAGAAATAATTTTAATTGGCTATCTCCATTACTTTCAAAAATATAGTAAACTTTGTCCTGTGTGTACATTTAAATATATTGTGTGTGTACATGGTGTTTAGAGTGGAAATTTAAAACAATGTTGAAGTGAGAAAATACGGATGAGGCAGCCGCCGCTTGTAGTTTTAATGCTCGTGCCCTTCTGTTGTCAGGATTTGCAGAAATAAAGCGAAACTATGAATTAAAGGCCGTGCATGTCCACACCAACAATGATGCAGTAAGCTATTACCCACAATAAAATTTTATGTGAAAAGGTCGAGGCAAGTCAAAAGAAACCTCAAATGATGTGGGTGACAAAGCTCTTGTAATGGCACTTGAGGTGTGTAGGCGGGGAGAGGAGGGGGCTTCGACATCGCCCGAGGGGAAGGGGGGGTGCTCAGCCCCCCCCCCCCCCGGTAAACTGCCGAGGGGGCTCGGGCTCCGGAGCACCAACAACTGGGTGACACCAAAAACTGGCTGAAGTTCCGAAAGAATGCTAATCCCACTAAAGAGAGAGGTCGTTGTAGTTACGAAAAGCTAGTAATTAACGCATTGTCGCTCACATCATTACGCATTTGGTAGCAAGTGCACCAAAGAATATACAATGCACGCGGTAACGGTAGCCTTAGCAACACACACACACACACACACACACACACACACACACACACACACACACACACACACACACACACACACACACACACACATATATATATATATATATATATATATATATATATATATATATATATATATATATATATATGATGAGAATATACTTTAAATGTGGATAATTTAGAAAAGTTAGGAACAAATAAAGCATTTATTGCTTTTTAAGCATTTATTAGTAGGATCTGTCTTTCGCATAATCATCGTGTAGCATAACCTAGTTATGTGCTGTAGGCTGTTGGCAACAGCATCCAAGATGGCGCCTTTGTTAACGTTGATATGCTAGAGTGTACTCTGTACTAGAATGCGGTTTCGTATGTTGTACGATGTTTTTATTTTATCAGTGTGAGATGTATTTGTCTGTGGGCGGCGGAATGATGAAAACAAAGAACTGTGAAATTGTTTCAGCATTTAGAAGCTGCAAGCTTCGCTAGCGTCGCTAAGTACCCTTGTTATACAATTATAGAACTGAAACCCCGAATATGATTATTCCGTGGGCCTCCATCTGTGCTCCCCGGAGCTCTTGCTGCTTCAAAGGGACAAGACACATGTCCAGACTTTCAAGACAAATTACATTTCTTCGTGTTCGACCAAGCTTTGCTGGAAGTGGTACGGGTCCAAACAAGTCGAATGCTATGTCCTCCTGTTGACGGGATGTCTGTGATGGTTGCGGTCGTAAATCAGCTGATGTGTGGCGGAGTAAGCTAAAGTGACCAAATTTAGTCTGAAAACATCATTACAGATCAGCACCAAACGGTGACAACGCGCTGCGCCTAAGCTGAAAATCCGATAGTCTGACAACTTTTGAATGTTCAGGAAGAGCACTTACACTCGCACAGCAGCACACTACCACCGCAAAGCTCCTTATGCATGTTGCGTCAACCTGTTCAAACTCGTTCCAGCGCTGATCATTAGAAAAAAAAAAAATAGTATGGTAATTGACCATAGATGTTGCGTTTAAGATTTATTTACAGATACTTCATGATGGAAATACGTCTGAGTGCGGCAAAACAAGGCGTAGAACACCGCAAGCGCCAAAATATTGCCGATAAAATAATACACTTACGCATGCGGAAATACAAATGCCATGACTTCCCTATCAGTGGCTTGTAGTGTGCTATGAGAACGTCAAAGAATAGTTCTTTTTCATTTTGCCTAATAGGCACCCAGCTGACATAATTTTTCATCAACATTATACAATGCATGCGAAGTGTCTTGACCAGTGCCACGATATTTGATCATCAGCCTTAACGTTATCACCGTTCTTGCAAAACAATCTGCAAAACAATCTGCACAACAGCATTCTCTACAATGTAAGGCTAAATTCATAGAACCTGCTTTTGTTTTATGGATGAGCTGTATTTTCAGGATGGTATATTATTAAGGAATCATCCTCAAGGTGTGCCCCAGGCACAAGAGACTCTCGTGGTCAGCACAGGACTGAAACTTTCACGGTTGTTTGATGCCACAGGTAACTTGTGGCTCACTGCACCACCTTCCACCCAGTCACCTGCTCAGATCCTGTTCATTGTACTTCCTGCAGACCGCACCCTCCTCTCATGAATTAAGTGCTGTACATTTGAACCGCATTCTTGCAGCTAATTTCGCATGGAACAATTTTATTTGCGTTTCTGCTTGTGTGTTGCCGCAAGTATGGAAAAAGGGCTGCTGTAGCAACTTCTCCATACATGTGATTTTGAAATATTCCCTGCAAAACTGCTCATGTCGCGTGATTTGTCTGTCTGCCAAAAGCATGACATTTCAAATGTGTCATAATGGCCTGCCTGCTTAGGTCAGTTCAATTTATTGGTTTGAGCTTAAGAAAGTTAAAACAGTGATTCCTAAATTGCTTTAATTACCCCAGCTTTTTTTAGGGGAAGTTGGATTATATATGCTACCTAAGTGTGATTGACTTTTCTATTGCTTTGAAAATAAAAGAAAACTGTAGCTCCTGTGATTTATTTATGCAAAATAGAAATGCATAATCTACATGTGAAGTTATCACATCTCTGAAAATCTCAGTAGGAAATCTCTATGTGAAATGAGTTTGCTGCCGCATTTCATTTTCTTTGCTCTGTAGCTACAAAAGGAAGATTATCCTTGAAAATTTTTGTTATCTTGTTCGCAAACTGCACGAAAGTCTTGCATAATTCCTCTTGTCTGCTTTCTTAGCTTCCAGCAATCACAACTCTAAAAAACCATTGCAGGCGTTCTGTTCTTCTGGGATGGACGAAAGCCAAGGATCGACAGACAAATGTGCGACATTCACATCAGGCCACTGCTTGCTCACCAAGTACGCAATGTTGGAAGCTCCAGCAACAATGGAAAAGAACCACCTGTGATGTCTGAAGTTCAGGCGACGATAGTAAAGGGTGCGTCAATCTGTTTCTGTACAATTTATCTTTGAAAAGTTGCTAAAAAAGGGAACCACAATTACATTTTTCGGAGCATATTTATCAAATTTTTGTGCATAGGCAGTGACAAAAGATCTGGTACAGCATTGAATATGTAGTTTCAGTGAAGCTTAGTCTATGGCTAATATAGCTTTGAATCCTCAGTGCTGTTTAACACATTTGGAAAAAGAAATATTTCTGTTGTGGTAGCCCAGTGGTGCTGTGCTGCTTCGCTTGAGCGCGGCGGCCGCTTTTCGATGTGAGTGAAATGTAAAAATGCTCGTGTACTTAAATATACGCACAAATTAAAGAATGTGTGGTTTCATGCTGTGCGTTTCTATTACGTGTGCCATCAAGAAACTACAAAGTATTCTTCTTGTGTGTTATAGTGATCTGAAATTATGCTAAGGAGCTGCTTTAATGATGTCTAATTCTCCTATGCAGCTGTCAGTGGCCATCGTAGGAAACTGGATGTAACCAAGGACTACACAGAGCGAAACTTTGTGACACCAGTCCGGGCAATGAGTGACTATCTGTTGAAACCAAGGTAATGCTGTGAAAAAGTACGATTCTTTGGAACTAAACACATTGGTCAGACAGCTTTTGCCTATCTGTTAAGGATACCAAGGTTTCTTTTACAAGGGCTGTGCATGAGCCAAGGCTGGCACGAATATGCTACTATACTGGCTACTGTTGTTATTGCTGAATTGAGAGCTGCACTTGTGCATGCTGAGTGGAATGAAGTCTATGTGCACTTTACATGCATAAGGTCAGCGCCCATCTCATTTCCATCTTAACTCACGTCCGCGAGGCTTTGCGCTGTTTTTTATTTTTTTGCACTACATCTGCACTTTCTTCAGTGTGCCTTTACTTGAAATTCAGTGATCTGGAGGGCCTGCGCATGGTTCATCGGAGGAGTCCTTACGAAGACGCACCACCAATCACCGTGTACTTGCGCCGAGATGTCGAAGCCAAGTGAGGAGCACTTCTTGTGTCTTGAGTTTACAGTCGTGTAAGGCTTGCGTTTGTGTAATGCCTGCACCCCCCTGTTTAGTGTGAAAATTTGGGAGAAGTTTTAGTAAGAGTTATGCGCATACCCACGAGATGTTTCATTCCTGAAAGCTGTGTTATGACCAACCTTTGCTTCTTCACAGAAACTTCAAAAGAGTGCCTTAGTCAGCAAAAAAATTTCTTTCGAGGAAAAATGCTTCAGTGAAACCTCATTTACGCTATAACCAACTAGCCCAATTTTTCCCAGAATAATTGCCGATGGTCAATTTTTAGGGTCTGGGACACTTTGTATGGAAAGTCCCAGCTGCAAGCAAGAAAAATTCCATTTTTGCGTTTCACTCGGGGAGTTGTGCACAGTGGGAGGGCTGTGGCTATAATGATTGTTAAAATCAATTTTTATGGCATAGTCTACGCTATACGTTCGGTTCCATAAGGCATTGGTATCTGAGGTGGTTAAGGTATGCTTTGCCTCTGTTTTTCAGGGCATTGGAAGTGTGGGGTTCATATGACGCATTACAAAAAGAGCATGAGAGGAGGCGAAGGGAAGAGCAAAAGTACCGAGAGAGTTAGTACCAATACCTTCACTTTGTATCTGTTGTACAGCAGCAGTGAACGCTGAACTGATATATTTAGGAAATTGTTTCAGGCATGTCCAATGTCAAGAGCATTCTAAAAGAGTACCAACGTGCTGAAAGAGCCAGTCAGGAGGCTAAGGTAAAGACACTGTTTTGTCACCTAACAAGGTCCTCTTTGTTGTCTTGAATGGGAGTGCTTTGTGTAGGTATGTTTGTTTTTGGTACATTAGCTGTATTTGAAGTGTTTTTGGTAGTGCTATGAAGAATGCCGATCTGGTTTACTTAAAATAAATAGTTTCTTAAAGGATAGTTGGCAGAGCTAACACCACAGTGGTGAGGGATCTTATGTGTTGGCATATCTGTAGTGGAGGCATCTAGATTAAGTCCCAAGGGTTCCCAAAAGAGTTCATTGTTTCGAACACTTTTAGTGGTCAGTTTAGTAGTAGACCTACTGTCAGTCGACAAGCAGAGCATTGTTTGAGTGAGATATATCTCAGTATCTTTATTCAGCTTTCTTGTCACCTTGCTGCTGTTGTGTGTGCACTCCTATGAATGCACTGTTAACCAGTGTAAGTCAGATCGTTAGCTTCTTTTTCAGGTGTCTCAGAGCAGTTTGCTGTCAGAAGGAATTATTGTACTAATTTCAGTCCCTTTATTGTCGCCTAATGTGCTGTGTGCAACACGCCATATAAGTAGCCAGTGTGTGAATAGCAACACTCCCAAATTTATTCAGATACATATACTAAGAAAAATTTGATGCCCAATGTTGATTCGTTTATTCACATATTTTTCGTGTGTTAAGGCTGGCTGTGTATTGTTCATAGCTGGAAGCCAGACAGTGTCCACAAACAAAACGAACAACGAGGATTTTACAAATGACATTGCTTACAAGTAGTTGGCCAGCAGCTGCTTCAACTGTGTGTAGTGAGAACTCATGTCTATTGTAGTCAGGGCGGCATCTATATGTAAAATGCACATGTGCACATTGCAAATTAATGTACATAGCGTGCATGCACGTTATTTGCTGCAGCGTACATACTTGTGATGAATGCAAGATGTGAGATTAAAACCTAGAGCAAATGGTTGCCTTTGCATTCTTCATTTCTGAAAAAAACACAGGAGTGACGAGGGGTTTAGTGATAGACTGATTTATTTCTTATTAAACGTGCGTTCCTGTTTATACTGAAGGTAAATGAAAGTGCACTCCATTAGTTAGTATGTGAATGAGGAACAATTCAAAATGCGCCGTAATTTTGGCAGTAGGGGCTCCGAAAGCAGCAAAAGGGAATTTCAGGCACTGCATAGGACAGTGTGCACGTAGAAAGTTAGGTTTGTTGTGCAGTTGTGAAACGTTTATTGTTGCTGCTAGAATGCCTGAAGAATGCACTGTATATACTAATTGCAAGACACCGTAGTGCCACATTAACAGTGCAAACACTGTGAACTATGAGATTTAACTCATTGTTAAAAATCTTGGAACAGTATACTTAGGTAGTCCTACTTTGACTTGATGGTGTACTAATGTTGGCTCAAAGATAATGAAGGCTAAGCACTGATAATAACAAAAGAAAGACTGCTATGGTAATTTTCTTTAACCTCAGGTGATGCTGTCTAGACTGGTTGTATAGCTTCGGTTATGGTATGTGGTCTCCACATCACATATGTGCCTGAAATCAAATTGCATAACTGTCTTTGGTGAACCACCACAGTATGAAAGTGTTGCAGTCTTGAAGGCAAAAGACAGACTGAAAACATTGGAAAATCTCCTTGTGTATTGTTTGGTTGGAGTTGTGTTTCTGTTTGCTAAGTTTGACCTGAACAGATGAACTTCCTTGACAGTTCCAATTGGACTGTTCTGCAAGCTTGTTTAATCAAATATCATTAGAGCAGGATATTTCTGTGGGCTTCTTTGGTGCTCACTGCATGCTTCCAAACAGAGTCTTTTAGGCAGTGGCTTTGACCAACACGTGGTCATTGTGCTGTTTTGTTCGTCTTTTGAACCTCAGTACTCTATACTTGCATTAGTGTGTATTGATAAGAACTATGTATTATTCATGTGTTGTCACTGTATCCATGGGCAAGAAGAACAAAAGGAACCAAGAGCTCAATATTTTTTAGGTTACAATCAAACGAAGTCAACAGACAATGAAGCCATCCGCTGCCAGAGCTATGGCCACTGCTGACTAGTATTCCCAGTGCTAGATCTAGTATGCATGTATAAATACTCCTGAAAATAAATTGAGGAACGACTGGTGCTGTAGTTCAGTGGCGCAGCATTATGTGCATCATGCAAAAGATGTTGGTTCCACTCGCACCGGCAGCAAGTTGCCTTTTTGTTCACTTTTATTTCCATTTTCTAATCCATAAGAAGGGAGGCATTAAAGAATTGAAGAATTGCAGGCCCATTAGCTTGCATTCAGTGTTCTATAAAATATTCACCAAGATAATTTCCAATAGAATCAGGGCAACACTTCAATCAAGCAAGGAAACAAGCTGGCCTCAGGAAAAGATATTCTACAATGGATCACATATCAGTCAGGTAATCGAGAAATCTGCGGAGTGCTATCAACCTCTCTATATGGCCTTCATAGATTATGAAAAGGCATTTGATTCAGCAGAGACACCAGCAGTCATAGAGGCATTGCATAATCAAGGAGTACAGGAGGCATGCATGAATATCTTGGGAGATATCTACAAAAATTCCACAGTTACCTTTGTCCTCTACAATAAAAGTAGAAAGATACCTATCAAGGAAGGGGTCAGACATGGAGAAAACTATTAGACTGGGAAGGCTTAGGAGTGAGGAACAACGGCGAATATCCCGGAAGCCTTCAGTTTGCAATTGACATTGTCCTGTTCAGCAACACTAGGCACGAATTACTACGACAAATGATTGATTACCCTAACCAAGAAAGTGTAAGAGTTGAGTTGAAGATTAATGTGCAGAAGGCAAAGATAATGTTCAATAGTCTTGCAAGGGCACAAAGATTCAAGATCACCAGTCAACCTCTAGAGTTTGTACAGGAGTATGTTTATCTAGGTCAATTACTCACAGCATACCTTGATTATGGGAATGAAATTTGCAGAAAAATAAAAATGGGTTGGAGTGCACATGACAAGCATTACTGGGAGCTTACCACTGTAGGTGAAAAGTTTGATTATTGCATTCTATCAGTGCTGACATATGGGCAGAAACTTGGAGGTCAACAAAGAAGCTTGAAAACAAGCTAAGGACTGTGCGAGGTGTGATGAAATGAAAAAATGTTAGGCATAACCTAAAGAGACAGGAAGAAAATGGTATGGATCAGAGAGCAAATGGGCATAGCTGATAGTTTAGCTGACATTAAGAGAAAATAATGGCGCTGGGCAGCATAGATAACCAGTGGACCATTGAATAAAGAGAAAGTAAGCACAGTCTAGCACCTCAGAAAACTAGGTGGGTTGATGAAATTAGGAAATTTGCAAGCACAAGTTGGAATTAGCTAGCGTAAGATGGGAAATCGAAGATTGCAGGAAGAGGCCTATGTCCTGCCGTTATATACGCAAAGTGCCTCAAGCGGGAAGTCGCGCGGCAGTTTTCTGGGCTTCCTTCACGCTTGGAAAAACACTTTTATGTAACACATATTGAGCAATAGAAAGATGTATTGGTAATTTTACAATTATAATGCCTGAGAAGTTGAATAATTAATTAAGGCTAATCATATAATTAGGTGGAATGAAAAAATTAACCTGAGTATCTCCAAGTGATGCCAAACAACGTTACCTTAGTTCTGTCCAGCTATGTGGCATTCTCATATTTCAAAAATTTGGCCCAAGTGTGTGGGACACCCTGTATATAATTGCAATCGTAATAAAAAAAAAAACAGTTAATTTTCCCTGTGCTTTCTTTGGTGTCATTGTCTGTTGACATCATTGCATTGTAGCCAGTAACATTGCACACAACAAGTTTTGTAGATTATACATGGTGTTTGTGTTTTTTTATTGCAAATTGGTATGAAGTGCGGGAGGTTGTTGTAATAGCATACTGCATATAAGAAGTGTAGGGGCTGGTATTTTGCTTTTCATGGTGTTAGGGTTCTTTGATACTGAGAATGGGCTTCATAATCCATATTTGATTCTTGTGCCTTATCAAGTGCAAATAATGAAATCATGCTAATCTCTGACACACAAGACTTTGCAGGTCATTAATTTTTTTTAATGCATGAACGGTACATTCATTACTCATTTTGTTTGTCTCTACATATGCTGCTATGCTGTTGCACTGTGTCAGTGATTTCTTTTCTCGTACGCAGAGGAGGGAACAAATTCTTCAAGGTTCAGGACGTGTCGTGCACACAGCAGTGGTGATGTGCGTAATCCTCCCAACACATAGCCTTTTGCTGCTTTAGCATGGCCATCAATTTCCATTCCAGAAATGGCCTGAACTTTGCCTTTAAAGGAGCGGCATGGCTCTATACGGGATCGCACAGCATGTTTGCTGAAGCCATCCACTCTCTGTCGGACACCTGCAACCAGGTAATGCTGGTGCTTGCTGATGTGATCGCCTGGGGATGGGTATTTACTATTCAGTGCCATGTAGCATCAGAAACTCCCCAGTCTTAAATCTTACTTTAAAGTTAGGGCATCACTATTGCCAATTTAAGTAGTACTATTCCTTGCTCCTTGTAAGGATCACTAAATGCAAATGAAGCTAAGCTATGATGTTTTAAATGCTTTTCCTTGTTTTTGGCTGTTTCCTTAATAACTAGCTCCCTGTGCCACTATACAAGAGAATTGGTTAAGAATGCTTACACTGTGATGTGCTAGGCACCAAGCAGAACACAAGAGCAGAGGACAGGCAATAATGCTTTCTCTTTTGGGGACTTTTCTTCATATTTGTGGTCTACTCAACAACCTTTTCTTCATTATTTTTCAGAGAAAGATACACAAGTTTAGTTTTACTTACATTGCATGACTTGTAGTATAGGCTATGCACCGCTGCTACAGTGAAGTTGCCAGTGATATTTCTGGTTGTCTCTTGCCTTTGCCTCTTGTTATCTTGGCTGTCGCATAATTCTTGCTGCTTTTCTCTTCCAGCTGTTGCTGGCTTTTGGAATTCACAAGTCGATCCAGCAAGCTAACCCAGATCACCCGTAAGTCTGATGCTTTTTTACGAACAAGTGCACTTGGATCAGTCAAAAACATTATTTGCGCTTTTTTGTGTGTTTTACTTGAAGAGTGCACAAGTCCATTACGTTAGAGGAAGGATGCAATGAAGTAGCCAAGAACACATGCAAAAATATACAACACAGTGTATTGAATATAGAAACATACAAGTGATAACAAGAACAGTATAAACAGTTATGGATATGCAAAACAGGTTAAGCTAAAGAACAATGTAGCAAAAGAAGTTCACAGAGCAGTAATGAATATAGAAGCATGAATTTATACAAGCTGGTGAGAAGGTCACTTGATAAGTGCAGATGTGATAATTTAATGAGCAACTTGTTTTCTTTAGTAACGTTTTGTCTTGTCTTAACTGACTTTGGCAAATAACTTTATGTGGGAATTTTCAAATGATGAAATAAAGACGGGGTATATCTAAGTAAGTGCAAACAGTTTTTCAATACCTGACATATGGTGCTAAAGAAAAAATTATAAATGCTGGTATTATTTTTATTGCTGTATCAGCATTCATGTTGTGATATATTATTATTATTATTATTATTATTATTATTATTATTATTATTATGTGACAAAAAAACAGAAAGGTAAGCTTGAAATCGTTTCTTCCAAATTGCATCCCAGGGAATGGGTGTTAAAAAGTGCAGTGCCATCTGGCATTATTGATGACATTCTGCAACTGAACACAAGGTTTCAGGTTCGATTCCATACAGGGACAGCCACATTCCCATGGGGGATGAAAAAAACAAACAAACAAAGGAAATCTCAGTATTTGGATTTACGATCACATTAGAGCTTGGTGGGGTCAAAATTAATATTGAGTGCCATACTGTAATGTTTCTCATATCCCAGTTGTTGCATTAAGGTAATGGTCAATCAATCAGTGCAGAGAAAGAAATACTTGTCTACACATGAGCTTCCTCAGTTTGATTCTCAGATATGAGTATAGTCAAGTGTTGGATGAAAACTTGTCTGGCGAAGAAACATACTGGTGCCAAAAAACATGCAGTCATCTAGAATAAAAGAAAAATAAAGAACATGACATTTCGGGACCCGTACGAGGCCCGAAATGTCATGTTCTTTATATTTATTTTATTCTTGGCGAGTGCATGTTTTTTTGGCACTACTACCTATGAGTAAATGTAGCTGTAACTGTCGTACTGCTGCCACAGCCACAGCAGAGTACAATATAGTTGGGCTTCCCACAAGAAACTTTGTGAAATTCAAAATTCTTGTTGCATCAAGGTTTCCATTTCTAAGCTATATAGGTGGTCCTTTGCGCTCTGAGCAACCATTTTTCTTTTATAATATGATTCTTTTTAGATGAATCTTCAATAAAAATTTTAACAATGGCTGCCTGATTGAAATGTTCCATCTGCCGTATTTATTTTAGATGAGTTCAACAACATAAATTAAATCTTGGGGTATTACATGCCAAAAACCATGATCAGATTATGAAGTATGCTGTAATGGGGGAGTCCGGAATAATTTTGACCATTTGGGGTTCTTTAACATGCACCCAAATCTAAGTACACAAGTATTTTTTCATTTTGCCCCTGTCAGAATGCTGTCACTGCTGCAGGAATTTATCCCGTGACCTCGGGCTCAGCAATGCAAGAGCACAACAGCTTAATGACACAAATGAGCCTAGATTGCTCTTAGTCAAACTTGAATGTAAAGCTGCAGCACTGCTAGACCACGTGTTCGTGAACTTGTGACTCGAATCATAATGTTTTGGTTCTCAGAGCTGTTGTGGATGCCTTTTGTTGCTGTACCAAGTCCTGTTAAGTGCTGTGCTTTTATTGTCATGTATATATTAAATGTTATTGGGCTAATGAAAGATGCAGTGTTGCATTTCACTTCCTGCTTGTGGGTGTCTTCCGAACCTGTTTTTGAGACTACACACCTAAACAATGAGACTCTGTCAGATGGCACTGTTTTTGTTGAGTGCTCCTACACCACAGAATTTTTGAGCATATGTTTAAGAAAGGCGCAAACATTTTATTGAATTCAGGGTTTCGAGCAGTCTTGAAATCCTTAAAAACCAGTGAAAGGAAGAATGCATCTTTAAGACCATAAAAACATAGACTTTCATGAAGTGCTCAAAAATCCTTGAATTTGTTTTTTGGGCCCATGAAATTTTGTTTGGGGAATGCAACCTGGTTAACAAGTTATGGGAGGTTGTTTGGTTGCTAAGTCTTTTTTGTGTCCCTTTTTTGTCTGTGTACAATAAAAGAAAGTTTCTGTGACAACATCTTGTTTTAGAGCTCTTAAATATGATGTTGTGCTTAGTCCTTGAAAATTCTTTGTCTAGGCCTCTGACATCCTAATAAGTCCCTTTAATATTTTTTTTTCCATGAACGCCATTTACAGACTATGAACCCTGTAAACTTATACTGCTGCGTGAAACTTATGTTCTAAAGAATATTGAATAATTTACAATAAAAGTGCGATAGAAATTACAAGAAACTGTTACATTAATAAAGATTTTTGTTTGTATGACTGCATAAGTATTAACCATATGTTATCTCTTTTTCTGAATGCAGTTATGGCTACCACAACATGCGTTATGTCTCGTCACTTATCAGTGGAGTGGGCGTGTTCTTCTTCGGTGCTGGTCTTGCATGGTATCATGGCATCAAGGGACTGATGCATCCTGAAGAGCTCGAGTCGCTCTACTGGGTGCGTAATGTCATGTTGTCACTGCAGCTGCTGGGCTGTTTGTTGCTTGTGTTCAAGTTTGGACATTGCGCCGCTTTTCCATGTGCAAATGGTCGTGCATGCAGTCTGTAACCACGAGGGCTTTATCTCTACTACTGAACCACACATGAACAATAGTACACTGTGTTGCTTCTGTCCAGCTTATTGTGCCGGCAGGACTGAACCTTCTGCCCTTAATTAATTTGCTTTACATCCTTTCTCTGCAGGCCTTCTTTATTCTTGGTGGCTCACTCATCTCAGAAGGAGGTACATGTTCTTTTGCATTATCATTTAATAAAGGAAAAGCTAAAGGGAGCGATGAAAGGCTGTAGCAGTTGTAGCATATGTTTGGCTTTGTATTAAAATAGCATGGTTTAGCCTGTGTCAAACTGTTAAGCACATGTGTTCTTGTTTGTGAGAACTGTAGGTGAGTTGTAGGGCAGCTGAATGTGCTGTGCACCTAGAAATATTTATGGTAAAACAAACACCCTTGGAAATTTTAATCTGTGGGGAGAATTCATGAACATGAAGCATGAATCAATCTCAGATCTTTTCATTCTTAAAGAAATATTTGGTGCTAAATAAAAACCTCCCATTGTGATTCAGTGTTTATTTGTAAACATGAATTGGTGGTTTGGACAGTAGCCTTTCTAATATATCAGGATAAAAAAAGAGCACCTATGAAATGTTAACGTTTTTAAAAGTGTAGTCTAGGTAACTTATTGCACTGTGCTCACGGCATCTTTTGTCGTAATGTTGTCTGCTTCACAGTTTGTTGAAATTCCAGCCACTGGTGGCACTGTTCACTTCATCAACCTCAGCAGCACGGTGCCTATACATATGCAATCTTGTGTAATACCTCTACTAATGTTTATGAGGTTGTCTTCCACATTGGACAGAGATGATGAGCAATTTAGTGCTTGACAGCAAAAGCTGGTGCGTATGCGCTTGTGTATTTATGAAATGAATTCCTTTGGGGGGAGGGGGGGAGGAGTATTCAGATAGGTTAAACTGGTCTATTTTATCCGTGTGTTATACCTGTGCTTTTCACTTCACAAATCCACTGCTGCACTGGCTGTTTCGACTGTGTACCTTGCTATGAGTTCACTTCTTGTTTACTTGAGTACACTGAACTTACTGCGCCACGTTCTCCATTCATTGACATGATCACTGATGGGCTCCAGTTTGCATTATGTGATGACTAGTAGTTTGGTGTCTTGGTCAGTGCAGTAAATGGCATATTGATATTAGACAGTTCTAGTGGACCTGGATTATTTTAAGGTATGATATGCAGCACAGGTGCAGAATCAGTGTGCGTGCATATGCATAAAAGTATTCGTCTTAGCATGTGCAAACACAATTACAGCAAACCTGCGCTCAGCACTGTGCTGAGACTTTATTACGGGTCTGCAATAGCTCTGTTGCTTCCGACGTACAAAGATGAGGTTGACATAGCATTGTAACCAGTACAGAAAACAGGACAACAAAAGAAAGATGGAAAATGTGAACTGTGGTTCCTTCTTTGCAGCCATATGTAATAGTTGTGACTCCTGTTAAGTGGCATTATGCTTTTTCACCATCAACTCTTCGTGGCTTTCCCTTGAAGTATGCTGTGTTCCTTCTGTTTACTCATTTGATATATATATATATATATTTCACAACATTCTGAACAAAACCACCAGGACGCTGCAAGTGTGTCCCGTCCTTCTGTCTTGTCCTGTTATCTGCGCTGTTTGCCATGTTGTTTCCAAACCAAATCATGCATTTTCACACTGTGGTGAGGTTGATATAATGATATAATTGCATCATACATATTTATTTTTCCCCAGGAACTTTCTTGGTGGCTTTCAATGAGCTTAAAAAGGGCGCTCGTAGAGAGAAGATGACCATGTTGGAATATGGTGAGTATTGATGAACTGCTCTTCCGTGACTTTCAAGGTACAAAGAAGTGCACCTACTGTTACAAAGACATTTGCAGAAGTTCTCTGCGGTGTAAACTTTAGTATAACTGTCTGGAACAGTTTGTATTAGTTCACAGCTGCTAAAGTGGATAAAAGTTCATGTGCTCAGTAAAACAAATTTCATGCTAGTGGATACCTTTGCATCAGCACTTTCGTTTCAGTTTTTGAACAATTTAAGAAGGCGGTAAATATTAGTTTTGTGCTGTTATAGCCCTTTGAAATGAAAAAGGGTATGTTTAGTCAAAGGGCATGCATAGCTGCTCTTTGTGGTCTCTGGTGCATTGCGTTTCTGGTACAAGCATGATGCATCTTTTTCAGCTACAAACTGACTGGTATTGCCTGCATTACAAAGGTCAGAGTGTTGAACTGGTATATTTGTGCAGTTACCGTTTTTGTTTCTTGGTGCAATTTGACTAGGCCAGTCTATTGGAAAGTTGGATCTTGCCCTTCACAATAAGTCAACTTTCCCATCATCCTGTGCCAAAGAAATTTCATACCCTGTTTCTTTGTACTGATGTTGTACTGATATTGTACTGATTCCATCGAACTATTCCCGCACTGGGCAGCTGCAGTTCTGCTGCCCACTAGTCTAATTCATCACCCACCTCACCGCCCACTTGTAGGGTCCACTTCCTTTCTGAAATTTTGGAGGAAAGTCACCTTAAAGGGGTAAAGCGTATTGTGTTGTTCACTACTTAAAATAAAACTCTGCTAGAGAAGTCTGATATCGACATGTAGCGCTTTTATTTACTTTACACATAACATTTCCAAGTAGTATTGGCACTATTTGGCAATAGCACTTGGTATACCTGTGTTTGATTACTTAACATTTATCAGTACGAGAAACAATGCCTCCAGTCTGCCCCCCCCCCCCCCCCCCCCGACACGCACACATGCATGATGGATGATGTTTACCTCACAGGGATTTCCAGGATGTGCTCTGTGATTCTACATTGCTTTCTAAACTATACAAACAGGAGATCTGAAGCCTTAGCCAAGTTTAGGCAGGTGTCCTTGTCAAAATATTAGCTCTGAGCTGGGACTTCCCTTGATCACCTACTGTTGATCAATAAGTGGCCATTCATTCACTGGTCAGTATCTTGTTGCAGAGTTCTCTGCACGTCTAATGGGAGATGCTGTTTCTGTGTGCCTCTTCTGCTTCCTCTCCTCCACTGCACCCAACCACCTTTACTTTATGTTTATGTCCCAGTGAAGCGCAGCCGTGACCCAAGTGTCAACGTGGTACTTTTGGAGGACATGGCCGCTGTATTGGGAGTGACCGTGGCTGCAGCCTGCATGGGCCTTGCCACACAACTGGGGGATCCCACCTATGATGCCATTGGATCGCTTATCATAGGCACCCTGCTGGGATCGGTGGCCGCCTTCATCGTCTACTCCAACTCGGTTGCGCTGGTCGGCCGCTCCATTCCTTTTGATGCCATGCAACAGATCAACAAAGAGCTCGAGAATGACGTCATGATCAGGTAGGGGTGCACTCTCTATGTGTGGCTGCTGCCTTCCCTCGAGCAGTGCTCCCAGAGATGTTTTATTGTGATAGCAATCATATGGACACACCCGACACCTTTTTGCTGTCGCCGTCACCGTGATGTTCCGTATAATATCAAAGGGCGATAACACTGTCGCCGTGTGTCGTTTGCTGTATGTGTGAGTGAAAGCATGCATGGGAAGCCAATGATCGTGGCTCAATCTGGCGCACATGGAGGAGAAGTGGAGAGCAAACACACTGTCTTCCGTCATGCTGAAGGCTGTGGGGGGATGGGAGGGAGTTAAGGGCGGCGGTGCTGTGCTTCAGCAGCAACTGCGCATTTCGCTACCAGGCACAAGGGGAACTGATGATCGAAGCTGAATCTCACGTGCCATGTATGGAGGAAAGTGGGGAGGCAGTGCGGGAGGGAGGGGGGGCAGCTTCAACTCCGCTAAGTGTGTACTTTGCAGGGCCACACGCGGTTGCACGCACTGTATCTTGAAAGGGATCTGCGGGCGGTTTATACCTTTGTGCACGTTGTGTTCTCACTGCTCTTGCGTTGAAGCGATAGACTGCACGAAGGTCACATCACTCACTGCTACTGCTGCCGCTCTTGCTCGCACCAGTATCCAGCATTTTGCAGCAAGTGTCCGCACTCATTGAGTGGGATGTATTCATGTTGGCTTGTGTGCGCTGACACCATGCTTGCTAATTTGGCTAGTAAGCGAATGTGTCAAAGTTTATACGGCCGATAAAACTATTATCTTTACTTCGTATAGCTGTGCACTAATTTGCTATTGCAATTGATGCTTTGCCTTTTGAACGAAACTGCAACTTTTTTTAACAGAGAAGGCTGTATAAGATTGTTTTATAACTTGCTGCTACAGTACTATGGAGGCGTGGAGCCATTAAAGTGCGGTAATAGTATGTAGTTTCCTCATCAACAATTCTTGAGCATCACACATCCTGCTTCTACTGCTAAATATCGAGTTCTCTAAATAAACTGAGAGATCATCCAATGCTCCAAAAGCTCTGTGAACTGCACAGTGTCACAGCTTAAGCCGATGCATTACCGTATTTACTCGCATAATGATCGCACTTTTTTGTAAAAAAAAAAATTGACGCGAATTCATGGGTTCGATCATTACGTGGGTTAAATTTCCCGCGAGAAGAAAACATTATTATTTTTTTCATCCCGCGTTTGCTGCGGGATGACAACAGGTCAACAAATAGGCAGCTGCTGCTGTAACAGTGCAGGACACCAAAACAAAAATGGCGGCCGGCGGAGCAAGCCGAACATGCCGAACACGCCGAACTCTATTTTTTTTCTTCTCGTGAGTACATTACACGCATTGAAACAGTTTCTTCCGTATCAGTAATGGATAATATTGTTGCTATCGGCAAGTTTACGGCAATACCATAGCCATGACCATTTTGAAGGGACAGTTTGTCCCAACAGAGATGGGCGCGCTTAGCTGCCAGTGACAGAAACTAAAGCCCCTCAGTCTTTCAACAGAAACCCGTGGCAGGCACGCTGCGGAAACTGCGGCATTTGTCTTCACTACTATCTTAATACGGCATGCTTCTGCTATGGGTGGGTGAACATCTTAGCTGTGTTACCAGTGTCGGCGTATGAATAGGGTACACTTCTAACGTGTCAGTGTAAACGTGGCTACTATCGTTGCCGCTCGCGATTTGTTGCGTGCCCATGAGTGCAGACGAGAAGAATTGAAAAGTGCCTTTTTTGTTGTTGACCACAACCGTTATAAAGCCTACAAATAATAAAGCCAAGGCAAGTTTGGTTGTAGCTTGCTTTTCATGGAAGTGCGGAAAGTGATGAAAGGAATAAAATGGGCCATCTGCTTAAGACTGTTTGGTGCGTGCGGAGCGCTTGGTATGTCTTGAAGAGTCGCTTGCGTAGCATTCAAGAGATGGTAAGTGTGATCATCATTAGCTAGACTTGGCACACGACATATCGCTGTGGCAAGTTCGGGGTGCGATCATTGCACGGGAAAGGAAAAAAATTGCATTTTGACGACAAAATTCAGGGGTGTGATCATTATGCAAGTGCGATCATTATGCAAGTAAATACGGTAGCAGTAATAGCTTGCGGCAGCTGCAGGTGACCTTTCCTTGCTTATTAGTCTATGTCATTTGCGAAAGCACACATTGTTGATTGAACGTGGCAACCGCAGGCCACTGGAAAACATTTTTGAAGCATGTCAGTTATTGATCACTCATCGTAATTTTCCACCTTACATTTCTTCCACTTTTACTGTGAAATCTTATCCCACTCCCCCTTTTCTGATGAATCGTGTCCTACGTGGGTTGGGAGGTGGGCAGTTGCTTGGTATATCACAGTAAGTTGCAACAGGCATTCCCTACAAATGTTCACAAAATATTGTTATGGTTATGCGTAGTTAATGCCTTTTGTTGGCAGCTTTTGTGTCGCCAATTTTATCCATGTGTTGTTTGGTGCAAGTATGTGTGAACCTGTCTAATTGTGTGCTCTTCTTTTGCTTTTTATCCTACCAGGGCCATTCATGATGTGAAGGCAACAGATATGGGCAACTACGTTGTTCGTTACAAAGCTGAAATCGACATTGATGGTCGTGAACTCACCAAGTCCTACCTAGACACGCAGGACATGGAACTTCTCCTAGAGGTAAGTTTTGTTCGTGTGAAGCCCAACAGCAAACCTTTTGTGAAGTTGAACTGATTGTGTGCATGGGTCACCATTATCATTGCAGGAAGTTATGAACATAGAAACCATTGAGCAATTGGATGCTTTCATGCTGAAGCATGGGGAGAACATTGTGGACCTCTTAGGGGCACAGGTGGACAGAATTGAAAGCAATTTGAAGGTGAGTCATGGCAACAGCATTACTCATTTGCATTCTTTTACCTGTAAAGTAGTGACTCTATTGAAATACTAATCTAGTGTATGAAATACTCACAGGTCTTGGTTATTGGTTTTTGATGCAAAATAAGGAAGATTGATCCTGCATACCAGTGCATGATATGTGTCCTGAAAGCATTTAAATGTGGTTTGTAACATGGCTTCATCTTAGATGCAGTATAATAAGAGGCATGTGTAGCCCACTCCTGATAATGTTATCACGTTACAGTGACTTGGGTGTGTCGTGAAGAAATGCAAGTTTATTTTTAACAGGGCTGTGACATCAGATTTTTGAGCATGAATTATGCATTGCATGTTAAGCCATACATGTCCCACAACATGCTGGCTAAATTGGGGTGCATTCAGTGCAGTAGAAAATTTGCATTAAAATTTTGATATTGCAGCTGAACTGTACAACAGTCTGGCAGCATTAATTGTTGGCGAAGTGTATCACACTCCCAGCTATGGATGCTTTGGAGTAATGGAAGCCGACCTAGAAAGACATACTTTTGTGCACGGCAAGCGCTGGAAGCAATTGCAGGAACCCGAAATACATCATGGTCACCGTGTGCTGTTTTGTTTCACACATGCTTCTAATGGAAACCTTAGATATTTTCTGCAGGCATTCTTTGGTTTGTCCTGCTTATATCACGCGAGTGCAATAATTGGGGGCACAGTTCAACAGCAACATCCTTGCTGGCTGTTGGATGTTAGAGCGTGCAGAGGAAGACATTCAATGTTGTTACGGACTATTTCGAAGCAATCGACACAGGTGCCCCCACGTTTCCTGACATCAGGCAGTTTGTGTCAAAGTAGGATTGCTATTGTTGGGAAAGGCTTAGAGGCTGTAATTTCAAATTTTAATTTCGAGTTGTGATGTGCACTGAGAGCCCAGCTTTGTGTGTGCGTAACCATACTGGCCCCTCTACTCTCAGTTACAACGATGAACTGAGAATCGTTAGAAGACCATGTCATAGCACGTTTAACATAACTTGTTCCACAAGATATGTTATGGCTGCCTTTTTAACATGTTGAATCCTTTATTTTTTTTTACACTGATTAGCATTGTCTGTTTCTTATTAAATCTGAAATATGGAGAGATTTCTTCAGGGTAATGTAGTGCGTTTGTGATTGTCTAGATAATAGTTCTGATGCTTCACTTGTCTCTGGTTGCAGAAGCGGCACCCAGAAGTTCGTCATGTGGATTTGGAAGTGCTGTGAATAGGACGGCTAAAGTGCTAGGTTGAATGCCCTGTGCTGTGCAATGTTTTTGTACATAGTTTCTACTTAAGTGTAGTTTGCAAATGGCTGAACATTAAAAATCAAGTGCATGAGTGATAAATTATGTCTTTGTGCTATCCTCCTGCAATTTCAAGATAGGACATGCTCATTAGGCATGTGGAGAGAGAGAGAGAGAAAGGAGATGGGAAAGGCAGAAAGGTTAACAGGGAGACAAGCTTCTGGTTTGCTACCCTGCACTGGGAGAAGGGTAAGGGGGGAAGAAATACAGAAAGAATGGCCGAGGAAGAAAGAAATGCACAAAAGAAAACAGACATCTAGATGTGTATTTGGTGGAGGACCTAGCTGTGTACTTCTTGGACGATATTGTCTGTTTTTCCTTGCAAATGTATGTATGGACATTTGCCTACACATGGGAATAATAACTTGCCATGGTGGACCAATTCATTCATTCATTCATTCATTCATTCATTCATTCATTCATTCATTCATTCATTCATTCATTCATTTCCTTTTCTTTCTATCTTCCCTCACTCCCTTCTTTGTGTACGTCTTTCTCGGGTAGTTTTGCTGCTCAGTCTGTTTCAACTTTAAAGCTTGCAGAGGTCTTTACTCCTGATCGAATGCAATGAAAAAGCAGTCATCACCAGGTGTAGTAGTTCAAAAGTGGCTGATAAAAACGTCTTGGCCGCCTCTGTATATGGTGGCAATCACTGACGGGTTTGTATGAACGGTCCAGGAGGCGTGCGTTCAGCGACTGATCAATGAAGGAATCTCATGACTGGTTGGTTACGTAAAGTACCTGTCGCGTGTGCTGCGCCAAACCTAAACTAACACACACGCATTAACGAATAGGAGGGAACGGCAGGGGGGTAGTGCGGGGGGGGGGGGGTGCGCTTTTCCTAACCTATATTGTGCTCGAGAAAACCATTTCGCTCTACACAGAGTTCGTGGTCGCATCTGCAAGCGTAATCTGCATCTAGTTAGCGTCGGAAGTGATGCCACCTTCTTCTCGGCTTATGTTCGAAGCAGCTTGGAACGTGAAGAAAGGAAGGAACGTGCTTGTTCCGTTTGGGCAGAGAATTAAAAAAAAAAAAACGCACATAAGTAGGTGAGAAAACCTTTCGCACGATTTGATCAGAATGTCTGTAATGGTGAACTTGGGGCTCGCGCGTCGCGATGTGATTTCGCAGCGCCGAGCTGCTCCCTGCTGCGGCACAGGCTGGCACCGAAATGGGCCGCGCATGCAAATGCAGCCGCGCGCCTGTACCGGCGCCCGGCAATCGGCCGAAGACGCCGCCGCGGTCGACCACGGTCCCTAACACAATTTGGAGTCCCCCTAGGCGGCCTGGCCAAAAAAAGAGGTTACCGCGCGGGACGCTTTCATTTTCCCATTAGGCACGCCCCATTGATTGGAAGAGCGCTCCAGATTGGCGGATTAGCGAGGAGCCTCCAGAGATTCATAGCCGCGATGCGCCGCTTTCCCCGCCGGTCGCGCCGATTGCACGCGCTGGTGCGCGGCCGCGGCAAAGGGCTGTCGTCTACAGCGGCAGTAGTCCTTTCTCCAGAAGTCTGCCTGCCACTCTGCCGGGCAGCTGATTTCCAGAGAGATTACCTTTGTAGTGCCTTTATCTCTTGTTCGCCGCCACACTGGTTCACGAGAATAGATTGTCGGACTAGTGGCTTTATGATCGCATATGTATATGTGTGTGTATGTCTGGCGCCTGCGTGCGTGCGTATTTGTGTGTGACTGCGTGTGTGTTTTCCTGCACTTCTCGAAGGTACTACTGTGATTTCTAACTGCTCTTTTGTCTCTTGATTTCCGGTGTGTAAATGCGTATTGTTACAGTTCTAGCCGCACGAACGAGAAAAGAAAAAGAAAAGAAGAACGCTTGCAGTTCGTAGTCACTTTATAGTTTTCACGTGAGGTAACGGACGCAGCTTCTTACCGTACCTAAACATGGCGGCGCGCACATTGTTTTGCTTTTTCGGCCTGGATCGTTCACCGGAGTATCACTGTTATCGATTTGTGACACGACGACGATTTGTCTAAAACAAGAACTGCGCGAGAGTCGGGGACAAACAGAGAAAGGCGCACACATGGCTGCGTGTGTCTTTCATCGTTTGTCCCTGACTCTCGCGCAGTTCTTATCGTAAACATGGACTACCAACGTGCCCAAGTCTCTACCCTTCGTGGACGATTTGTCGGCACACGGTCACGATTGCGTCAACGCAAACCATCTTGTCGGCATCGTGGCGGCCACTTCGGGGTGCCAGTGTGTCGAGAAGCCGCCTAAACAAGAAACTGGACAGCCCGAGAAGCGCCTCTTGCGCCTAGTAACTACAGTCGATAACAGTGATAACTCGGTGAAGAACGGTCACCGTTAAAAGCCAAAACGTAAGCGTGGTAATATGGTGCACTGTCATAATCGTGGCTGCCATGCTTGTGTACTAGCATGGCGAGAAGCTGCGTCCGTTACCTCTCGTGAAAACTATCTAATGGCTGAAGCATTGTGCGTAGTATGTGGGCGATACTGCCCAGTTAGGCGAAAACTTTCTTTTTACCGCGCTCTTCGAACGAACGAACCAACCAACCGACCGACCAGCGAGGGAACGAACGAACGAACCAGCGAGTGAACGAACTAGTAAATAAACAAATATACAAACTTGCAGCCGCACGCATACGGTACAGATAAACACGACTACGTTTAGCGTTGACGGTCAACTGAACGTTCTATTTGCAGATCGGTTTTTTGTGCAACCACGACCAAACTGCTTGATTTGATAGAAGCACCGACGATGACTTCTATGCGACGCTGTGGCGCCGACGGTCATGATTATCGCTCTCTCCTCTCTGCCGCAAATATTTATCTTCTCACGGTGTACATTCTATAATTTTTAGGCTAATAATTCTATACCGTTGGAATTTCTCTATTGTAGCCTTATTATTTTTCGAGCTACTTAATGTTGTCTGGTCTGCTGAAGGTACTACATCTGCCTTCTCCTTCGAAGCAGCTACATCATCCTCTCGACGACGCGTTCTGTGGCGTTATGATGAGTACTATATTTAGTTGACGTTTTGTTACTTTGGCAATTTCAGCATCGCGCCATCGTGGAATGAAAAAAAAAATAAATAAAAATAAACGGTAGAAAGTGGTGTCTGCGCCGTGGCTTTCCAGTTTGCCGTAGATGTTCACTGGGACCGACGTGAGGGGAAAGAAAAGAAAGAAAAAGAAACAGCAACGAGAAAACAAAATGGGGTTTGGAGCGTTACCTCCATGGCTTCACGGCAGAAAACAGCTACACGCGAGCAAAATGACGCAACGTTTGCATGTGTGCGGTAGTGCCCTTCACGCTGACAGATACGGTAGATGTATGGTCAGATAATTCGTATTTCAAGAGATAGTTCGAGTCCCATTTAAAGAAGGAATCGGGATAAGTATGGCTCACTATGGAAGCTTCGCACGCGAAACTGGGCCCGAATTTACAAAGCTTCTCATTCGTAGGTTGTCTTTGCCGTTGGCCGGCGAACTCTTCTATGTCCTGTTTTATGATCTCTTTATGTACTGGACCTATGTCCAGTATCGGAATTGCGTAGGATTCGCTCTTGCGAAAAATTCTAGCGTAAGAGTATTTTGTGAATACGGGCCCCTGAATCGTGTGTCTTGCGTCTGGCAGTTGCCGTGTACGAAATTACGTCAATTGCGTGACCATCTTCTGCGTCTGCGTGTCACGGAATCTTCTGCGCATTTCCATGCAAGTTTCTTTGCTTCACGGGCATATTTTCAACTATTCGCCTCCTGTGGTGATTGCAGTCGGTCGTGGCAGTTGCTCTACGGTCGCTGCTTCCAAACGCGGCGATGTTGTTATGCTGTAGCGTATCCAAGACTGCCCTTAGTGATCAGCACGTCAGGCGTGTTTTGATGACCTTGGGATAAAATTTTAATTGGATAGGTGGTTGTCGGCATCGGGATCACATCTAGGGGTTCGCACCGACAGCGATTCTTGAAGCAGCTACTCTCTTATTCGAGGCATTTTTTCAGAACGTGCGGGGTTGAGCCCGGGCTGTTCTTTAGCGTCTCCTTGGGCAGTTGAACTACAAACGCATTTGAGTCGAATTACTTTGCGCGGATCTTTTTGTTGTTTTAGACAAGGCGACAGATCACTACGAAACCAAACTCTACATATAGAAACATCGTGTGAGTCACGTGAGAATAAATGTCAATGCGAATGCATTCTTGGCATTCTCAGATCAGTTGTTTTTTTTCTTGACTGTCTAGCTTTGTATCTATGCTACAGAAAAATGTGGGCCGGTCCCGAAGGTTGTGAAGTCTAAAATGTGGGCCGTTCGCGTGGGTTTGTCTCATTTGGTATGTGCCGCTCTCCACCGAAACTCTGGCTCCAACTTGATTTGCCGTGTATGTACCACTGGGCATGCACGGACTTCACGGAAGCGCCACCAGAAGGAGCAGCTTGTCCAATGGGAAGCGCGGAAAAAGGGAGCCCGGCTGCAGTGCATGCCTCATTCATGACACGTTTCGGCTATTCTCATATTTAGATAATCATCGTAGATGCGTTCTGCCTGAATCTTCTTTTTTTCTTTTCTTCATTGTATACTTACTACTATGGCGACCCGTCGTGGTAACTGAGCTGCTATGGTGTTTTGCTGCGCATCACGATACCGCGGGTTCGGTTCCAATCCGCAGCAGCAGCGCTCTGAAGAGCGACGGAAGACAAAAAAAGAAAAGAAAAACAACCGCGCGCTGCGATTCACTGTTCTGCAACGTCATAGGTCTGTTATTCCATAGATTTTGCTGCAATGATTAATAGAGCGAACTCTAACGATATACAATTGTTCAGCCACCATGGAAACGTTGAGTAGTACATGGATTATATCTGATCTTCGTGCTTGTGGATTTAAACGTTCTCGTGGCGTTGTTTATTACGCTTTATTTGCCTTCATCGTCGTACATTTAGGATAAATCTGTGCATTTCTAATTGCAGAAGAGTTCGAACACGCACAATCGATACTGATTGCAGTGGTTCGGCCTGTTGAGGTGGCTAAATCGAAACTCTCCAAGCGTCCCAGCCCGCTGGCTTCCCCGCGCAAAATTCATAAGGGCGTTCTACGCCTCTTGTCGATGCGTGCGTCCCTGGCGTAGTGGTTTCAATATCGTGCTTTTGTGCTAGAGGTCGTGTGTTCGAATCCTGCCGTCAAAATTTTTTTCATAATGTTTATTTATGTGTTACCCAGTGCCTTCCTGAAAATGACACATTTACAAAGTCACGAAGCTTCTCGAAGACGGAAGGATGAGGTTCAAGCAAATCCGTGCACAGTCCTTCATTCCAATGCTGGCTGAACCGCCCGCCTGCAACTCTTGTAGACACTAGCGCCAGAGTTCGCTCTAGTAATTATTGTATCGGGGCTCGCCTCAGGGTTCGCCACAGCTCTAATGCCTTCTGGCGTGACTATAACACTCACTCGCTCAATGAAAGAATGAATCAATCCATTGGTACATCCCGCCACGGCAGCCCAGTGGCTATGTCGCTGTGCTGCTGAGCTTGAGTCAAGCCCTGCCGCGGCGGCCTCATGGGGCCGGAGAGCAAAGACGCTCGTGTACCATGCATTGGGTGCAGGCTAAAGAACCCCAGGTGGGTGGTCAAAGTTATATTGGAGTCGTCCGCTACGGCGAGCCTCATAATCAGATCGCGGCCTTGGCACTCGATAATCCAACATATTCAATCAATCAATCAATCAATGTGGAGAAGCCGCGGGGGCTCGTATAGGTTGTGTGCACCTATTGAGATGACATTTCAACTTAGCGCATCTTCATTACATTCAGTTCATTTCTTTGGCAGGGTGCATGTCGGGGACCAAAGCACAAATATTCCCTGCGTTAACGTGACGATTACGTTAAGCGTAGTTCGTGTGAATACGTCGTTACTCGAATGCGCTAACGATCTGAGTTTGTCCTATCCCTCCTCCTCCTCCTCCTCCTCCTCCTCCTCCTCCTCCTCCTCCTCCTCCTCCCTCCCTCCCTCCCTCCCTCCCTCCCACCTCAGCAGCACTCGCCGTTTACGTATCTCCGCTGCCGTGAAGGCGCCCTTGCTGTTGTCGGCTGCGCACGTTTACCATAATGCAACATGCACTGTAGTGCCAAGCATAGTCATTCGATGTTAGGCCATGTTGATAAATGTAAGCTTCGCGCCCTCTCACTCTCGAGTATGTTCTGCTTCTGGGAAGCTAAAAATACACGCATCATTGACCCGAATATTTAGGGTCGTCTTCACCTCGCGATGCCTAGCGTTGCAGGTGTGCACGCTTCGCAGGGGCACGGAAAGAAGCTAGTGAGCAGGAGATCTTTCCCCAACACAACCTCGCAGAGCGCTACGCGCAAGATTTTTGCAAGCGTGCGTAGGAACCTGCTGTAAAGAAATAGAAGTGTCGGAACGTGATTTAGATCTTGAATTATTTGCCTGATCCTCAAGAACACGTGTTCTAGCGCCCACAATAAACTTTGAAGTGGAGGCGATCAACTGTCCATCTTCGAAATCACTGGCGACTAGTTCAAGGGAAGCCGGACATGTTTTGTAATTGTAACATTTACGTTGGCTTGGAAAGGTGACTCTAGCCTAATTCATCTCCTGAAATTGTTTTGTCGATTGTGTGCGTAGCAGGGCCGCAACCGCCGCGTAAATTTTCGTAGAAGCTGCTCGCCGAAAAAGGCTATTAAACATTCATACTGCGCCTTTGTTAATGTTGCACAACACCACTATCTTACTCCGCGCAGAACACATGAGGGGGGGGGGGGGGGCAAGCCGTGATAGAAGAAGAACACGAACCTATCTGCAAAACAGCTCTTTCAACTTGGGCCGAATGATGCACCAACACATCTTAGAAACAGCGCGAAAGCGGGATAGGAGCGTTCTCTCAATTTTCTTTTCCAGTCCAGTTTTTTATCTCTCGATGGTTTCAGGAGACATATATGAATAACGCAACTTGAGCTTTCCACAAGTGTGCGTGCGTGTTCGTGAGTGTTAAACTTTATCTTCCGTTTCTCTGCTATGGAACTGTATACCAACTGGCCTCGTTTAAAACACTTGACAAATCCTCGTTATTATTTCTTTTATCGCTCCAAGTTGGCGCTAACGTCATAAACGCCTTAAAAGTAATATACTCGAGACACCATAAGCAATATACCTGGCTTGAGCTGTCATTATGATCGCGTTACTCGAACAAGTATCGTCGAAAACCCTGCCGCGCAGGGAGACGGCATAAGGCTCGAAGGCCCACACAAGCGTGTCTAACCGCTGCCTCATCTCGGTCGGCAAGGTTTCGTCAGCGCAGTCGCGTGTTTCCGCGATATAGCCTAATTACCCAGAAGTTATACAACAGCATAGCCAAGAAGGTAAGCCAACCTAACAGGCTATGTAATCGGTTTTGCGAAAGCGTCGAGACAGTTAACGCCGCCGCGACACCAAACGGGAGAGACACGTATGTGTCTTTTTTTTTTCTCTCTCTCTCTCTCTCGCCGCATCGAGGCCAACGAGACCTTCCTTTCTGCGAGCAGATGGTGCGCGGTTTCCTCGGCGCGCATTGCGCACGACGTAGGCAGGCGGCCGCGCCGCCGCAATCACGGCGGCGTCCCCGATGACAGCGAGCTTTATGAGCGCTTGCTTTATCGCCGCCTTGAGGGTCGTTGCGCGGTGGCCGAGCTAGACTATCGGGCCGCCGTCGCCGCCGGTGTAATGAGCTTTCCGCCTTCCTGCGACGTTCTCTTGTGTCGACCGCCTCTCGTCCGTTTGTCACGGCAGCCCTGGATGGAGTTTGTTTAAACGCCTCCTTCGTTTGTCGGTTCGTTTTCTTTAGGCTCGTCGCGAACGCGTGGGACAATGAGAATACTGCCTATGTCTCTTCTTTCCTTCTTTCTTTTTGTTTTACCTCCACGGCATTGCAACAGCGTGCGAATGACAACAGTGAAATAGAACGGGAAACACCTGTCCTTTGCGGCTAGAACTGATATGACGATATGTCCGTATACCGTTGCACTCCGGAGGGCACTCGCTCCGCGAAAAGACGTTAATTTGGAGCGAGTTTACTGAGTTGGCCTTTATTGTATAGTGGTTGTGGAAAACAATGGTCACGTGCATTCATTGCGAAGGGCGGTCGAACTGGACTTCCAGGAGGAGTTGTCGTCGTTTCTGATGATCAGGATTCGGCCAAATGTAATCGTAATCGTCATGAGCTTACCAGGAGGAATTCTCTCGGAGATCTCCGATTATCCATGTGTTGCATCAACCAAATATACCCGTAAATTTTCGGGCCTCATCCTCCCACGCAATTTTCGGCCGTCCTTGACTGCGTTTCTATTTTGCAGGCTCCTATATCGGTTAGTCTAATGGATTAGCGGCTATCTGCTTTGGCACAATACGTGACCTTGTCCAGCTCCATTCATTACTCTTTAGTCTCTCGGAACACCGCCCGCTTGCGTTGGATCCTTTACTTGCATACTATACTCACTTTATACCACTTATCCTTCCGCGTATTATAGCTATAAATGTGCTATATGCGAATGGTATAGACTTATACTAATGGGATTGCCGTGGCGTCCTTCGTGCCCTACGTATTTTAAGCATCAGCTCTACCCATAGAATTTCGTCATTAAGCACGCAGCCCGTCTTAGCCTACAAAAGTAAAGCAATTTCCCTTGAATTTGTCAAAAAAATGGTTTTCTGCTTCCACAACCCTTGGGAACTCTGTAGCGCTGCAGGGCCTACGACAAACGCTGCGTGTCAGGCGTGTTACACGTACCTCCAAGCCCCATGTCCTAGCTAGCTAGCCAACTAGCCCAAACCATCACCCTTCTAAGTTATATGTCCTCCATGGAGATTGCAACCTGGCTCAGTGCGTATCACGCAGTGCTGTGTCTAAGAAAAAAAGAAAAAGAAAAGGCAGCTGACTGACTCGAGACAGCGCTCGCCCAACAAATCGTTGATCTCTATAAAACAGGCTAAGCATTCGATCTCGCCTTTTCGCCTAACTGCGACAGAAGCCCACGTCAGAACTCTGCGCATTTATTAATATATATCACTTGTCTGTATTTCTTGTTTCACTGTAAAACGATCGCTGCTTTCCTCTAGCTATCGTCGGAGAGCACGTAGTCCAGAGATTAATCAATAATCGACCTATTTAGGAACTCTTCTTCGGGAACAGTTATCTGACCTCCATCTCGAGTGAACGATTGAAATTCCCAGCTGCCAGCGCTTCACCAGCTTCTTTTATTTCATCCATTTTGATTCAGAAATGCTCAAGTTAGAGCTGGAGCTTTGTGTACGATACATTAACACTCTTATATTTCAAGCCTCGCTGAATAAAAAAAAAAAAAAACGTTTACTCAAATGGTGCATTAATATGCACAGCTGTGTCTATCAGCGTTAATGAATACTCTCCATCGCGCGCGGCGTCGCGACATTGCTGCTGTTTGCGACTTCTTTCTCGCTGATCATCTGGTGCCAATTCTCGCGGAGTCATTAAAGACAAAGTCATTCGAAGCAGCCTGCGTAAGTTATTGGAGAAGCAAAGTGGCTCAGTACAAAAGCACCAGCACGATGCCCACGACGAGACCGTGGTGGTAAATTGTGCATGGATGCTGGAAAGGCCCAGACCCGCGGTGCACCAAGTGCCGCGCGAGTGCGTGCATTCATTGTCCGAGCCACACAAGTATGTGCGCCGCGAAGTTCTGGCAATAAGGAAGGCGTGAATCATTTAACACTGAAATGCCCCTAGCCCCTGAAGTCACGATGAACGTGTGTTGAGATATCGTTTTCTTTCTCCCTTCGACCTCATTTTCTCGCTTTGTGTCGGCTGGACCGCGTAACTAAAGGAGCACTTCGCTAAACGCCTTTCTTCGGCGATCGAGAAGCCGGCTTCGCGTAAAGTTATCGCGCGAGTTGGAACAATATCCACTGGGAGAGTTCGAGCCGACGAAGACGTGTCGTTAGAAGACGGTCGAGCTGTCGTGGCCAAACGAGCTAGGTGGAAGCGGGGGAGGGCGCGAAAAATGTTTCGTTTCATTTAGATGGAGCACCGCCTCGCGCTTCTCGTATCCCCCGTGTCTCTCGGAAAAAAGTCTGCGAACGGCATAAAGAGGGCGTCGCGATCATTTGCAAGACTGAAGTTACAGGGAGAAAATAAAAATGAGAGAAATAACTTGGGAGGAAGGCGCACCGCCTGTCTATGTAGTAAATACGCTGTCACGAGGGGAAACAGCGGCTCGAGTAGTGAGCGTTCCCGAGGTGGGCTTCTCGGCGCTTCTGCGAGCGACATCCATCAAAGACGCCAATTTGCATTTCAGCAGAAGCAGCACGGGCAAGAAGCCGGCGAAGCAGCCGCTTTTCGGCGAACGACGCTTCATATACGATATGCACGGTGGCGTACAGCGGACACGTGTGGAGAAGGCGTATCCACCGGGGCCACTCATGGATGCCGTGCAGCCACGGTGTTACGACGATGGGCATCGCAATGGCGTTCGACACGCACGACGCTCCCTCGCTTGATGCCCGCCGCTGCGCAACAAGAAAAATGCGCGCGCTTTCCGCGAGCAGCGATTGTGCGCGCTCCCCCATGGCCGTATTCCTTGCCGTCGCGCGTGGTCCACGTGGCGTGATCGCGCCGGCGCTTGTATTTGGAGCCGGCCGTTCTCATTAGGCGCCGATCCTCGATGCGGTGTGCATGTGTGTGCGTGAGCGGTCTGGTGGAAAAAGTCGTAAATGATAGCCGCGGCTGACAGTGCGGATGAATAATGACGTCATCCCACCGCTTCCTCCGTGTGAGGGTGGCTGAGGAAAAAAATGACGGTGGGGAAAGAGGGCGGGGGGGAGCCTCCGCGATCTACTGTCCCGGGTCACGCGGTCTCTTGCTTTCACCTGCACAATCCCCTGCCTTATTGCCTCTGGAAACTTGTTTCCCATCCAGGACACAGCTGTCTTCATCGTGAACACGCACGAGCTGACCACATCCGCTGTCAAGGAAGCCGTGTCACTTGGAACTTTTCGTGCTTCTTCCCACCCCATTTTCGTTGGCTTTTTCTCCTTTCGTTACGCAACTACAACAGCAACGAGGTATATGGCGTTCGTCTAGCCGGTATGCAAGCAGAAAAGAAGAAGAAAAAAAAGCGGTATTGAAGATGTGCTTGAATGAGCGAGAAATACAGCTGTCTTTTCAGCCACGGTGTAACCGGAAATCTGAGGTTTACCAAATCCTTTGCAGATATATGCCAGTCTTAGCAACTGATATGTCAAAGGCAGCGGAACTGTACAAGCAAGTTCTCATACCTTCGCACTTTTTATGAGTACTAGAGGTCTGCTTGCTGACTGTTCTTATATAGTGAAGGCTCCCGTTTAGGAAATGTTTATTCCAGCAAAGGACAACACGGACTTCACGAGTCACGCTTACGACGGTACTACGTGCCATGGCTATAAAATGCAAAGAACTGAGAACTGTATGCACGGTACGTGTTCACAGAAATATCCAACTTCAGATGACTTCGCTAACATTACTACTTACACTACCGAATCACACATTTACACGTAATGCATAATGTGCACGGCCCCCACGCAGGCTACGTTGCAGCATCACCGCAGCCGTACGAACTCCTAGCTGACCTCATACGGGGAGCCGGTTAAATGCTAGGAAAAAAATAAAAAATAACGGATCACTAACAAAACAATAACAAAAAATCGTAAACAAGTTGTCTATATGCGAATGAGGTATACGCAAGGCAACTTTTAATCAGTTAGCATTTGAAGTGTCGTGAAGTTGTGCTTCTTATATAGTGTAACTGACGTGAGTTGCACTTCGCTCCTCGAAGAGGCAAGACGTGTGTGTCGAGTGAGCACCTTAAAAACACTTTGCAATGGGGTGAGCGCTGTTTAATCATGCATCCGGGACCTCAAAGATGTAGGACTTAATGCTAACGCATTTCTATCGCATTCACCGCTAAATCGCCACTGAATATTTATTTTATAGTCGTTGATAATTACGTTCTAAAACGAAAATTCTGGACTCTGGCTGTACTTTGACTGACATCTGATACCAAGCACGTCGCCGCACGCCAGCCTTGAACGCCGCACGAGAACAGCTATGGAACTTGCACACGACACGAACTGTACTAGAAGACAAACTTGGGCGAGTTGGTGGTGATTCATGTTTCGGAAAATTAACAGAGCAAGACAGACGGGGACGAAGTGTCGTGTTCTTTTCCTTCGTCCTCGTCTGTTTTGAGCTGTTAATTTTCCGAAACAGGACACGAATTTTATTTTTCGCTTCGCGTGGAGCTAACTCGTGCGATTGGTTCCCGGGAGCTGAGCACCGGACTTGGAGCACGTTTAGCATCCGCGGTTACGCAGAGATGACACATGGTGACTATAAGTAATTAGGAGTAAGAGGAGTTCTATTTCACTTCTTCGCTCCCCTCTTCTCATTTCGTTCCGGCCTGCTCCCTTTACCAAGTGGACGATCGCTCGCAGGCCTCCGCGCCTACCCTGCCGGATCGTTTCGCCGACGTCAGACGTGTTCACCGCAGCATGCCAAGGGGGGGAGGGGTAGCGAGAGAACGTTTGGGAGCACTCCCTACCCTAGAAGAACACAGCGCGAGAGAAAAAAAAAGAACTGTTAAACAATGCATTACGCTACGTGAGTCGGCGAAAGGCAACAGTACCCGCACACACTTTTATTTTCTTCCTTAATTTACGTCTTACCTGACGCCATACTCGGCGCCTCTCGTACGTTTTCCTGTATCACTTTCGCGGCTCCGCTCGCTCTTGGCAGGCCCCACGAATTGCTCCCCATTCTGGTTCGCAGACAGACAAAAGCTTCTCAGACCGCAGGTAAGGAAATGGACGATGAAGGCTGGTGATGAAAAAAGAAAGAAACCTAGGAATCCTACAGCAGCGTCGCAAGCTAGATTCGAGGATATACCTCCCGAGACGGCAATTAACTTGTGCTTTTCAGAGCCCTCCCGCCTACTGTTGAAATGGAAACCGCTGAGAGGGAGAAATAGAGCGCAGGATCCATGCATGCATGCAGGCAGGGCAGGGCAAGGCAGCGCCGGATAACGGCGTTAGCGCGGCAGCCCTCTTTGGAAATTGCCCACTAGGCGGCGGCTGCAGCGGCGGTGAAGGGGGGGGGGGGGGGGGGTAGTGGCGCTGATGCCTGCCGCTGACACGAAAGAGCGCGTGCGGGAGCAAATGGAATGCGCGGCGGGAGCGCGAGGGCGTGATTGCGTCAGTCGAGGCGTCTTGAGCCGCCGCTGACCGTCCCGCCGGCGACTGTAGGCGCGGGCGCGTGCCAAAGTGCGCGCGCGCGCGCTCTGCGAGTGCGTGCGCGTCCCGGTCGCGTTCGATTACCGCACGACGACGACCCACTCACCCCTCTCTCTCCCGAGAGGAAGGGGAATGCTTCTGCGCCTAGGCTTTCCCGCGTGGCGCGTGAGAAGTTGGGCGCCCCCCTCTGTGGCAGTAGTTGACGTGTCCGCTTGCGCACGACCTCGATCGAGTGTCGGAACGCTTCCATCGCTTTTTGCTAGAAGCGCGAGAGAAAGATGAAACGAGGGAAGGCAGGGTGGTTAACTAGACCGGTTAACTAGACCTTTTAACCGGACCGGCTAGGAGCCACTGCATGCACGCTGGGATGGGATATAAGTGATTCTCAACCGAGCTGTCATCGCTCATACCCCTTCTGTAACCATAGCAAAATAAAAGTTATAGCAAAAGTGCAACAGGTTCAGCGAGGAGCGTTACGTTCAATTTATTATTGTTACTGACTAAGCTATCCAGTATACCTTCCCCTGCTTGAGTTAATGAAGACGAAACGGTAGCGATGCATTCTCTTTCACCCCACAACGGGTAACTACGTGTTGATAATCGAAACCCATATACAAGACGGCTGGCTGGTCGAGTAAACGGGGTTGATCCCGGAGCTCTCGGACCACCGATCTCGAACCACCGGATTCAAAGGTTTTATTCTATAACACTTATATCGGACCCATTGTGGAATATGCCACAGCTGTTTCGATATATGAAGCAGAGGTGAGAATATTTGCATTAGGTGGCGCTAACTGCGTTTGGAATTGGTAGAGGAGACCCATTAGTAACAGTGACTACCTTGTTTAGTCGGTTAGGTCACTAACTCTATCGTTACCAACTCCCGTTACACTAAGGTAGCAAAGGGTGTGACACTAGGTAGTAACTACTACGACCCTTTCTTTAAGACTGAGGCACTACGCCGAGAAACCTCACGCAATTAACTTTATGAATTGATATGCTTCACAGGCTCATCTTCATACGCATTACCATTCGTCGCAGTCCAGAGAACAGCAAAAAACGGGACTTGTCTGCTGAGATGGTTAATCCGACCGATGAAAGGTAGGCTTGTGGTGACACTACTGTCCGTTGAGGCATCATTGCCAGGCGCTTGTGCTGATATCCGTGTAGCCAAATGCAGATATCATCTGCATACATTGACTCATGTGCCGTCTTGCATGCATTCTTCAAGGGGTGCGGTAATCCCGTCTTGGTCACATTAAACAGCAGGGGCGACGATACACTTCCCTGTGGTGCGCCCCGTGAAACTGCTCTCGCTGTACTCGGTGCCGTCCCTTGCTTCACTTACATTTGTCGACCACTGAATAACGTATTTATGAAATGTAATAGATGGCCTGTGGCTCCCATGTCCGCTAGTCGACCCACTATTGAGCCCTGGAGAACAATGTCACATGCTTTTGATACGTCAATGAAGATTACAACTGTCGGGAATCCGTTAGCGCGTTGATGTTCGATGTGGCTTACCGAATCGAGGAGGACTGTGCGTTTATTCGAAAGCATACAGTACACTCGAGATGACACACCGGTCATTATCGCCAGGCTCCAGTGCGTACGCAAGCAATTGCTACGGATAAATCTGTTGGTGTGACCATTGGGTACCTTGTGGTCCACGGGAACATATGACGCAAATCAATTCTGTGGAAGCCTGCAAGGTGGAGGAAGTTTCAGGAATGGGAAATACCGTCATCCAAACAGCAGATGATAAAGCGACCAGCCCGGAAAGGCGTTGGTGCCGTGTCCGATACCCTGACCTCTACCGTGCGGATGCCCGCAGAATTAATTTGCCACCTTCATTGACCATGGCCAGATTGACCCTGCTTTTAGAGGCAAAGGTAGCATCACTTTAAACGACTCGAGCAGTCCTGCGCTCTCGCCGTCGTTGCTGCGAAAACCTGCGGCCGGTCGGTCCGTGCGTCGGCACCCAACCGTGGGCCCGCGCGTCTGCAGGGAGCGATGGTCTAATCTGAGCAATGGAATCGCGCTGGCCCAGTATGGGCCCACGAACACGAATGAGAGGCGCGTGCCCCGCCGACACTGAAGCCATTCCTAGAGTGTCAACAGGGCAGAGTCGGGGGCGAGGGAGGGGTGTTGGTGAAAGGGGTTGACGCAATACGGGGTATGAAATGACCTCATCCAGACCGTCATGGTGGTTGTACAGCTAGCCCTGTGAAAAGCACGGGAGGTGATATTTACAGCACGTGCCACCTCGGCCCGCTTTGTTAATGCTCCGCCTAGTCATGAACATATAGTATAACCTCGAAAAGTATAACCTCCTTCAGTATAACCTACAAAATGGATATTTCACAATAAATTAACGTGTCATTAACGCATTAAATAAAAGAACATGTCATTATTCACTATTCTACTAAAGCCGCATCTACTTAACCTCCCCCCTCTCCCCCATCTCCCCTTCGCGCTGTGCACCGCGTCGCTCTGCTCCCCTTGGCAGGAACCCTCCGTGTCAGGCTTTGCGGTAAAACTCACGCAAAAATGGCAGGTACTGCATAAGTCAAAAGGGAAACGATATACAGTATAGGTTTACGGCCGTGCAGCTTCCGTTGTTGGTGAGGCGTCGGCGCCGATAGGGTGATGACTACAAAGCGGGCCAAAGTGGCACGTGTACTGTAAAGTTAACTTACGGAAAAGCATGGAGGAGACATCCTAAATTTATTAGAAGGAACTATGGCTCTGCACATCATTTCAACCACAATGGGAATCATGGACAATAACACGTTTGTTCTGCAATTTGTCCACGTCTTCGTTATACTGCGGCTTATTGTATTATTGAATTTCAGGGTCTTTTACGAACAGTTACAGCGTATTCAGTTTCGCAGCGAATCTGCATGCCTCAGAACATTTCTGCAGAGCAGTTGAGCGTTTTACGTTCACAACTAACTCATTTGGATTCAGTGTACTTGTATACGCGCACGTTTCCCTCGGACTAATGTTTCTGCCGTCTATTCTTTTATCCTTGTTGCTCTAATAAAAGAAGGAAATCGCAGCGGGCACGCGAGACCATGCAACCATTGCCTTATTACGAACATCTCATAAAGAAACTTATAAATATAACAAGCCGTAAGGACGTTCGATGCCATGTACTGTCCACTTTTCGTATGTCCACCCACTATAGTTGAGACGAACGGATGCACTCAGTCCATTTTAGTGAAACAATCGTACGGTAAAATGTACCCGCGTTATCCTTGTCCCCGCTTCTACCCGGCATATCTCAGAGGACACAGCAAAATATCATTTAATTACGAAGCGCGTGACGTCACGTGCATAGTGCACCGATAGCGGTGAACACTGACAGTGCGGGCAGCACCACTGCCACACTCGATGAGCGCTCCTCGATTAAATTTGTGCTTTGAAGACGGACCCCGGTTCCTTCAATGAGGCTATTGGTCCTACGGTTCTTTCTTTCTTTCTTTCTTTCTTTCTTTCTCCAGAGCTGAAGTTTGTATTGATTCTCTAGCCACTACTCGTGTACTGCTTACACGGGTTCGGTCTGTGGTGGGCTAGGGAATGCGTTGTTATGGATGCAGAAAAAGACGAGACTGCCGGTACCAGCAGCGTGAAGCAAACATTTTAAGTTCGCTCGTTCGATGGCGTGCCAAATTTAAGTGTTTGTCCCTAAAATTTTGTTTTCTAAATACAAAATCGATTGCACAAACAGACGCCCTGTCGCAAACCTGCGTGGTGAGGGTCCGCTATCGACATCTTCGGCGTTTATTCGAGCATATTAAAAAAAAAACAAGAAGGCGCAGAAAAAGAGAAAATCCACGTTTAAAACAAAGTTATGATGTGTGTAGCGGAATTTTACGTTCGTTAGCCACCATCAAACTTCGCGAGAGTCGTAACTGCACGATGTATAGGGAAAGCACGAGCGCTTTTTTAAATGCGTAAGCATTTCTGTGCCTATCCAACGAGGAAACCTGTCCGTCCGCCCGTCACGTGAGACTATTGCTTTCGAGATAGGCCCCGCAGCAGCGAGCGAATTGACCTTCTTGCTGCCTGTCTCTTCAACGCAAAGTAAGCGGCGCGAACACAGCGCGCACGATCGAAGTTATGAGCACTTGGCGTACTCTGTTCCATCGCAGATTGCTTTCAAGATAAGGCCCGCGCGGCCGCGCCATAAGCAGTCGCCACCGGAGTACGGTTGATAAAGAGAGGACGCGGATGGATAAGGCGCTAAGGAGAGATAGCGGCTTATAATGGTCGGAACGTCATCAGCGCACCTGACACCGCCTCCCGCAGTAGTTAGCTTTGCATCATCGATTCACGTTGCGCCGCCATCCGCAGCAGTTCGCGTCGCCGCAGCGCTGTCGTTTATACTGGTCGGATCAAGTTTCATAACATTGATAACAACACCCGCCGTGGTTGCTCAGTGGCTATGGTGTTGGGCTGCTGAGCACGAGGTCGCGGGATCGAATCCCGGCCACGGCGGCCGCATTTCGATGGGGGCGAAATGCGAAAACACCCGTGTGCTTAGATTTAGGTGCACGTTAAAGAACCCCAGGTGGTCAAAATTTCTGGAGTCCTCCACTACGGCGTGCCTCATAATCAGAAAGTGGTTTTGGCACGTAAAACCCCAAATATTATTATTATTATTGATAACGACACCGGTCTGCGTGGAGATGAGCAAGTGGCACAATGCTTACGCATACTTGGACAACTTGGACACAGACATCGTGCGCAGACGCCTTAATTTAAATTTATGCCTTGCTTTCCGTAAATTTCTGCTCCCGCTGGGGCTGCTATTACAATCCTAGAGTTTCGTACTAATCTCGCTAGAAGGAAGTGTGTCGCTGCAATCGTTTCATCATTGCTGGAACCATGAGCAGAGCACTACTTTTCCAGCGTTCGTCATAAATTTAATGTAAAAGCGCGCGAGCTTCCTGGCCCTAGCCTAGGTTTTTCGAGTCAAAGGAGGACGAACATTTTGCTTCGCTAACTCGCGATTCTAGTGCCCACATTGAGAAAGCGTGTGCTCGCTTGCCTTGCGTGTTCTCTCGTTTCCTCCACCCCGGTCTAGCGTCAGATCGTTTTCACCTTCCGCTGGCCGCATCGACAAAGCGTACCATGGGTCGTCGGCTCACCACACCGGAGGAGGCGGACCAACCTAAAAACCAAGAGACGACGCCATCGACGCTGCAGATACACCACTCCCCTGCCCCCTACCTTCCGACTCTCCTGTTACTCCTTGCAATAATCCAACACCCAGAAATCCCGGAATAGGAACCGAAACCAGTAAACATTCTTCCCTCTCACCCACATCTTCTTTTCTTTTTCAGCAGCGTGTGGTGCGGAAGAGTGTACAGCACAAATTGAAAGTTGTTTCCGAATATTGATGTTGCAAGGTACGTCTCAGGTCCGTGTTGCTCGTTAGCAGGCGCGACTGTAGCCTTGCAAGTGTTCTTTGGATAAGTCGTGCACATTGCTCCTATATTGAGAACCCAGTGAGCGGGCCCCCTCCATTCGGGCGCTCCTCGTTCGGGTCTCGCGTGGCATAAAAGGCAGTGCAGCGCACGTGCTCCGGTCTCGCAAGACGAGGCCGCGCGCTGCGTGCGTGACCGCGGCGTCTCGCGCTGGCACGGCGCCGCGGCGACAGTATATACGGACATTAGTGGGCTGCTGCCCGTTGCTCACGGCAGCCCATTGATTACCGGCGGCGCAGTGCCACGCGGGCCGGCGAGGACGCAAACAACGGCTTCTTTGTGCCAAGCCCGCGCAGGAACAAAGGCCGGCTTTGTTTGGCAGGCAGGGGCAGAAGCCACAAAGGTCCTCTGCCGCACCGCCGCCACCAGCCACGCACCGTCGCGGCGGCCGCCCACAAAAGAAGCGCGCGGTCGGAGGCACAAAGCTCGCGAGCACAAGTCGCGCGCGCGCGCACCGGCACGCTTTCCCGCCGCGCTGCGCGCGGACCGCCGGGGGAGAGTGAGAAAAAGAAAAAGTGGAAATCAATGACCGATATCGGGAGAAGCCAGCGCGTGTCGTCGCCGCCGCCGCCGCCGCCGCTGACTGGCCCGCCGAGGGGCACACTAATTAGTCGTTATCTCGACGCTGATGACGCCGCCGTCGCGAGAACGCCGCGAAAGGACTCGGTTTCGGGGTCTCCGGTCTGCCGTTGGCCACTGTTTCGCGGTCCGCTTGGTTTACTTTGCAGCGGCTGCTCGCCGCGCCAGGTTCCCACGCTCCGGAAGGCCTTAAGTTCCGAGTTGGTGCGCCCCTAGAACGCAGCGAGACCGGAAAGAGGCCTTTGCCGCTTTGGTGAGGGACAAGATTGACAACGGAGCGTCGATGTAGAAAGCGAAAATACCCGTTTCGCTGGTTGAGCGACTATATGACGTTGTGAGGCTGAGCGCGAGGTCGCGATTTCGATCCATGATCCCGATGGCCTCATTCCGATGAGGACGGAATGAAAACACGCTCGCGGGCCGAGCTTTGGTGGCACGTTGAAGCCCGCCATATGGTTATAACTAATCCGGAGGGCTCTATTTATTTTCTGTTTTGCCATCCGGAGTGTGCTACTATGGCTCCGTCTATGGTCTCTGTGATGTTTTCAAATCAATCAATCAATCAATCAATCAATCAATCAATCAATCAATCAATCAATCAATCAATCAATCAATCAATCAATCAATCAATCAATCAATCAATCAATCAATCGGAAAGTAAAGGCTTTTTTTCCAGGGTCCTTCAACCGGTTGTGCAAGCGCACTGAACTGAATGGTGCGAACAGACGCAGAATGAGGGAAAGGGGTTGATAATGCGCAATGGAAGGGGAAAGAAGGAGCACGAGAGAATGGAGACACGGAGTGGGAGCTGAATGTGTTGTATGGCATATAGGTAATTTAGTGTATCGAGGTGTGACGGACGGATGAGAAGGTATATATTCGCGTAGATAACCTTAAATGGCAGAAACGGCGCGCAGGAAAAAAGAAGAAAACTTGTTGGCTGACCAATTACTGCGTGTTCTTTTCGCGTTTAACACTGTCGAGGTAATATCAATTCAAGCTTCCTCGATAATAAATTATCGAAGTATATTTCGGCTGCAGATTATATTGAATAAAGTATGCGTTCCCGCTTTATGGAATACTTTTCTTTCTTATCTGCGGAGCTGTTTGTCTATCACAAATATTCTTGCATTTTAACTTATTTTTTTTCTGAGCTACTTTACTTTTTCTTCAGCATGATATTGTGCCAGAATAATAAGAAGGAGAAAGAAACAGAGGTAAGAGATCGAGGGGAGGAGGGAGGGCATTTAGAAGCTGCTCGTGCTCTCCTTATGCAGTGAAGCGATTTCCTTTTTTCCGACAGAACAACTTTGTCTCACGTCACATATCGCTGCGTTTGCTGGGCACGGCTTCTCTTTGTTCTTCACCGTTGACCTGTGCGGCGCATCTGCGAGGACGCAAAGCTTGTTGGACGTCAGTGTGGCGCGGGGGTCATCAATTACGGGAACGTAACATGGGGAGAGGGAGAGGGGCGACTTTCGCGCACTTGTACCGCAGAGTTTTGGAGCGAGCGACCCTCGGTCGCGTTTCGATCGGGCGGCGAGTCAATCCGCCTCGGAAGGAGGAACAAAAGCGCTCAACGCCGAGGAGGCAGCGCGCTCAGCCCGTCATTGGAACCCTCGTCCCCCTGTGCCTTTGCTACCTTCTTTCTTTCCCAGTTCTTAAAGTGCGGCGGCCAAGTTATTCAGTTATCAGCGAGCGTTTAGGCCGACATTTCTCGGCGGGGTAAAAAATGGATGGCACTGGCCCGGACAGCGGCGGGCGTGTCTGGCAGAATCACCTGGACGCCGTAGTCGCCCCGGAGAACATCTGCCGTCGATCGATGGGCTGGCCTGCCTGCCTGCCTGCCGATGTTTATGGCCTCTCGACAGCGCACGATGTCTCCCGCTGGGCCTTCAATCCTGTAGCGGCGGCGGCAACAGCAGCAGCTAGCCCTCCCGCGCTGTATGCCTTCTGGCACTGCTTCTGGATCTCTGCTATTCTTCGACCCGCCACCAAAACTTTGAACAATTACCAGCCGTTCCCGCTCAGGCGAACAGCGTCAGTGCTGCTCCTCCAAATAACAAAGAGACTGCTGACTACTCCTTTTTAGAGAGTAACAGCTCGTGCTACTCAAAATGTGAAGCGTACACTCAAGTCTAGAACGGCCTCGTAATTTATATAGAGAACTGTTTTCTTGCAGACGAGTTTCTCGAAGCGAAACATGGAGTTTGGAAACTATCTCGTATTTATATTCTCGATGTTACACAATTTTCTTCTGCACTCAGGATGCTAAGCTTTTCCCTGTTGTCTCTTAATTTGCGGTACCTTTCATTCAAGCGATCGAACCACTGCGCGACGCCAAGCCGAAATGCACGCGACCACGCAGTTCGGGGAACATCGTCTTGCGGCGAAGCTAGTGCCAGCATTATTTATTTTCCAATTTTGTTTGCTACCTTCAGATGACTGGCTGATTAAAACAACGACCGCGAGTGCTCACAGATATTTCTAACGCGACGAGTGAGATCACTGACCTGCGCAGCACGTTAGCGCAGTCGGGCAAAATAATTTGCCGAGTAAGAATGAATCGCAGGCGGTAAATTTAACCTGAAGATCCATGCAGACATTGCCGCCCAGTAATACGTCGCCCGCCTGCGTACAACGGTCAGCGTCGTCTGTCTCCTGTTACGATGACGCGGCGCGCTCGCAGTATTAGCCCTGCCTCGGCCATCAGGCGCTGAGTCATTCACTAGAGCCTGTGCAAACGAGAGCGGCAGAGCGAAGAAGGCATCTGTCTAAAACGATGTGCCCCAATTACAAAAGCAGCAGCAGGCATATGAGGTGTGCGCTGACGTCATCGAGGCCGCCATAGTGGTGTACAGTCAGCACGGCGAGAATCTCAGCGTTGTCTTGGTCAGGTTGTCTCCAGCGTTGCTGTAGAAGTTGTGAATAGCACACTGATAAGGCGTACGTGACGCCATGTGAATACCCCCTTTATGTCAGAAACCCGGAGGCTGGGGTGCCAGGCTAGCATTAAGGGCACACAAATGACAGCAGCAAACCATGTCTAAAATGGCAAACTATTATTTTAAGACGCTGTTTTCGTTCATATTGAGCAAAATAAAAGGTACCTTACTACTGAAGACAATCGACGCCAAAATTTTCTTTCTTTAATTTTTTGCGCCTATTTGTAAGCTCTGGAACGTCATTGTAATGTCGCGGATTTCAGAGTGTTTCCAGCTATTCGGGCTTTCCTTCTTTCTTTCTTTCTTTCTTTCTTTCTTTCTTTCTTTCTTTCTTTCTTTCTTTCTTTCTTTCTTTCTTTCTTTCTTTCTTTCTTTTTGAAAGAAAAACTCATCGAAACGTGCTAGGTTCTATAGTCGTTGCGTCCTTTTGAAAGCAATGCAGTGCTTCTCTGCCGGTAAACAACTAATTCGACCTGGCCAGACGCGGTCAAAGCACACGGCGTCACGGGGATCTTGCGGGAGCTTCAGAGCGGCGTCGCCGTTTTGTTTATTAACGTTTTCTCTTGCCTATCAAACCTCTTCCCACAATAGCGATGCCCGTTTTAATGTTGGAAGTGGTACAATTCACCAATACAACTTAACATTACTATTTAGTGTCGCTTTATATGTTTGAGGGTCGCGAGCGCCATATGCGATCGTGCTACCTGTGTCTACTGCCATTGCCGCCGATTGCTTTCCGCTGGGAGGCGAAGAGGCAGCGGGATGTCAAACGATACGCGCACGTACAGAACCAGCGCTGGCCAGAAGGTCAATGCGGCGGCTTGAGCGTGCAACTAAAGTACGCCGACGTCGTCTGGTAGGTGAGCCCTCGGAAGTGACGGAACATTTTCAAACGAGAGGCTGACGCGCGCCTGTATCGACGCTTACTAACGCCCGGCTCGTCCAGCCAAGCTCTCTCCATGGCCACGCGGGTTCCGAGAGGAGCCTGCACTGCTGTGCGTTCGTGCCCGCCGGTGCCCAAAGGTCGGGCTATTTTGGCGGTTGAGTGTACACATATACGGCAACGAGTGCGCACATTTCAGGTGGATAGCTCCAGGCCTTATATATTGTCACGTGGTGGTGACGTTGAAGGACACAGTAGCAATACTGTGAAGGACAAAACTATTATTGGGCGAACCTGTGCCCACAAAAACAGGGTACACTTATAGCGCAGTGATAGCGGCGAACGCGGTCGGTGATCGTCGAAAATCTGAACAGCGGGTCAAGCGCGTCGGCTTTTATAGATCAGTCGTCGAATGTTCCAGATTAACTGCTGGGACCCGCGTGTCTTCCACAAAGTTCTACACTATTCGCGTCGCGCATGCATGCAATCAGATTACACAAGTTGCGGTGAAAGACAGTGGACGGAACCATCGATAACATTCCAGAAATTTCTTTTACATGCAGGCGCGTCCTGCGCTGTGCGATAACATTTGTTAGGCGGCGAAACATGGTCGCCCGATAAAGATAAGTACACGTGTCAATATATATATATATATATATATATCATGCGAAGCCAACAAAGACATCAAGGAGAACATAGGGGAAGTTACTTGTACTTACTAATTGAATTGAAGAAACGATAAATTAATGGCAATGAAAGTGGAAGAATTAAGAAACAACGTGCCGCAGGTGGGGAGCGATGCCACGTCTTCGCATTACGCGTGCGATGCGTATATATATATATATATATATATATATATATATATATATATATATATATATATATATATATATATATATATGGTGACCATATCTAAGAAGGCAAGGCCTGGAGCTCTCACGCCGATAATGCCGCTCGGGCAGCTCTTGAAGACGCACAAGAAGAGGCCATACCACTTTCACGAGCCGACGGAGCTAGCAGACTTCGAGTGCTTGCTATGGTGCACACCAAACAGCCAAACCAACCGGAGCAACCGTCAATACCACCTGCCCTCTTTGATGCATCTGTATATGCCAACTGCGCTCCGCCGAAGAGAGGCGACTCTGCTTTATCGCTTATGGCTAGGGGTGGCTTTCACGAAATCTTACTAATTTCGCATTGGAATGGCGACAACGCTCTCTGCAATGCCTGTCTTTGCGAGCAGACGCTGGAACACATTCTGTGCGACTGTCCTGAATATAATGTTCAGCGACAGTCCCTGGCATCCGTTCTAGCGCACCTTGACACTAGACCATTGCCCCTCGACACGATTTTCACATGCCGCCGACAGAAGACATCGCAGGTGAAGGCGACGAAGGGACTACTTCGGTTTATGAAAGAGACGGGACTGGACAAGCGGCTGTGACAGTGATGTCACGTACCATGCCAGATTGATGGACTCTAACGGACGATGTGTGTGCGCTGTGCTATGTGCTCTCTCTCTCTCTGCCTTCCCCATCTTTCATCGCCCCCATCCCTCTCCTATGTGTAGGGTAGCAAACCAGTTAAGCTAAACTGGTTAACCTCCCTGCCTTATCTTCTCCACTTTTTCCTTCCTTCCTTCCTTCCTGGAAGCTCTCACCTGAAATGTGCGCACTCGTTGCTTTTACTCGCAAAGCGATGGTTCCATATGATTTGTAGATTAATGGCTATAAGTTTACCCGAACGCAGCGATTTCTTGGGGTCATCATCAAAAATGGTAGGCGACTCTAATCTTTGACTTTGTGGCACTCGCACCACGGTGTTGGTGTTCTTTAGGTTAACTTTAGGCGAATTCAACCCACGAACCGAAAACGGAGGCGACTGTTTTCCATTAATTAGCCGGTTAAATATCATGCCACCTTCTTGTGTTCATGACGGAACTAATGAAGTCATTACTTCCGCTTTCTACTTCCGGGTTTCGAGGAATTTTGCCATAGTCACACGTGGAAGGTCTCTAAAGTAGTCTGCGATTCTGTGTTTTGGTGTGCGGCAATCAGTGATTTCTAATTAATTCTAATTATTCCAGACACTTCAGTAACTACACTTGTTACTAAACTTATGCTCTGATATCATATCTATAATGAAATCTATAAATTTTGTACTGTACTATTTTTAATATTTTTTTATTTTGAATTTCGTCCTCGGTCGTCTCAGGAGGTGAACCGGAAGTGTTGCGCAAGAAACGAGAGTGTCACTCGATGTTCGTGCCACTAATAAAGGCTTGCCTTGGAGCTCTCACGTCGCGTACATGACAAAGCGTTTGGCCGCTTTTGTGGACCTTCTCGCGTTTCTTGACCGCAAGTCCTGGGGCGCTACAGTAGCGCACCACTGTTGCAATTATATAACGTGCTATTTTTGGGCTTCCTGCGGTACAGCTTGCCTGTACTAGCAAATACTTGCGCGGCAAATATTCGCAGACTTCAGAGTCTGCAAGCCCAAGCACTCAGAACCTGTCTTAGCCTCCCAAAGAATGCATAATCGATTGCAACAGTGGCCATGGTATGGTATGGTAAAACGTTATTCTGGTCCTTCGGAACGCGTGTCGGCACATAGCGGGCTGCTGCCACGTCGGTACAGAAAGGCCGAGCCTCTCTGCTGCGTCGCGGGCCCGATGGACAGCCCATAGCTGTTCTGCAAGACAGTGGCCACTGCTAGAGATTATCCTATGGCAGTCTGCATTGCTACAGATATCCCGAGAGCACACATCCGACACCTGACTTGGATTCTCTCATACCATCTTGCTTGCTTGCCAGCAAAGGAGCCACATTCAACATTTGCCTAAAGCACTGCAACACATCAGTCCTACTTGCCAACTCGATTCACGCCCTACAACACGAACGTCAACTCCATTATGATGTATGCGCCGACCACATCTACAAGTGACAATTCCAGGCATCAAGAAGAAAGCTAGAACGCTGTTGCAAGCTTTGAAGCAAGTAACTTTTTATACCATTTATAACGTGCACAGATTACACAGACTACACAGATAGCTCGGTAAAACTCGACAGCTTTGCTGCTGCAGTCATAATCTCGGCAATATCTGAAGAAATCGAGTTAAAAAAATCCGCTACTACTCCACCCTGTTAAAGTGGAGGTACAGCTAAGCTAGTGCGGACGTTAGACTGGTACCACCACGGCAACTGACGTTAGACGACGTTACACAAGCACCACCACCACAAGCGACGTACGTCATGCGCGCACGCGTGTGTGCGGAAGTGAAGCATACAATCTCATTCTTCTAGGCCGTCCGCAAAGCGCAAGTGCCTTATTGAAATAAATTAATGTTTAAAAGTTACTTCCGTCAGAAAAATGACTAAAGTACAACTTACACACAAGCTGCAGACATTATAGCTTCGGATTGTTATTCGAATATACGAGAAAAAATAAATCTATTGCGCGCAAACTGAAAGACAATGCCCTTTTCCAGCTGCCGTTGGAGGTCTGAGTGGCCGCGGCCGCCAGGTGCCGGTATCGTGTTTAACGTATAACAATCGCTGGCCGTGGTGGTTTTCGCCCCCGAATGTTTCGAGAACCACGACATTTCCTTTGTTACCGAATTGCAGCCAATTATTGTTACAATATTTTCACCATTTTTAGGATGTATTGTCTCCTCTGAACTATGTCTTCTACATTTTATTTTCACCGGGCGTCCAAGCTGCACACGGCCGAGAAACCACCTGGTCTCCTCTGGGATGAGGCTGCTTTCTCACATTAAGACTTTTGATGGGGCAAAGTATGTTTTACAGGAGTGCAAACACAACGAAAATAGCGGACGCTTCGGCTGAAGACGTAACATAACGTTGCCCGGTGAGAGCTCTGCGAGCTCTCTTGGCTTATGGTCTTGCTCTTCTTTCTGTATGATGGGGAGGGGAAGTCGATAACGACAAAGATAATTTTGCTTGCGAAGGAAACAAACGAAAACGTCACGTTCCAAGGCAATTTCCTGACATTGGCAAGTGTTTTGTTGTCCGCAGTAGTTAACGCGCCGAAGTAAAATATAAGCGCCCGCGACAGCTGGGTTGGGCTCGCAGTTTCGCAACAGTGGCCCGAACATCGGCTCGAGTTTCGCGAGCCGTCGATGCAGCGCTCAACGAACCGTGTCCGCGACAAATTTTGCATAACTTCGCGGAGCTCTTTGTATTGGCCGGACGAGACGCTCTCCGTCGCGCCCTTAAATCGAGATACATTCCGCGGCAGACATCGTGCTCCGCATAATTTCCGCGCGGGTTGCCAGGGGTCAGAAGCCATGAGAGCGGAAAATGGCCGGCTAAAAGGGCCATTGCCGGAGCGGGCTGGCGGCCCGGGCGCCGGCCAAAGCAACGCGTGTCCCATTCCGGTCACGGCCGAGGTGGGGGTGGGGAGTCTGGCGGAGTCGCTGACAAATCAGGCCTCGCTCGACCAGGTGGTGGGCAGCCGAGGCGCCGTCGCGATTTATGGCGCGAACGGGGACACAAACACAACTCCGTGACCACGCATGAGGTCCCTAATTAATTCAGCGCGGCTGCGCGCTGACAAATGACCGCGGCGAGAAGGCGCTGCCGAGGAGCAGCGCCGCTATGCCCATCACGGAGCAGCGCAGAAGCAGAGGCAGCAAAGCAGCAGCAGCGGCGGCGGCGGTTGGTACAAATCGAGTTAGGATGACGCTGGCGCCCTCTAACCTCCTTAGAGCCGAGCACCTGCGCGCTTCGCGCGTTCCTGCCGCAAAAACCGCGGCGGCCGACGGCGACGAAGAGAAGGACCGCTCATTCAATTTGGCGCGGTGCAAAACGCCCGCAAAACGGGGGGGTTCCTTCCTACGGGGGTTACAAGATCCTCGCCCGCGGCTCGATGCGCACGGCTCGCATCAAAGCCAACTCCTGACTCGGTTAGGACACATTTGGCTCTTCGGCGCGCTGGTGTTCCTCGACGCGCCGCCGCCCGCGTTGCTCGGCGCCGACAGGCGCGGAACGTTCCTCGGCAAATCTCAAAGGCGTGAACGCGTATAGGCCAAGAAAGGCGCCGTCTCTCTCCGTGTTCTTCTTCACTCAAACCTTGGTCGCACGTTCGCGCCGCTGATGGACAAGGCGCCGGGCGAGGGAAGAAGCCGAATTCGGGGCTGCTTTTGAAGTTGCTGATGCACTTGATCTCGTTGCCTCACTGTAGGAGGGGTTCTGAATTTGTAACCGTCTCGTAAAAAGGCACGGTCAGGGGGACGGGTGAGGCTGGGAGGGTGGGGGGAGGGCTGCTGTAATGGAGCGAAAAGTTCATTATGGCACGTGGGTCGAATCTTAACGTTACATTTCTAAGGAGGTGTCAGGTTACTCGACCCTGTGCTGTATGCTTCAAACTGGTCGGCTGCTACTTTGTGCTTATCTCGGAAAAAGGAAAAAAGAAAAGGAAATGCGAAGAGTGAAAGCGCATTGTCAAAATGTTTTTATTTAACAAAATATGGACATTCTAAAAGCCGTAGCGGCCACCTACTGAAACGTAATGGTTTGCATACTGCAGTGTACGATGACGGCTTCTTTCTTGGGTAAAAAATCGGCTACTTGCTGAGTGACGCGTAACTCGGCCATCAAGAGATAGGAATACCATCGTCAGCTTTGGGCTGTCCAGAGAGCCTGCGATGCAGCGGTTAGGTTGGGCCAGAGTGTCCCCACGTAGGAGCGGTCCGCGGTGTCGCCCTAAGGGGCAGCGCTTCTATGTCACTCAGTGTCACATAGTCACTGACTATGTGCCACTGAGTGTGTGGCAAGCGAGGGAACAATTCTCAGCGTTCCCAGGCACCGGCGCGTCATGCTTTTCGTCTCGGAGGCCACGCGCGGACTTCTCGGTAGCGCCCCTAGATGGAGCAGCGTGTTCAGAAAGAAGGGCGAGAGCGGAGCTCGGTTGTCGCATGGCGCAATTTTCAGCGTTCGCACTCACCGGTGCGCAATGCATTTCGAATGCCATCCCAAGCTTCGTGGCGGTGGCGTTAGGCGGCGCGAAGTATTCTTAGGAAAGTGCGAGAGAGGAGTTCCATTGAAGTAACATTCCTCATACATAACTCGTTTCGATGGTGGCAATATGTTGTCTGGCTGTATTGATTCAATACAGCCAATATTACCGTCGACAGTAATCGTGAGATGGATTCTTCCGAAATTTTTTTCAAACGAAATGACGAAAGAGGCACGTAAAGCGGGGGAGGGGAGGAATAGCGCTCTTGGATTACGAAACGCTGCCGTCGCGAGGGCGGTGCTTAAGTTGCACCTAAGGACCACCACACGGTGCTGAAAGAGTGCGCACTATAGACAGATTTACGTTTAGAACCGCCTCAGCGACAGTTGCATTGGAGTGTCTCATTCAGGGGCAATGCTGATAGTCGTGAATAATACATTTAAGACGGGCTCCGCGATCGTTGCGGGAGAACACCTTATTGAAGCGGAACGCTGCTAGTTCTCGTATTAAAAAGAGCGCTCATGTAGCAAGCAGCGTCTCCAGGTGAATGTGCGTGTCGGCTACCGCGACCACGCCGCGAGCGTGGAGCCTCGCCTGGAGGCGCTGTGCTTTTGTTGAACACAAGCGCGATAGAGCTATAGCCTTGAAGTGTTGCACGTTGCTCTGGCATGCGCGCTTTCCTGTTCGTTTACCTTGCTCACTGTCTTTTGGAGAGATCCGCAGTGGTAATGCACCTCGCTGCTGAACAAACACTGGGAGAGGATTTCCTCCTTTGCGAACCGTGTATACAAGACTCTCTCGAGTCGACGACACCGTGCAGCCCTCTGGTGCAATACGCCGAGCACACACACACACGCGCGCGCGCGCGCGCACTGATCAGTGTACGCGCCTCTGGAGACACCCGCTCGCGGATCTCAGCGAGCCACTCTCACTCGGCGCGGGTAAACAACGCGGTGCAGGCGGCGTGGGAAGAAAGCAGAGCCTCGAACCAGTGCCGAGACTGTTGCTGCCGCCTCGCGAGCTCACTGGCTTGATGTCTGCCGGTCGTCTCTTTCATCCTAGTGACGAAGAAGTCTGCGCGGCCTGTGTTCAAGAAGCAGTTGCCTAAAATTGCTGCAGCAAATTTTACTCGGATGGTTGCTACTCTTTTATCCAACGAAAGATGACCAAACCTCAAAACGTGCGCAGCATTTGCCACTATTTAAGGCGGCAGCAGGACTGTCATGTCAAAGTATGAACATTTGCGCATTTGTAACGGTTCTTCTACAAACACGCCAGCGGATGGTTGTACATTCTGCAGTTGTGGACTGCCCTAACCAACATCTTATTAGGCTTGGCCCGTGCATTTTCATAGTCAAAAGCAAGGCGGCGTGACTTTGCGATACATTGGCTAGATTCGAATTCGAAACTTGTTTGATCCTTCCTCCTTTGACGGCTCGACCGCAGTTTCTTTACTTTTGGGTCCATTTATTTAGCTGTCCTGATTTTTGGCCGATCGTTTTCTGTGGGCTCGCGCCATTGCTTTTGCGGTCATCATAATCATCAGTGATACCGTTCCCGAGGAAGCTATAGTGGAGCTGCGTTTGGGTGTCAGGAGCGGGATGCCAACTAGCTGGTTGCAAAGCCGTTAGAATCCTTCGTTACTTTTCCATAGTAAGGTGCTGGCTTGGGTTATGGTGCTTAGGTCCCACACTGAAAACATCGCAAGAAACAATGAAAAACGTGAAGACGACACAAGCGCTGACGGGAAACTGAAGTCGCAGCCTGAAGATGGCTGAACAATAGAATTAAAGCGAAGCCTTCTTTGCCTACCATTCCTTGCTTTCGCCTGGCTTGGTCTGTCTGTCTTTCCGCCTCTAGGCCGTTGGTCGGATTCCTGTCGAGTAGACTCTTTCTCACTTCTAAAAAAATAAAATAAAAAATAATAAGCGTGTTCGGCGGCTGGATTCGAACCTCCGCCTGCCCGCACAACAGCCCGATGCTCTTACTATTGGGTCCTAAACGCCTTCTTTTATTTCACAATATTTAATACGAATATAAAACGTACTTGCGTAAGGTATCTACATAGCGGCCAGAACAGTCACAGCCGCGTGTATTTCCGTGCAATGAAGAATAAAATGCTATTGGGACCCAATTCCAGTGTTTGCTTTGTGCATTGGGCCCCAAACGCATCTTATTGGTCATTGCGCTGAAATATGAGTAACGTCATGCGAACATTGTTTACATTACAATTTAGACTGCCCAATGTGTGCGTTTGTTTTTTCATTGGGCCCCAACGCACGTACCCTTAACTCCCGCTAACCCCGCCCAGCTCTTTCAGGTGATGCCACGTGTTTACCATGGTTATGGTTTCCATACCATGAGCATATTCCCACAACGGGTACTGGTCGAGAAGTGGCTAGTACATTTAAAATAATTAGGATGATAATGTGAAATCCAAGCCAATATGACGTTTGTCACATCAGGTAGCATGGGCGCGCGAGAGCTTATGCGAGTTCCAGTTTCCTTTACGCCAACCACTCATGAATGAAAGGAGCAAATTGATAGCGTTTCATTAACCACTTCGCGAAAGCTCCGCTTCACATAGATTCCAACATATGCACTGGATCGGCATAATTTTTTTTTGCTTTTTCGAACTCGAGTGGCCTTCCAGTAATCTAGGTGGCACTGAAGTTGAGGTCCTGCATCTGAAGTACCCCCTTGTCTCAGACAGCGCCGCTCTGGTTAAGCTCCAAGCAAAAAAATCACCGTCAGACTCGCCCCTTTGCCCCGCAACGTTCATCCCGTTCACAACGCAGGTCGTCGCAAGGCAAGAGCATTTAACATACTAAGGCAAATAAACAAAGACAACATCGCAGCAAGCTTCGTGGACGCAGCTGCATACCGAGACGGCAAGGCTTTTGCGGTTGCCGTCATTGACACGCTGGGCAAAGTCATCAACTGTGCTTCCGTCCGGACGACGAACCCAGAGGTGGCCGAGCAAGTGGCCATTGCACTCGCCATGCAAGACGGTCGGAGAGACAGGGTGTATAGCGATTCGAAAGCCGCCATCAGGGCATTCCAGAAAGGCCCGGTAGCCCGGCAGGTAGTTCAAATTCTGAAAGGCGCCAAACAGGGCAACACCTCCATGCACTCGATCCTTTGGTTCCCTGCACACGTCGGGGCGATTGAGGGGGTTCCTCTGAACCTCAACGAGTCTGCCCACGAGGCTGCGCGTGGCTTTACCGACCGCGCTGCCCTCGGATCGGGCGACTCTCTCCCCGGACACAGAGACGCTCCTCTCACACACAACGAAATCACGAAATTCTTTTACTTAGAGAGAAGGGTTTTCCCCCCGCCTCACTCCAAGCTAAGCAGGCCGCAGGCGGTCACACTAAGACTTCTGCAAACGAACTCGTACCCAAATCCGGCATCCCTTAATAGCATATATCCAGAGATTTATCCAAATTGTTCTTGCGTGGCCTGTGGTGAGGTAGCTACGTTGCCTCATATGCTCTGGGAGTGCGGGTCGCTGGGCCCGAAGTTCACCAAGGAAGAGTGGGACGCGCTCCTGCGAAGTCCTGTCTTTGAGGATCAAATCCTGGCCGTCCAGCGCGCCCGCGATCGGGCCGGCAGACTAGATCTGTCAGTCCCGTCGTGGGATTAGCCGGGTGCGCGTTTTATCGCGCTTTGCTGGACCGAATAAAAGTTTATTCACTCACTCACTCACTCACTCACTCACTCACTCACTCACTCACTCACTCACTCACTCACTCACTCACTCACTCACTCACTCACTCACTCACTCACTCACTCACTCACTCACTCACTCACTCACTCACTCACTCACTCACTCACTCACTCACTCACTCACTCACTCACTCACTCACTCACTCACTCACTCACTCACTCACTCACTCACTCACTCACTCACTCAGACTCGCGCGATGGGCCACGCTGCGTCAAGTTTCGACGTCACTCACCAGAAAGGATTGCACCTCGATACTGACTTCTATTTCACGCAATGCAATGAGCGCCCGCGTGTCGGCAGTTCCGACCAAGAGCGACGCAGCGGCCAGTAGCGACGCAGCGAGGCATGGGACGCAGTATTAAAAACTCGGTCCTGCCCGCAACTACGCCTATAGAAGAGCGAAATGACAGCACTCATTTTGGTCTCAGTCATATATATATATATATATATATATATATATATATATATATATATATATATATATATATATATATATATATATATATATATATATATATATATATATATATATATATATATATATATTGCAGATAGTCGCCACGAAGAGCAACACCGCTTGACGTCACACTATAACCCGTTAAAACGAACACGCAAGGAATAAGAAGGTCGTCTTTGACATAGATGTGTCCACCTAGGGCCCACCTATGGGACATAGTTATGTTCACCTAGGCCAGGCGCCTTACCCCTGTTCCGCCAACTTTTATCCCACAGTGTGTTTCCATCACTCGACTTCTACCCTGACTTTAGTTGGTTTAACATATTTTTTTGCCAGTCATTCTGAAAATAGTGAAAACGCTAATAAGGGATGATATTTTTTTAATGCCTAGCCTGTCTTCTTTTTTTTTATTGTATATAGCAGTAACCTCCCGATATTAATTTTCTATGAAAAAAAGACAGCTGTAGAAATGTGCACGGTATACTTATGAAGTAAAATGGGTGTTTTAAAATGAATTACCTATTTCACAGGTCTCAATCGTACAACCACTGGAAGTTCTCACGTTAAAAAATACCGAACTCACCTGAGGGGAATTCTTTGGCTGAAAAAAATACTGCAGGTTCGTTATAGGACAAAAGAAAGCTATACGACTGCTTAGACGTAAGCTCGGAATCATGGTGAACGAAGTAGTCGCTAAATGCATTAACTAGGCTTTTTTCTCCTGTTATTTCACTTCCTTTATATAAAATTTTCTCGTTTGATCTGGAACAAAATTACTCTGGAGTGGAATTGGTCTCGAAAGACAGATCTGTGACAGACCGGGAAAATGCCCGTTGCTATATTCCGGCCTATCGCTTCCAAGTGAAATTAAACTGCCGCAACGCGCTAGCATGAATTGTAATTCGGCCACCCTGATCGCCAAGTGATGATAATGATGCACAGGACAACGAATGTGACGTTGTTGCTGTTTTGTCGCTGTTGTTGTTGGGGATAGAAGAATCAAGTGGAAGTGCAGAGGACGAAGTGGATGAGTGTAACGTTGGTTGAAAGGGCAGCGGTGTGGCATCAGAGGCGAACCTTTGCGACGCTTTAATGTGCATATACCTGCGTGTATGTATATATATATATATATATATATATATATATATATATATATATATATATATATATATATATATATATATATATATACAGAATGTTCATGCGAGCAACCATTATGAGATGCCGTTTCATTCACTCGTTCAACTGTCAAAGCAACCACAAGGCTTTCCATTTAGCGATGCCTCTCCTCTGCGCGTGTACTTGACGGCCTCTGTGGGAAATCTTGTTGCACCCCGTAAAGCACGTAAAGCGCGAGGTGGATCAGACTGCCACAGAATCACCGCGCCTTTTGTGACCGGGTACATTCACAAATAGTAACATTATCGGGTTGTTTTTTTGTTTCTTCGTCTGCATTCATCATGAGCCCCCGGGTGGTCGAGGTTGTCGCGCGGGCAAAGTAAACACGCCTCTTTGCTCGAAACAGTACGCGATAACACAATGACAGGTAATAAATTGCCTTTGTGCAATCTGGATAATTGTTTGCATAGTTATGCAAACTCTACCAGCTATACCACGTTATAATTTTTTAGCGAAGTCGCATTTCAGTGTTTGTTTTCACGCGACATTATTTTCTGAAGTGCAACGTCGACTGCGCCGATTTTTGCTAATAGACATAAAGAAACGGTCAGCGAATGTGCGGTGGAGTGAAGGCGGCGTCACTTCGGTATTAACATACCGTGATTGAGAGGATATACTGTCGCGCGCCTGTCCATTTCAAAAAGCAGCTCTCTAGTTGCTTTTCAGAAGCGCCTAACTTTCTAAAGCGCACAAACGTAATTCTTTCGAAAGCCTCGGTACGGCCGTTCGCTCATTGGTTGAAGAAAAATCGCTCCTCCCGCACACTAAATTTAAATGCATGGAAAGTGCACACCAGGACGCTGTGGCTGCCTTCAGATTCTGATTTCATGCGGTCAAGACGGAAAGGCAAACATCGGTAGGCGTATAATACGTGCTACGCTTTGTCTCCATTGTCCAAACATAAAAGCACCTTTGCGTGGTACGGAGCGCGCTATAGAATCGAGATAAGAGGGGTCGAAGAAGGAAAAGTGCGGGCCACTCGGACGGCTCGGCGACTCGACGAGAAGCTTGCGAATATCACTTTCCGCACGAAATGTAGAGTGTCGCGCGCTTTCACGGCACTCCGCCGTTTACGCAGTGCCTTCTTCCTTTCCCTCCTTCTTTCTTTTCTTTTTTTTTTTTGAGCCCACGCGGAACGGCGTCGTCACTCGTCAACGTTTCTCGCGGCGGTGGCGGGGCACTTGAGCAAGCATTGCGCCTATTTCGGCCTTTTTTTCTTATTGTTTCGTTTTTCACACGAAATCCGTCGACGGCGCCCGGCTCGGCAGGCCGCCTCTTATATATATACCTTGTGCCACCGTGCACTTTCCAATCTCGCGGGATAACATTTGCATGAGAGCGCGCGCGCGCGCAGTCTTTCTATCTCCTGCGAGTGTCTCCCCTCTCTCTCTCTGCGACTTGCTCTCTCACTCTCTGACCGGAGCCAGTGCGTGCTAAAACCAGCGGCGAGCTTGTCGTCGGGCTTTTCGATTGGTTTCGAGTGCCGTGGGCGCGCGACGCGTCTCGGCGGAGACGACGGCGAAGCGCGGGCGAAGTGCGCGCGCCAGCGCAACTCTCTCGAGGCGCCGGTGGCTGCTGCTGCTGCTGCTGCTGCGGTGGCATCATCGGAAAGGGCCCCGGCTCGCATGGCTGCGCACCCGCGGCTCTTGCCTGCAGGCGGGAGGGGTTATTCGCAATCCGCCGATGCCTTGCTCATTCAACGGAGTCCGAACCGTGTGTTGACACTGTCCGGGAGCAAATATTAATTCCCCGGCTCGAGTGTATAGAAAAGCGGCGGCGTCTCTCTCTCGCGTGTTCGCGGATGAACGAGAACAGCGCGGGAGAGTTTGGAGAGCGTGGCGGCGCGACCGTGTTCGTCGCGCGGGACCCTGTTCTTTGCTTCTTGTCGTCGTCGTCGTCGTCGTCGCCATAGCTTGTGTGGTCGGGACGCTGCTCGGGGAACGATAAGCGGATCGGGGCTCGGGGCGCCGTGTCCGAGACCGGTGTCGGGGGCCTGGCCCGACCCCCTTGTTCATATCGCGCGCGAGCGCGGCGCCATCAATAACTGCCGCCGATAAGCCGCTAATTAGCTCCGGATGGAAGCGCGCCGCGGCCGCTCCGTTCGTTTCTTTCTTTTTTTTTCTTTCTTTTCTTTGCGTGAGCTGTTTGCTCCCCGCCCACTAAATGTCCCTTTTCGTTTTCTCCCCTTTTCGTTTACCTGAACACGAACGTACGTCGACGCGATGGGCCGCTGTGGAGGCATCGAGAATGAAGCCGAGAGAAGAGTCGTTGGAAGCTAGAGCAACTCTTGGCCACTGCACCACAGTTAGGGCAAAACACGGGCACTTGTTTCATTATCTCTGTATATTATCATTATCTCTGTGCATTATCTCATTTCGTCACCTACATAATGGTTGTGATATTGTTCCTAACTTCTAGCTACAGTTTTGCGGTTAGCAGCTAATTAATTCATTCATTCACAATACCTTGCATGCTCATTGAGGAACATTGAGTAAGGGGGGCAACGGTTTCTACCGAAAAAAAGAAGAAGTTAGCACCAGCACCATCTGAAGGTCAACCTTTCCCCTCGCTTGTTGGCTCTCGTCGATTGCATGTTTGGAAGAAAACTAAATGCATGACGACTGCGCAAGCGATACAGTACAGGACCGTGCTATCTGAGTCCGCGGAACTTCACGCTATTTGTAAAGCTATAGTGCGAGTGCAGCGCAGAGCCTGTGAACGGCACAACAGAAAAGCTGATGCAGGCGCGGGCAAACTGAGTGGCATGGTTGGCGGCCATGAGGCAGCACGTAAATGGTATATATTGCCTAACGTGCCCGCATCGTGTCTTTTATATACAAAAGGGCTTCGTACGGTAGAGCAAATAGCAAACCAGTCGATGTTAATAGCGAGCATAACACTTACGATGGTAGCCACAATGACTAACGGTTCCAATTTACGAGAAACATTAAAGCAAGCTGAAAAAACGCACTTAAACGAGGAAAACGAGACCAACACACACACGCCACACGGCAAGAGCTGGAACAGCGCCCGTCCTGTAGTGCGTGTTTGAATCTTTGTCGTTGTTCAGTGGAACACTTATTGTGACGCTGTAATCGATTTCCGTCGGAAAGACAAACATTACCCATCGCACTTCGACGACTGGACGATCGGGTGTTGTCTGTGCAGATGTTACTTGAAGACTGTCCCCATCGCTCGTAGGCCCACAAAGATATGAATGCATTTTTGTTTTTCTTGAGGGTGACTTTAGGGCGTTCACGTAGGCGACTGGCCTATGTGATAGGCTAGTCGATCATAGGCCTATCAGTATGATGTAACATGTATGATCAGTAACAGTATCAGTAACAGTATGATGGGCCACATAGGCGACTGGCCTATCATTTGATTAGCTCAGGCCCGCCGCGTGCGTGCGTGAGCTTGAGCCCGAATCCGAAACGAACCGGAACTTTCTTCTGTTCGACATCCTAATTTTTTTTCAGAAGGTTCTTTTATCGGGGCTGTACCAGGTGGTATAAATGCCACTTAGTTAAAAAACAGCAACAACATTTGTATCACCTGAGGCAGCCTCCAAGTGCCATTTTGAATGCCTACAACGCGCGCTGGCATAGCGTGCGATGTTGTGCTGCTTTCCAAAAGTGATTTCTTCTTCGTACATTGCTTTACTAAAAAAAAAAGATTAGTCCATTTCTTGTAGCTAGAATCTCATTGTGGCGTACGTTTTGACTGCTTAACGATTTCTGCTGAAGATTACTTCTGGTTTTCGGGCCAGTTGGTGCGACATAGTGCTAGTTTAAACAGACGAGGACAAAGGTATACCCAGAATAACTATAGCGCTGGTCCTGCATGTATGTTTGGCTTCGTCATTTTGCCGCTGTTTAATGTTGCAAGACCTCTGCTGAGTCTACCTTCTCGCACCTATCAGACGGCAAAACAACCGACCGCATAGTCGGCGACGCTGGCGTATACACTTTTCGGCAGCCCTTTCTCTCTTTTCATTTCTCTGTTGCCCTGCTTCCCGCAGCCATAAGCGTAAACACTGCCGTTACATAAACTGCGATTTGCGTCCCTTTACGCATCCCCGAAACGGTGGCCAAGAGGGCAGCTGGCAGGTCGCTCTCGGCATTACGACGGAATCACTGAACTCAGATAAATTGTATCGCGTCTCTGCGCAGTTACAGCGGCAACGCATCGCGCGTCTTCTTCGTACATACAGGGTGAGCTGGGAAGTGAATATGACGCGCCCTTTGTATAAACGGACTCTCTCTGCGGTGCGGCCGCGTGGCATATAAGCGGCGCTGTAAATCCCGCGTCGCCCCTCGGTACACGGGTTCGCGTGGCTGCCGCATAATGCGGCGATCGGGGGAAAGTGCTCCCTCTCGAGATGTGAGGCTGGCCTCGTTGTGAGGCGGCCGTGTGGCCGCAAGTGCGGGATGCATAAGTGATACTGCCGCCCTTTGGCGAGCCTGCCGCCGAGGACGACCGCGCGTGTGATCTGTGCCGTCTTCTTATTTGGAGTGAGCGCGCTCTTTGATTTCGCGACCGGGTACATCTCTGAGCGCGGCCTCTGGCTTCACCCCCGGAAGGGCACAGCATGACTTTTGAATCTCTTCGGAGAGGAATCTGCCATTGCTTGAGATGGCGGTGGTGAGGGGTTTCATTTAATACCTTATTTCGCGCGGCCTTGAAACCGCGAGCGAAAGTAAGCGGAAAGTAGCTAAATTGCTTATAAGTAAGTAGTATCATACTATCGACGCAATCCTGGCAAAGCTGCGGGGCTGGCAGTTGAGAAATATTATTATCAGCAGCCTTTAAGAGGAAGCTTTAGCTCGGGCCCAACACCGATACGGTCTATTCAAAGTCTATTCAAAGTCTATTAAAGCGCAAAAACGCTTTTTTGAGATAACCCGTGGACCTGTTTTAATTAAATTTGTTGCATTTGAGAGAGAGTTAAATTCTAGGGACTGTTGGAAACGGAATTTCAAATTAGGACCCCAATTTTGTTAAAACAATTTTAAAGAATTTGCAAGTTGGAAAAAAGTAGACGCACGAAGTTTATAAATTAATATCTCTGCATCAGAAACAGATATTGCGGTTCTGTAAACGCCATCCGTTATATCATTAAAGCGGACAAATTCGACATGTCAATTTATATCTTACGTGAATATGTTACGTTGTGTACAAGGGTTCTACAAAAGCTGTATTTCTATAGTACTGAATATTTAAGATTCATGTGTAACATATCAATTTTCTCTGCTGTAGAGGTACTATCACATGGAATTAACACAATTGTGATGTTGTTTTTCCTTACTGAATTACAGAGTTGTAAACTTGATAGTTTAGTTTACTGAAATTTTTGATTTTGTGAATTTTTAATAAAAAATGACGACATAAATAAAAAATTCCCAACCAATAGTCACTAGATTTTAAGTCTTTCTTTTAAATGCAACAAACCTCGTCAAATTTGGTGCAGTGGTTGCTGAGAAAAACAAATTCTGCTTTTGCATGTATCTAGATAGGAACAGCCGAGCTAAAACTTCCCCTTAAACCGCGCCTAATCAGTAGGCGCGTGCATCTGGTGGTTGGTGGAGGCGGCGTAGGTTCCAGTGCGTCGCCTCCTAGATTATCCGGCGGGCAGTCATGGGCGGCGCCCAATCCCGGAGTCTGTGCCGAGAAGTCGAACGTTCTCGGTCATGCGTCAACTTCCGGCGAGCGGTAATGGCGGTGTTCTTTCCAGTTGGAGTGTGAAAAAAGATCTACTTTTGGGAGATTTCTGCGACGCAGCTGCCCGCATTTCAAACGTGAAGACTGCTCTGTCTCTTCACGTACATACATACATACATACATACATACATACATACATACATACATACATACATACACACATACATACATACATACATACATACATACATACATACATACATACATACATACATACATACATACATACATACATACATACATACATACATACATACATACACGCACATAATGCGACCGACGGTGGTCTGCTCCGGACCACGGTGAGTTGCACTCGAAGAGGCAGGACGTGTGTCGAGTGAGCCAGCGAACAACAATTTGCAACGTGGTGAACGCAGTTTAAATTACGGATCCGGGACCTCAAAGAGGTGCGACGTAATGCTCATGCATTCCTCTCGTATTTACCGCTAAACTACCACAGAATTTTTTTTTTGTTTTCAGTTGAACAGCCTGGCTAAAGTTAGCTGGGACACAATGTATTGCTGCCATGCTAGAACCGTACTTCAGCTACAACTACTGCAATCAGTCAGCTATACTGCAATTTTAGCGGCAACTACATCAAGTCAGCTACTGCAACTTGGGAGTGTCAAGGGTGGTCGTGGAACGCGCTCGTCGACGTGAGGCAACGCGTGAGCTGGGCGAGGGAACGACCGCGCCTTTGGCGCCGTGTTTAGTAATGCCAAGCCACGTTGTTTTATTTTTCTCGCTATTTGCGTGCTATGTAGAACGTACCTGACACTTACAATATTTTTCTTTCCATACGTTGTTGTATCACTTAACTTTTGATGTGCGCGGAACTGTTACAAGTTATGGTTCTTTGATCTCGTTTATCGTGCTTGGCTGAACGAAATGCCACTATACGCAACACGAAAGTAACTTCTGTACTTGAAGGAAACGCGATTTCCTCTTTTTTTTTTCCTTCACCATCCCGTGCTTTCCCCTTCCCGCATTTCTTTATGTTTGCTGTCTGCTTGCACGATTGCTTTCTGCCCTCCTCGCGAATGTGCGGCCGAATTCACAAAGCTTTTCGATCGTAAGTGGTCTTTGCCATTGGCCGGACTCCTTCGCAAATCCCAGAATCAGGGTTGGCTGAACTTTTCTTTTACGAAAAATTGTAGCGTAAAATGTTTTTGTGAATACCAGCCCTGCTTATTGAGGCATTCCAAATAAATCAAACCAGTTGGCAATCAGTGTCCATGTTGGGTCATTTCGTTTCGTCTTCCATCTTGTCTCGAGCGCTGTTTTTCTTTCTCGATGCGCGTAAAACAGCTCACTCAACTTCGCGTTTTGCTTACCACGACATCTCCACCTCAATTTACGTCCTATACACGTTGCCGACGTTACAGTAAAGAAATAAGCAAGCAGATGAGCAAACAGCGCATTTGAGAAAACTTACCTGTGTCGCAAATCTCTTGCCTCCCTACGCAAACACGTGGAGAATACCACAGCGCTCTCATTAGTGAAGCAGTGAAGCTTATCTTCTCAGCTGCTTCTAATTTCTCCACGGAGTCGCTGTGTCTAATGAGTTTCGTCCACTCCGCCCCATCATTTACGAACTGAGGCGCTTGCCATAAACAGAACTTCCGAAGCACAGTCTTGCTGCCGCTTCTTTGGCCGACCCCGTTTCTGGGCTCCACTTTTGATAAAACTTGTCGAATTAAGACTAAATAAAAAAAAAAAAGAAAGGGGAAGAGGAAGAAGAGAGAGCTTTTTATTCAAACGCATGGAGGTTGATTGCCGGGGTACTCGTATTTGCCCACATTCTACTCTGCGGAGGACGGGTAGAGGCGAGAGAAATTCCCTAGGCGAAGGGGGCACAACAAATTAAAAGAGTAATATATAAAAAAAAACATGAGGAACGACTTGTAATCTTGATTCGACTGCCGCACTGCTGATATTTCGAGAGGCATAAGCAAGTTCCGAGTCCGAATGACAGAACTATGAGAAGGTAAGTCATAAAATTTTGGTATTTAATGAGCCGAGGCTGCACAGTGTGTTAGAAGGAACGCTGCAGTGAAAGGGTGCGGAATAATTTCGACCTCCTGCAGTTTTTTAACGTGTACCTCCTCCCTCCGCCCTCAGAAAAGAAAGAAATGCGCACAAGCGTTTTTGGATGTCGTTCCCATTGAAATGTGGCAGAAATGGTCGGAAATCAAGCCAGCACCATGGCGCTCAGCGGCGGGTGACCATGGAAGCTAGTCAAATGAATGTATCATAAACCAACCAGAAGCCGAGGGCTTGGCACTGCTTCGGTGGACAGCGTCGTGATCGGTACCTAGTATGCGCCATAGACTCAAAGTGCCTTGGTTGAATGCTTTCATCGCGTGTAGCGACTTCTTTCCCCGCTGAATGGCACTGCAGTCGGTAGAGTGGGTTCTCGCGATTATGTTTAGACGCTGTCGCAGGGGCTTCGGGGTCAGAACACCCTTGCGACCACCAATTTTATGATTTCTTTAAGCGTGGCCCGATAAACAGGATCGTTTGCAAAAGAGAATAAATGTTCGCGGAGTTCTGCATTATATTACCAAGCTTTGTATTTTAGGTGAAATACAGCACATGCAACGGCGACACGTATGAAACTTGTGCGCTAAAGAGATGGTGGGTACGCCCATCATTGTCACTCTTCTTGCATTTGCATAAGAAAGAAGAATAAAAAAATACCTTTTTTGTTCTTTTTTACTGATGTCCTGGCGGGAAGCAAGGGGTCGTTGATAGTCGTATCGTCGAATAGGGCGAAAGAAAAAAACAACATTATTGATTTTTCGTGACTTGATGGTAAGGAAACAATGTGTGTCGACGATACATCAGCGTGCTTTCTCAATGCATGTTTGCCCTTTGTTACCTTAGAAAGGATTTACCGCGACGAGCTTGTGGCGCAAGCGGACACGACCTGTTAGCTCTACCTTTGTTTCCCATGAAAGAGGGAATGTGGAGCCGGTGGGAAGGGAACACAGAGACTCACGTTTTGAGCTATCGCGATTATTTCTACGATTCCGCGTCCCGGCCCGACCGTACGTTCCGCCGTGTTGCATCAGGGGCTCTGCTGCATTGCATTCATGTCGCAATGGCTCTGTATCGAGGCCCGTGTGGCGCAATCCTTGTTGAGTGGCGCTCAAGCATCGAACAGACGCTCCGTGTAACAAGCGGCGTTTGGTGACATGACAACCAATTGAGATCCGGACAGCGTTCCCGCCGCTGCTACGTTGGTGAACCGGTCTGGCGGCGTTGCCGCAACGCGTCCTCCAGTAATTTGGACCGCTCACTAATGGCGGCGCGATATCCGCAACCGTCCGAGCAGCGCGAAGGAAGCGAAGTGCTTTGTTGTGCGTGACCGCACTTAACTGGCTGTGTCGGTTGTGTTGCGTGCGTCGGGGCCTTTCGAACGCAAATAATGGCCAGAAAGTTTCCGCGCCGCGCACTTCGTGCGAACGATTAGAAGTTTTGAGCGGCGCCGAAGAAAATTTGCGGACGCACTAAGTACTCCGGGAAGTTCGACTGCGCAAGAGCTAGAGGGCTGATTTCAGTTTTAACGCAGCCTGAATTGTGACGCAGAAATAAATATTTCATTAGTCTGCGACCTGTATCTTTATGTTTTCATAACTCTCCCCATCTCTCTCTTCTTGCGGGAACTTCGCTGGCGTCGTGAGCTCTGCCTTCAGGTCTCTTCCAATCCATTATAGTTAACAGCTGCTTACGCCTTCTTTCGTCAAGATGGTTCGTGCACTTACTTATCTTAGGGACGTTACTCTTTGCAAGCCTTCAAGGTCGAATATATCTGAGCTTAACTCGAAAACGTCAAATAATCTCACCTTTATTTCCAAAGATTTCTCGTTTTCAACAACCTCGAACGATTCCTAAAATTTGGGTGGCAGCGCGTGCGGAATCTACATTTAGACGAACGGGCTCAAAGCATGCAAGCAGCAAGAGCTGTTCATGGAGCGATTCTAAATAAAGCAGAATCATTACTATCAATCCAAACCGAGTTCAGTTTTCCTGTAGATATAGCTTCGGTCTCAAAGGCGCGCGATTCGCCTCCGCATATACAGGGTGTCCCAGCTAACTTCAACCAGAGTTTAAAAATATACTAATACCACTTAGCTGGACAAAACCAAGGTATTGTTTTTTGCCGTCGCTTGGAGACACTCACATTTTTTTCCATTCCACCTAATTAGATAATTAGTCTCAGTTAATTAAATAACTTATCAAATATTATAATTAGATGAAAAGTGTCAATAAGAAAATTGTAGAGCACCGTGAAAGCTTCCCGATAGAGCTTTCTGTTGCTTAATACATGCTACATCAAAGTGTTTCTTTCCGAGCGTGAAAGAAGCTCGCGAATACACTCAAAACTGCCGCGCGACTGGTCGCTCGAGGCGCTTTGCGTGTATTCGCGGGCTTCTTTCACGCTCGGAAAAACACTTGTATGTAGCATGTGTCCGCCCCCAACTCTCTTCCTTAAAAACTATGATCACTCCTGATTGGGTGTTTTCCAATCAAGCTGTACGAGAAATAGGAGTATCAAAAGGGGAGCAAAATACGGGGACAACCCGTTTCCCCTGCATGAATGAGTTGCTGTCCCTCCAGTTAATTTTGGAGCGTAGCAAGAATGAACACACAGACACGGAAAGAGCCTGAGCCGTTACGTATCATTTTAATTTTTCCTAAATTTCCACCCATACATGGTCGCAATGCAGCCAACAACATGACAAATCATCAACACAAGTTCTTGCACTACGCGTTTGTACACGTGTATTGCGGTGTTCGATATTCGATACAGGCAATATGAATTGCACATTCATGTAAGACATAGCAATTCAAGAGCCAGTAAGAGCAACACGCGAATAAAAGTGCAAGCGCGAGAAAACTGCAACTTCGGCGTGACCAGTTGGCCGCTTCTGTCTTTGTTTTTATTTTATTTGCTAACCATATGGGAAAATGGCAGCAGGAAGCTGACCACACAACAACAAGCAAAACGAGATACGGAGTTCTTTATTTTTAGAGGGGCTCAGTTGGTGTCAAAAAAATATAGAGGTAAAGCATGATGAGCTTCACAGAGAAGCTGCTTCTTTAAAAGATGCACAAAGTTTGTTTTACTTGCCCTCACGTAAGTGTTCAGGAGAAAATGAATAGTAAATGCCTCAGTGGTTTCAATATAGCTCATTGTGGGGAACACAGGCAGGAAAATTTCAAGGTCAGAATAAGCAATATAAAAAGGGGATTTCTCAGTGTGCTTGATTTGAGCTTCAACATGTGGTGTGCTGTGTACTTAGAAAGGGAAACCGAAATGGACTTTCATGTGAGATCCATCGACATATCCTTATAGTTTTGTGTGCGTGTTCGAAACGTCTTGTAAATTGTCTGTATTTGGCTTCCACGTTAGCCTGCTCACTAGGCGCAATCATCATTAGTAGGATGTCATTGCCGATGTGCAGTCATTGGTTTCATTCTCGGGTCAAGACCTACCGTCAGTGAGAAGATGTACCTTTAGAATTAAGTAATTTGGAACATTGGATATGCCTTGAGGAGACAGTGTTCTCTCTCGAAAAAAAGAGGAATTAGGTCTAAGTGTTACGTTTTAGCTTTTCCAGAACATAAGAGGGCAGCGAAGTTAAAGAAAAAAAAAACATGTACGTGGCATCTGTCACCGTTCGCTTGAGTCAACTTGTGAATGGCACTTGACACTATTCTTCTCAGCGTAAGGTAGTTCTCATTCGAGGATCACGTAGATTCACACTCGTCACAGCTGTGATCGAGCTAAGGCGAAGAGGATAACATTGGCTAAGTGTCTCGTTCGGTAAATCGTGAGCCATAGTAAGGAGGGCGCGCGGCCGGTTACACCTAAACGAAATGATGAAGCTTAATAAAATAATTACTGAGGTGAAATTTACCGCAAGTATCTAAGATAGTTGCAGGCACGGCAGTCGAACCAGCGCGAGAGCAGGGAATGACACTTTGATTTCTCCTGACATTACAGTGACTTGACTTGGGACGTACACGTAGCTCCTTGCACCAACCGTCTTGAAGCTAAGTTATCAGCGCAGATTCGTTAGATGGCAATTACGAGATTACGGTGCGCGTACCCGTACTCCCATTCAACTTTTCTTGGAGATCTTGATTGAATTACCCTTTGGCACTGTCAAACCAATTTACTCTCTCGAGCGTGGTGCCTAAGTGTTGCCCAGAAGCAACGTCATTGCGCACATAAAAAAGTAATAATTAATTATTGCGATTAATTCTATATAACTCACTTAGTTTCGAATGTTATATCTTGAGTTGCTTTAGAGGCGGTAGGTTGCGAAGCGAGTGGGCCACTATAGTCAACTTCAAAAAAATAAATAAATAAACGAAGTCCTCAGATGCTTCCGCGAGCAAGTCTATTTTCAAGACAAGTGATGACTTCGCACTTCCTGTCATTTCCAGCGTTGTTAAAAGACATGCGTCTGCCTCTTAGTGATCAACAAAGCTGAGCCTCTAGGCATTCTGTTCAGCCGTAGTTTCATCACGGCTAACCTCGGTGGCTTCATTTGAATAGGGGCGGAAGGAAGAACACTCGTGTGCTTAGATTTAATTGCACGTCAAGGAATACCAAGCGGTAAACACTGATCCGGAACCTTTCGCAGTGGCGTCTCTCAAGTGCAGTGTGGCTTTGGGATGTTTAACAATAGAAACAAATATATAAATACCGTCTGCTCGGCCAGGTCGGCCGTTGGCCTCGATGACTATGCAAATGCTCGAGCCTTCATTTGGTACTGTCGAAATATGCGAACCTCGTATCAAGTCCGCCATCGCGAAACTACTACCTCAACTCCAATACTCCGATCTCGCTCCAGTAAAATCTGGGTCGCTTCACCTCGTAGCACTGAGAGAAATGCTCTCCCCGCTTCTTGTCTGTAGCATGCCCGTGGACTGCCGGAAGAGGAGGGATACTGGGCGTGGGGTGAGTTCACAAGAAGGCAAAATAAACAACATTCACCCTCGCAGACAAAGTAGACAGCGCGGAGCACGAGTCTCAAACTCACATTGGGCCCAGGCCGCATACGTAACACAGCGCCCTTTGTAGGCTGCTCTGTGGTGCTTCGATGAAGAGCGTGAGCTTGTGGTTCTGGAAGCGTTACAGTACCAGTGAGAGAGGTAGAACCAGTAGCGTTTGTCCGGGTGGTAGCCGTCACACTTTTCACACATACTGCGCGCAAATCAATACCTGCAAGCGTTCCCTCCAATATCAACGCCGCTCTTAAGAATAAAGCGTGGGAACTGGGCCCTGTTTTCTTTTTCAAATCAGTCTCTAAGTTACGAAACTGAGAGTGAATTTTCTGTCTATTGCACGTTTTAAAACTTCGAACGTCGAGTGAGCGCTGACGCAAATCGCTCCTCGAGTGTTCGAGCGGCCTTTGCGTATGATCGCTGTTCTCGGAGTCCCTGCTCTCCGAGTCACCCGCTTCCACGCAGTGCAGCTTGTGCACCTGCTGCTTTGGGCTGGAAGAACATGAGGTGTCCTACTCTAGCTAAGCATAATCAACGATCTCGATTGAGACAGTACTTTGTTAAGGAGCATAAAATGACCGTTTGCGGAACTTTGGCACAGAGAACAAGAGTTAGTAGTTCTTCTGCGACATTTTTACTACAATTTACACTGAGTGCTCAAAACCGGATGC